>NW_026570994.1:10588368-11188368 GCF_026225935.1 Boleophthalmus pectinirostris | reverse complement strand
GTTAGTGAGTTTTTTCATGTTGATGGTATTGATGGTATTGAAGCTATTAGTGGCCCTTCGACTCACTGCATTTGTTTCACTAGGTGGCCCTGGTGTACGGACAGATGAATGAGCCCCCAGGTGCCCGTGCTAGAGTGGCTCTTACTGGTCTCACCGTGGCTGAATATTTCCGTGACCAAGAAGGTCAAGATGTACTGCTGTTCATTGACAACATCTTCCGCTTTACACAAGCTGGCTCTGAGGTGAGTAGCTTTTCCAAGTACAAGGTTATAGGTTAATGGACAGATTTGTGTTTTGGGCTTTTTGACAATGCTGTGATTATTTTTCAGGTGTCTGCCCTCCTGGGTCGTATCCCATCTGCTGTGGGTTATCAGCCAACTTTGGCCACTGACATGGGTACCATGCAGGAGAGAATCACCACCACCAAGAAGGGTTCCATTACATCTGTGCAGGTAAATTAGGTCTATATAAACTGTGCCGTGAATGAGGTAGAGCAATTAAAATCTGATTGTTTTTCCAATCCCAAGGCTATTTATGTGCCTGCTGATGACTTGACTGACCCTGCCCCAGCTACAACCTTCGCTCACTTGGATGCCACCACTGTGTTATCTCGAGCCATCGCTGAGCTAGGTATCTATCCTGCTGTGGACCCCTTGGACTCCACCTCCCGTATCATGGATCCCAATATTGTGGGTGCCGAGCATTACGATGTTGCCCGTGGTGTGCAAAAAATCCTTCAGGTTTGACTGAATTTACGTCCACATATTCTAATCTACACAAATATTATGCTCATTAGTAATCTTCTCCTTTTGTAGGATTACAAATCCCTGCAGGATATCATTGCTATCCTGGGTATGGATGAGTTGTCAGAGGAGGACAAATTGACTGTGGCGCGTGCCCGTAAGATCCAGCGTTTCTTGTCACAGCCCTTCCAGGTGGCCGAAGTTTTCACTGGTCACATGGGCAAGCTGGTACCACTGAAGGAGACCATCAAGGGCTTCAAGGCCATCCTTGCAGGTAAGGAAAATTGAAATGGCCACTGCTGTGCATTTATTTGTCCATATTCCATAATAGAAATTGCTTTTTGTTTTTATAAGGTGAGTATGATGCCCTGCCTGAGCAGGCCTTTTACATGGTTGGTCCCATTGAAGAAGTTGTCCAGAAGGCTGAGAAGCTTGCCGAGGAGCACTCTTAAAGATCCAAATTATAAACTGTCCTGGAAAGGGGTTAGGAGCACTTGGTTTGTAAAACATGTCAAAATACCAATCGTACCTGTCTTGTTCATATAAAGTTCTATTTAATGTTTCCTAAGAAAGGATGAAATAAAAGCGGTCTGTCCACAACATCTGTCAGCTTCATACTGGTTTGTCACACTTGTCCTTTTAACTACAAGTTCAAAGGCATTGAGCTATCATGCCTAAATGTCTGATGGAAATAAATTGTTGAACATGACTTCAGTTATGGTCTTTTACTCCACATATTGTAATAACCACCAGTAATTCTGTATCCCATGTTTTGTGCTAATGGGAGAGGTTCAGTGGTTTAATGCCATTGTTTTTGCGGAGTCTGCTTAAGCCTCAGAGGAAAAGGGAACTGAAAGGAACAACTTGCAAAAGCCAAGTCTTTCTGAGGATTTGTTCTTTTATTGGAGCACTAAATAGATGTGAATACTAGACCATACATACATGAAATGGCATGCAATAAACTTGAATAGGAATGCTCAAACTGACTTTGTAGTAAAGGGAAGCAAAATGTCACTTTCAACTTTGTGCTGTCAGAATATAATCTGAGATCCATGATGGCATGTATGACAGTGGCAGCCAGAAGAACTTGGCATCCCAGCCAGGAGAATAGCGCGTCCTGGGCCGGACTGCGGAGACGGCATGTTCCATACAGTTGACCACCTTCATCAGATCACCATCACTCATCCTTGGCAGGTTACTGAGTATTTCTTGAACTGTACAACAAAGCAAAAACTTTCCAAAACATCTGCACAATAATTGTAATACAAAAGGAATACCATATAAAATGTACCAGTGTCTATATAATTTGCTCCATAGCCATCTTTAACCTCTTGGGGCAGGTTTTCCCACAGAGACGTCACAGACTTCATAATCATATCAGCATTGGTCACATTTGTTTTGAAGAAGCCAGGCTCAATGCAGAGGACTCTGACACCAAATCGGCGCATGTTAAGCCTGAGGAGAAGCTATTTAATTATTAACTAGACTTACAAAAAAATAATGATTCTATATGATTTATTGCTTAACCTGAGGGAGTCATTAAATCCTTCCACTCCATATTTCGACACAGGGTAAGGACCTCCTGTCGCACTGATTCTTCCAAATACACTAGCGACATTGACCACTCTTCCTCTGGCCTTCTTTATCAGTGGTAAGACACTCAAGGTCACAGCTATGACCCCATTCAAGTTCACGTCCAACATGTTTTTGTAGTCATCTATGGTGAGCCAATCGCAGGGGGCAGAGGGGAGAGCCAGACCTGCATTGTTCACCACAGCCCACAAGCCTGAAGAAATCACAATTAGACATATGTTAGTTCAGTAAAATACAGAAAAAACGCCACTACTGGTAAAACAAAATCAAATAAACTGGTAGCTTTAAGTCAGACCATCATACAAGATTATCACTCACCACGCTCTCCTACTTTGTCCTTGATCAATGTTGCCACTTTGGCCACACTATCTTTGGATACAACATCAAGGTGCACTGCAGTTAACCTTTCAGAGCAAGACTTCTTCAGATCTTCCTCTCCTTTCTCACTGTAACAGCCTGCAATCACTCTGAAACCCATCTTGTCCAGATGCCGTGCCAAAAGGTTTCCAAAGCCAGTGTCACAGCCGGTGATATACACATACTTGTTGCTCTTGTCCGAGACCCTGGGTATCTCTCTGATCCATCGGTATACATAATAGAGAGCCACAAGTGCCAAAAAGTACAGGAACATTTCTGCAAAACTAAACAAATAATTAATCTGTAACTGTAAAAGTTTAATTATTCTGTGTGGCAAATAACTGTTATGCAAGCAAAAGAAAAAGACTCAAACTAGGCTCAGTAGGCTATGCTATGTTATAAGTTATTATACGATAACTAGCTCTTCATGGAGACGGTATTGGCATAACTGAAGCTTAACCACAAAATCATGAGCCTAAAAACCATAAATTGAAACGGCAAAAAAAACAAAACAACTATTGCCTCAAATATTTTGGTTAACTTAACGTAGTCCTTTAAGACTA
This sequence comes from Boleophthalmus pectinirostris, assembly GCF_026225935.1. Lineage (NCBI taxonomy): Eukaryota > Metazoa > Chordata > Actinopteri > Gobiiformes > Gobiidae > Boleophthalmus > Boleophthalmus pectinirostris. The sequence continues at coordinate 11,185,112 of NW_026570994.1, read as the reverse complement.
AAGAAATAGGTGAAACTGGGGTAAGTTGATCCACTGATTGCTTTGGTGTGTTCTTTGACGAAACAATAGTAAATCTGAATTAAATAAAGCACTCTACAAACATTTTGGGATATTTTGTAACTATGTACATTAAGGACTCCAGAACACATAGTTTTGGTTTTGGACCATAGTGTGACCAGACGTCCTTTTTTTTCCGGACATTTCCTCCTTTTGGGACCCAAAAAAACGTCTGGGAGGAATTTCTAAATTATGCCAATGATGCCAAGATTTTGACTCTATCAATAGACAGCTTTGAGTGGGACACTTATTTTGGTTTTGGGGACAATCTTTGCTCTCCTGATCAGACACAAGGATTCCAAGGATACAATCACCTGCGCTTTTACTGCACTGTGCACAGCGAGGGCACAGACCGCTCAGAAAATAAGCCTACATTTATTAAAAGTATTATTACGAAGGCATATTTGCTCATGTGGAGAGATTGGATGATCATGACGCGGTTCTTCATGTCTCAAACTATACACGACCACTTTTTATTTGATGAAAACTGACCTCAAATTCCCGCCGCGGAGATATGTTCATAAATCCCACATGGAAAAGTGTGGAGCGTTGTGGACTCAGGAACGTAACCGTGGCGCGCACTCGCTACACCAGTCCAATAGTCCGTTCTGTTCAAACGTCCTGATAAAACTAAGGTCTTAATGTTCATCCTGCTCTGAATCCAAGACTGAAAACTCCTGTCTGTGAGAAGTGACAGGAGCAGCGCTGTATCATAGCAGGGGCAGGGAATATAGACACTGTCGGGAAAATAAAACCATGCCAAAATCAAACACCACCATATATCGCCGGTTACAAAGTACAAACAGCACCAATTTTTTTCGCCCCCGTACCCGGTGTTCCTTTTAATAACCCCAATCTGGTTTACTCTAGTTTTGAATCGATTCATTTTAATTAATTTGCAGGAAATAAACAGCGCCTAACTAAACTGTTAACAAACATTTTATAGCTTGCACGGTTTAAGAATGCATACTTTCAATGTATGCCATGTGTAATAAAAGTTTTGAAGATTTAATAGATGACCCAGTGGCCCAACTTACCCCAGTAACTCCTACAAACAGATTTTCATATAGCTAGGCATAAATATATTTTTCTATTGTTGCGTTCCACAATTCCAACTCTTTTGCCGTATGTTATAATGCGCAAAGACGTTAGGGCTTAATTGCAGAAACATTTTCAAAACCTTTGTCAAGACGTGGAGCTCAGTCTTCGTAAATCCAGATTCCAAGTCTGTCCCGGCAGAGGAATGCTACATGATATGTAGAAAGGCCTTGAAATGTGATAAGCTACAAGCGAGTCTAAGGTCCAAACAACTACAACCAAGCCCACTTCCTCCAGAACCAATTCCTGGCCAAAGAGGGCGAAAAACCGGAAGTTTGAGAACAGTCTGTTCATATGTCAATATTATTTTTTATTTATGCATTTATTTTGGGCAAATAAGCAGTTTACTTTCTTTTACCATGGAACATAGTATCATCCATACTGAAATTAGTGCAACCATAACAACAAAAACAAAAACAAAACAACAACAACAACCAAAATTGCCCAAAAATATGTAGGAAGAAGAAAATGTATTTAATCCCACCCCCATCTTCTAATTTAACATGATGAGCTTTCTTTTGCGTTCTTCAGATATTTTATGAACTATTTACATGTAAGAACAGTGAGTAAATGTTATAGTTTGGTAATGTAACTATAATCATATGCAATAATATAAAAGGATAAAAACAATAGTAACATACAGCAGATACAAGTAATGGTAATGGACAGCACAATGGTATGGAAACAACAAGCATAAACCAGCACTACAGAAGACCCTCTCTATATATACTGTGACCAGACCATGTGTTTATATAACAACTTGAATTTATGGATGTTTTGGCATTGCTTGAGATGTGTATCCAGACTGTTCCAGGAATCTTTGGGAGCTTGGACTAAAATTTCTTTATGGATGATTTGCAATGCTCGTTTCTGCAACATAATCAATGGATGAAGAATACATTGGTAAGTGTTCCACCACACTTCAACGCAATATGTGAAGTAAGGGAGAACCAGTGAACAGTGTAATGTACGAAGGGCATTCTGATCAAGGTAATATTTTATTTTGTTTATTATAGCAAGACTTTTTTGATTTTTTTGGTTTTGCATGTCTAACGTGGGTTTTCCAAACTATTGGTCAGCTCTTTACTGAGGGGAGTGCTGAAAAACTTTATAACCTGTTCTTTCTGACTAGGTAGGCATTGGACCTAGACAAGCGCTGGGTCTCTTTTCTCTCTTCCATCCCAGCACGCACTCACAAGATGAAACAACTGCAAACATCCAATGACCAGTCTACGTCTCTTGTAACACTGCTGTCAGTACAGTAGATTTAATGAACTTACAAGAGGTTGTTGACTGTGACACTCCACTACCACTAGATGGCACCACTGTCTCGTTTTTGTTTGTTGACCACTCATCCATATAGAGCACAGACTGTATATAGCCTATTGTATTGATAGTTATAGATATGGATAATGTATACTTCTTTATACAGTATACCAGGAAGAAATTCTTTATTTTATGCTATACTTGCTGTATAAAAATACATATTTTATGATTGACAAATAAGAATAAGGTAACATAGTTATTGATTAGTGGCACTAGAATAATTAAAAATAAGTTCACTTGTAGCCTACGTGTAAAGTTCATGTGAGTACAAAAAACCCCTCTGCTCACACAGGAGTTTAATTTGTTCTCTTTTCCAATTTAGGGTATCCAAAGGTACTAGTTCTAAAGAGCATGAGAAAGTTGGGGTCAGGGACCTTGCGTACACTGACTGACTGCATTAGGCTCATTTTAGAAAAAGCAAATGTATGCTGAGTAGAGTTTTCTCTGGATTACATTTTTCCTCAGCAGTTACAGTGGTTTGTGTAGAGATATCTCAGGAGGTTCTCAAAATGTACAGCATAAAATGCATTATTTCCAAAGGCGTTAGCCACAAGGGATGCAGATGGAAACTAGCTATTTATCTGTTTTATCTATTTCTGTCTTTATGAGCTTAATGTCTCAGCACATGGTCCCTTTAAATAAAGACTAAACTAAACAATTAACATTAAATATTAAACCAGTTACAGCTTCCCCCGCCGATCCCTTTGGTACATGTAGCTACTGAAAATTTGCAAAAACAGCTCACACAAAAATCATTCCAGAATTAATGTTTTCCTAAGCAAAATTTTATCTCAGCAAAATGCAGTTTTTTGATCAAAATTTAGCAACCATCCTCCAAAAGCAAATTTTCCCATCAAAACTCATTTCACAGTGCAGCTCAGAAGTTTCACAGAGAATCAGGTGGCCTGACATTGGGGGTTCATACTTTGCATACAAGTTTGGACTGGAAAAGCTTTGCTTTTTTGTCTAAAACATGTCTGTCTGTATCATTAAAATATAAATGTACATATTACCAACTGCAAAGTACATTTTGCAGTATTTGATCAAAAATATTTATGCTGAAGAAAAACACTACCTTTGCACTGTAATATGACATTTACACATGTCAGTGTGAATATCTGTATGTAGTCTATACAGTCTATACTGAGACCTTCTCCCTCTGTAAGACTTTTGGTGCTCACAAATTGTAGGATTTTGACATTATGTTTGAATTTATATATTGAAAGTGAGTAGTGAGTGGTATTGAAAAAAAGTTGAATTCATTGATTGCCTGTGGTTCTGAATGAGAGCTGTGTCAAGTGTTCTGAGAAACACCTTGTGTGGATTGATGAGACATGTGCCAATAATTTGACCACTAGTGCCTCTGTTCAGTTAAATGTTGGAATCAGATAATCAAACTAAACCAAGTTTCAAAAATTGTGCTGAAACAATCTAACTAAACTCCCCTACTGCAAATTCTTGTGTTTTTCCTGAGTCAGAGAACAACAGAAAAATGTTTGGGGAAAGAGTCAAACAAAAGTTACAAACCTATTTCTTTTGTTTTAATGTTGGATAATCTTTCATTGCACTGATGTAGGCCACATGAACAGTAGGTAAAGTGTTTGCTGGGCTGGTCATTGACCTGTTCAATACAACCGGCCGGACACTTACCCTCAAACACACACTCTGACCCCATGTTCCACCCAAACCATCGCAGCTCAAAAACAACACGTGCCTCAGTGTCAAAGAACACAGGTGGAAGCAGAGCTGCCACAGGGGCCACACTCCAGGCTCACAGCTTCTACAGAATATCACAATTTATCTGAAACGCATTTAGTAATAATTATCTTTTAAGCCTGCATGGACATATAGGTAAGTGACACTCTTTTGTCTGCCTTGAATGCTTGATTGCTAGAATTAGATTTTTAAAAATTGTATTTTTTAGGAGAATCAAAATGCCAGCAGGTTCAGTAACATTGCAAAGCATTAAAAAACTGGGCCAGGAAAACCACAGCTATGAAGTCTCAGATGAAGGTAAATTATCTAGATGACCGGAGCACGATGACATGACTAGACAGGTTAAACACTTAACTGAATGACTACTAACTTAAGAATAAACTGTGTTATCTTGATCTTTTGTAGAGCCTGCTGGATCCTACATGTGAGTGGGGAACACTCTTAAATGCACATTATCTGAACATGTTTCAGTCAGTCTTCACTGGAATTCTGAAGAAAAAGTGTGTTAGGTTTTTAAAGCAATGCCCCTGGCCATGTGTACCACACAGGGCTGGGACAAGATCTCAAAATGATCTCTCATTCCAATCCGTATGTTTTTTTATTGCTAGCAAAATGGGGTTTGTATAGGAGTGTAATCTCAATACAAGAGAATACAAGAGAAACACATGGACAAATTATGAACATTTTATTATTTTGTTGTCTTGTGGACCCAATTGGCTTTTTGGATAAACAATACAATACAATTACTTTTTTTCCCATGACAACTAAAAAGTTTTTTTATTCCACATAGGAGTATGTCAGCTTCTAAAGGGGATGCAAAGTAAGTCAGAATAATTTGAGTGTTGATTTCTTCATTTCTATAAATGAACTTGAATGTCCTATTGTTTATCAGAGCTTCAGGAAACACTGAACAGCAGGCCATAAGGGTTGGCTTCTTCCAGCTGGTAACATCTCTGGTTCTCTGACAGTCAGTGTGGTTGTTTTTTCAGATGTTATTCCTCAGTTCATTTGTGTCTGCACAGTTCCGTTTTTCCACAAAGCGAGACATCCTGATGATGATGGTGGGCAGCATGTGTGCGGTGCTCCATGGCTCCGCACAGCCCTTGATGCTGCTGGTATTTGGCCTTCTCACAGACACTTTCATTGAGTATGATGTGGAGCTGAATGAACTGATGGATGATAGAAAAGAGTGTGTGAACGGCACCATCCAATGGAAGAGGAACTACACAGCTGGACTGAACATGAGCCAGTCTGCCTGGGGCATCATGAACAATTCAACATGGGAGATGCTCACTCCACTGAGGGAGCTGCCGTGTGGGTAAGTGCTTGTAAGAAATGCATGAGGCAGGCTTTTCCGACATCAAATATCATGTATGATGCGGTATTAAAAGATTCCTGCTCTTTTTAGATCCATGTTTACATACCTTTATGCAGGGATCATCTTTTATTTACTGTACTGTGTGCCCATTTTCAGGAATCTAGACATTGAATATGAAATGACCAAATTTGCCTTTTACTATGCTGGCATCGGATTTGCTGTGTTTTTGCTTGGTTACCTCCAGGTTAGTTTTTAAATGATTTAAATATTGATACACACTTGACAAGTTTACTTTTGACGCTCACTACCTCATGTACAACCAGTTTGCTACATATTTGATTATTTATTTTACTGCCCTTCTGTCATTGCTCAAACTAACTGAAAACTACACATCTCCACTGTAGATCTCTCTGTGGGTGATGGCAGCAGCAAGACAAATCCAATTGATCAGAAAGACGTACTTTGGTAAAGTGATGAGGATGGAGATTGGCTGGTTTGACTGTACATCTGTGGGGGAGCTCAACACTCGCATGTCTGAGTGAGTGCTCACATTGTGGCTGTATGAATACCAGCAGCACAGCAGGTTTGAATAATTGACTTATTTCCTGTGTATTACAGCGATATCAACAAGATCAACAATGCCATAGCTGACCAAGTGGCTATTTTCCTGCAGCGTTTTACCACTTTTGTGTGTGGTTTCTGTGTTGGCTTTGTTAAAGGATGGAAATTAACACTGGTGATTGTGGCTGCAAGTCCTCTAATTGGTATTGCAACTGGTCTCATGGCCCTAGTAAGCCCTGTTATTATGGCGTTGCCTTTGATAGTTTTGAACATAACTTTATAACTATATAAGAACTTTACTCTCTTAATAGTTTGTGGCCAAGCTAACGGGCCTAGAGCTGCAGGCCTACGCTAAAGCAGGAGCAGTGGCTGACGAGGTTCTTTCCTCTATTCGTACAGTGGCAGCCTTCGGCGGGGAGAAAAAAGAAGTGGACAGGTAAATGATTCACAGGTGTAGAGTTGGCTTGGTCCCACTGAACTTGAGTGTGTGCAGATATGACAAGAACCTGGTGTCAGCGCAGCAGTGGGGCATCAGGAAGGGCCTCATCATGGGCTTCTTCACTGGATACATGTGGCTCATTATCTTTTTCTGCTATGGACTGGCCTTTTGGTACGGCTCTGGTCTCGTGGTGGACACACAGGAGTACACACCGGGAACACTGCTGCAGGTTTGACATAAAAAAAATATTAGTCAAAGTTAGTAGTACCCACCTATGCACTATTCATATAGCTCCAAATCAGTGGTACTTGCATTAAACATGCAGTTATGATGTGTTTTTTTTCTCTTTCAGGTGTTTTTCGGTGTCTTGATAGCTGCAATGAATTTGGGCCAGGCCTCACCATGTCTGCAAGCCTTTGCTGCAGGCCGTGGAGCTGCAACCACCATCTTTGAAACTATTGATAGAGTAAGACACTTGACATTATAACTCTGTCCTATTATAAGGCTGAGAAATAACATTGATGTTTTTTCTATGGCAACTGCTGAGTCTTATTGATGAGTTGTTCCTTGAAATGTGCCACTGGCAGGAGCCGGAGATCGACTGTTTATCTGAAGCTGGATATAAACTGGACAGGGTCAAAGGAGATATTGAGTTTCACAATGTGACCTTCCACTACCCCTCAAGACCTGAAGTAAAGGTAACCAACTCAGTGGTTTATCAGATCATCGGAAAATAAACCCATTGTATTCTTTGTAACGTACGGTGTTATGACAGATCTTGGATCAGCTGAGTGTTGCAGTGAAGCCAGGAGAGACCACAGCATTTGTGGGTCCGAGCGGTGCAGGGAAGAGTACTGCTATTCAGCTCATCCAGCGCTTCTATGACCCCAAAGAGGGCATGGTGCGTTTGCATTTCAAACACACTATCAAAGGTACAGGAGTAATATAGTCATTCTTGTGTCAGCTGCCTTTTTGTCAAGCTGGAAATGAAGTCCTTTGGTGTGGCAGCTGTCTTCTTTTTACATTCAGAGTAGTTTTAAAAATAGACATCCCGCGGGATTGATAAAATTACATGATAATCTCTTTCATTATCAGACAATAAGCCCATAGAGCCTGTTTCACTGGAATTAGACCTTGATCTTCTTTTTCAGTTTCTGCAGAAAAATAGCCTCCAAAGGTTAGAATGTCAAGGTTATGCAAAAGAAAAGTATAGCACAAAATATATTAAAGCAACAAAACAGTGTAATAGCATCATCCATCAAGTTGAGCTGAGCCACCTGTTCTGTGTGTCCTGTATTGCAGGTGACCCTGGATGGTCACGACATAAGAGGGCTCAACATTCAGTGGCTGCGATCTCTGATTGGCATCGTGGAGCAGGAGCCAGTGCTTTTTGCCACCACCATCGCAGAGAACATCCGCTATGGCCGTCCTGGGGTGACCATGGAAGACATCATTACTGCTACCAAAGAGGCTAATGCATACAACTTCATTATGGACTTGCCTCAGGTAACAACTTGTCTTGTATGACTCTAATCGAACATGACATGACTAGACATGTTTGTCTTTACAACACTTCTGAACTGATTTCAGAAATTTGATACACTGGTGGGTGAGGGTGGGGGTCAGATGAGTGGAGGTCAGAAACAGCGCATAGCAATAGCCCGAGCGCTAGTCAGAAACCCTCGTATTCTGCTGCTGGACATGGCTACATCTGCACTGGACAATGAGAGTGAGGCTGTGGTCCAAGAAGCTCTGGATAAAGTAGGTGCCACACTTATCCGATTTCTTCGAAAGTTCTGTGGTTGAGAATATTTCCTGATGTTTCTACAGGTACGTCAGGGTAGGACTACTATCTCCATTGCCCACCGCTTGTCCACTATAAAGAATGCAGATGTGATTGTGGGTTTTGAGCATGGGCGTGCTGTTGAAAGAGGGAAACACAACGAGCTGCTGGAGAGAAAAGGGGTCTACTTCACCCTGGTCACACTGCAGAGCCAAGGCGACAAGGCTCTAAATGAGAAAGCCCGAGAAAGTAATAAACAGATCTTAACATGCACTTGATTTAAGATGCAGAACTTTCACTCAGATGTGTTTTGTACCAGTGGCCCACACGGAGGAAGAGCTGGAGGGTCGCAACATCAGCAGAGCAGGCAGCTACCGAGACAGTCTGAGGTACAGTCCAGACACATCCTCTCACCTCTTCTCTGCTTTCTACTCAATTGCTGTCTTGTGCATTATATCCATTAACAAAACCGGGGCTAGCATCTAAATTATTAGAGTTATTAGGGTTATTAGAGAAGCTATTATTGGTTGTTACATGGTCAACATTGAACCACGTGAAAGCAGAGACTAGCACTATAATTTGCTAAAATAGCCTTTTACATTTACTTGGCCATTTGAAGCATTACACTGACACCACCATCTATTCTAAACAACAGTTTGGGTATAAGAAAAAGCAGAACTTAATGTAAACCTGCAGTTTTCCTATACCTCACATATCAGAGTGAGAAAAAAGTTGATGAATGTGAATCCAGGGTTAAGACAACACTCCTGTTTCTTTGACTTTGGTCTCAGGGCCTCTATTCGCCAGCGGTCCAGATCACAGATGTCCAACCTCATTCCTGATTCAGTTTCCTCCACGGGAGATCTTGGCCCCAGAGCATACTCGCTTTCCCAGTCAGAGAAATCAAAGGTGTGTGCTGCTGACTCCAATGCAACTGACATTATGTGTGAGTGGCTACCTATTGCAAGACCACATGTCTAATTTCTACCATCAAGTTAATGGACGTTTTTTTCTCAGATGCTTTGGTGCAATTTTCAGAGTTGAACTGATTTTGTTTTTTCTTAAAACTTTAAATGCAATCCTCAAAACTAGTAATATAAACATCAAAACCCATTGTATGTATTAACAAATTTCTGAAACTTTTTATAAATCTGGCAAATCTTTTACCCTCTTGACAAAACAATTTACACAAGACAATTCAGAATGTGTGAAAAATGTAACTTTGTGAACAAAACGTAACACACTATTATAAAAAGGATTGGACTGTAATGAAAACCTGGTTTACACAGGTTTTTACTACAGAAGTGACAGATGCTTGTGTCTGACTATAAAAACTATTCATATTATTATTTTTGTGTGTTCAGTTTGTTCCTTTGTGTCTTCGGTCTATGGACTTTGACAAGAGTGTGCAGTATTTAGGTACAGACTATAGCACGTGCAGAGAATATTTGCTCGTTCAGTGGTAAGATTTGAAAATGTTAGCCAAAATTTAGTCTTTAGTGTCAAAGCCAATGATTTTTTTAATGTTTTGAATGGTTCAGCCAAATACGCATTTTTAACAGTTTGACAAAATGAAATCAAAAGTGTAAGGACCAGCAGAGAATTGCACAAAATCATTTGAAACAATGCTCCAAAGCATTTGCTCTTTGGAAAAACAAACAAGAAAATTACTTGCAAATGTAAGAATGATTTGCAAACTGAAAAATGACTTTTGAATTTCAGTTCTGGTCAGGGAAATGCACCACAGCAATTGAGAATAACTGTAATGACTTAACAGTTATGAAATGTTAAGTTCTGATCAGAAAAATATGCCAGAGCAACTGAGAAAAACTGTGTAACTACTGATTGTTAAGTATATACATAATATATTTATTTACAGTGTTGTCCAAAAGTGTTAAATAAATGTTAATAATATGCAGAGAAGTTGTCCTTGTACATACAGGCACTAATGTGAACACACATTTCTAAATAATTTGTACTGAGTAATATATAGTAATAATTTTTTCAGAACCAAAACAGTGATTTTTTATTATACTGTTTAAAGGTAACTAAATATTTTGTAGTCCCCAAATTGTCCAACAAAATCCTCATAGTGAAAAATGCTTTTCTTTTACATCTAGTTCTGAGCTAGTAGCATACACATTTTGATAGTGTGTGTGATAAACAGACTGCTGCGGCTGTTGAAGACGAAGAGGAGCCGGTAGAGCCTGCTCCCGTGGCCAGGATCCTCAAGTATAACAGACCCGAGTGGCCTTACATGTTAGTCGGTTCCATCGGAGCTGCAGTTAATGGAGGAGTCAACCCTGTGTACTCTTTGCTATTCAGTCAAATCCTGGCTGTAAGTGACATCCTCAGTGTGAAAGTATCAGTGTGTAACAGTACAAGTGTGAGTACCTCCCCTGTGTGTGCAGACGTTTTCTATACCAGATCCTGTGAAGCAGCGCAACGAGATAGATGGTATCTGCCTCTTCTTTGTCATGGTCGGAGTAATTTCTTTCTTCACTCAGATGCTTCAGGTACAGTACGTTTAAGTCTTTACTGCCTAAGCCCACATGCGTTCAACTTGTAACATGAGATGCATATATGAGCTGTACATTGGCCCATATGTTGTTTAATGTAAAGAGATAGTGTGGTGTAAACATGTAATAGGCTGGCCTGGATATCTGCAGGGGTATGCCTTCTCAAAGTCTGGAGAACTGTTGACCCGGAGGCTGCGAAGGCTGGGCTTCCAGGCCATGCTGGGTCAGGAGGTCGGCTGGTTCGATGACCACAGGAACAGCCCCGGAGCTCTGACCACAAGGTTGGCCACAGATGCATCCCAAGTCCAAGGGGTAAGTTATGTCTTCAGAGGATACAAAAGGCTTTAATTCCAAGCCATATTTCTTGGTCTGACAATTTAAAGTTCAGTTGTTTATATAGAACAGTGATTCCCAGTCTTCAAAATTTGGGTCCTCAAGTATTCTCCCTGAGTACCCAGGGGTTCATAAAATAATCCAAACAATTATAATAACTTCTATAAACAGCATATAATGAATACTGTACTTACTATAGCATCTTTATTAACCATAAAACAATTCTATTTTTACTTAGAATACAAAAGCTTGGTGAGAGAAGCATGTTTAGTCACCAGTGTATCCTCTTGTAAAATATGGGTCAGGGAGAGGTTGGTAAGACTCAACATTTCACATCCTGGTGTTTTTTGTTAGGCTACCGGCTCCCAGATTGGAATGATTGTCGACTCTCTGACCAACATTGGCGTGGCCATCATTATGTCCTTTTACTTCAGCTGGAAGCTCACCATGGTCATCCTGGGTTTCCTCCCCTTCATCGTTCTGTCAGCAGGTTTCCAGGCACAAATGCTCATGGGTTTCGCTAAACAAGACAAAGCAGCCATGGAGACAGCAGGACGGGTCAGTCGTAGTATTTTTAAATCTATTAATACTTGGTAGTTACTATATCAAAAGATTGTTCTGTAAATGAAAGATAAACCACATTAGTTTGAGCTCAGTGGTTATGTATAGGAACTCCTTATTGTTGTAGTACATTAACATTTGAATTGTAGATGGATGAGTATTTAACTACATAACTTGATCACAGCTCATTTTATTTCCATTATGGTTCTGTTAAAAGGATTTGCTCTGGTAATTACGCTTGAAGAGTTTACGAATCACTGGAATAAAATGGTCTTCAATATTTTCTCTAGCAATATATTTCTTCTATACTGTTTATAAAAGTTTTGTCAGTGAGTAAGTCACTGAAAAAGAATCAGAAGGCTTTGGTTTTGTAATTTCAGTTTAAAATACTAGGACCCAATATTAAAAATACTTTACCTAAGGACAAACAAAAAAACATTTCTTAACTGTGCGCTGTGGACTTTTTTATTGCAGTAACACACATGCTTAGTTCTTCATTTAAAGTAGAGTAAATGAAAGATTAATGGTACCTTATGGGAAGAATGCAACAGCATAAAATAGATAAGAGAAAAGCAAATGCTTAATCTGTAGGCAGATTTTGCTCCCATGGTAATAGTGAATTATAAGTGACTCCTGCAGGCGCTGTTATGTTTGTAGTTACTGTATTGATTACCAGGAGCGCCTGCAGGATTTTTTTGGGAAGGTACGCTTAGCCAAGTGGGAGACAGACCTTCTACTCAGTCTGCACACACCTGATACACGGGGTTTTGGAGGTCTGCACCTCTCTTTTCTTGCCATACCCACTGGACTGCAGTTTGGGTGCCATAAGTGCCATAAGTGTGTTTACAGTGAGACACACATTTAAAATAAGCCTTTCTTGTGCGCTTTCTTGTGAGTGTGTTCTCATCTAGGTCCAATGCCTACCCAGTGTCAGAAAGAACAGGTTTTAATAATTTTATAGTCCTGCCCTGAGTAAAGAGGTGAAAAGTTTGGTGAATAATCACTGTAATCACATTTATGTGTGACAGATTTCTGGCGAAGCCCTGAATAACATCCGCACCATTGCTGGCTTGGGCAAAGAGAAGGTTTTTGTGCAAATGTATGAGGCTCAGCTCCACGCTCCATACGATGCTGCTATAAAGAAGGCTAACGTGTACGGGGCCTGCTACGGCTTTGCACAATGTATTGTGTTCTTCACAAACTCTGCCTCCTACAGATTTGGGGGATACTTGGTACGACAAGAGGGGCTACATTTCAGCATGGTTTTCCGGTATGAAAGGCAAACATGTTTGTGAAGTCGCTTAGGTAAAATAGTGCTAGAATAATTAACATGATCATCTTTTTCACTGTTTTAGGGTGATCTCAGCCATTATTACAGGTGGCCAGGCTTTAGGCAGAGCATCCTCCTACACACCAGACTATGCCAAAGCCAAGATCTCAGCTGCACGTTTCTTCCAGCTGCTCGACCGCGATCCTCTTATCAGTGTCTACAGTGACAAGGGAAAGAAATGGGTATGAGGATATGATGTGATACCTCATGTTACACACAGGCGCATAATCTCCTATGAAAAGGGATCCCCTTTTAATGATACATTTATGGAAGAAACAAAGGTGAACTGAAGGCGTATTTTATTCTCCATGCTTGATAATTTTGCATAAACGTCTGAACAAAAGTATAGTATAAATCTCTTTCTCCCATACACTGCTCCTATAGATAACTGTAGTGACAGACTGAGCCACAGGGGGGCACTACACCACTCTAGCCTCATACTGACCCTTGTTCTATTTCTGTTTGTTGTTTAGGATAACTTCCAAGGCAACATCGAGTTCATTGACTGCAAGTTCACCTACCCCACCAGGCCTGACATCCAGGTCTTGAACGGTTTAAATGTGTCTGTGAAGCCGGGCCAAACCCTAGCCTTTGTGGGCAGCAGCGGCTGTGGCAAAAGCACCAGTGTACAGCTGCTGGAGAGGTTCTACGACCCAGATGAAGGCCGTGTGGTGCGTATAGTCAGCACACCTTTCATTTATTTAGGTCGAACTTATTAGAATAGATGTATAGCATGCTGCACTGTGAACAAATACCTGAGACTGATCAAATATGAAGTGTTTAATCACATAGACCAGGGGTGTCAAACTCATTTTGATCCGGGGGCCGTATCCAACCGACTTTGATCCCAAAGGGGCCGGATCAGAAAACTCATATCATATAAACCCCAAAAATAACAATAAGTTCAAATATTTGTGCAGAGAAACACAAATCTATTACAGAAATCTTTTTTAATTGATGAACTCTTTCTTTTACAAAATATTATAATATTATGAACAACCTGAAACTTTAAGAAAAAAATAAATTCAACACAATGTTTTAACATGAACTTGTTTAACATTAACTTGTATAAATAGGAATAAGTAAATTTTTCTTGGAAAATCCTGCACTCAGCTCCACTTTTCTCATTTTGGACATTTTGTTGATGAGGGTGTCACGGTCAACAGTCAAAACGATCGTCCTTTAAGAGCGTTTAGAAAGAGACAAGTCTTCATTTGTGCTGCTCTGGTGGGAGGGGCCACGTACAGAGACGCTGGAGATGCTGCTGTGATAAACACCACAGAAAATTTACAATATTTTAATAGAAAATATAATTTAAATATTTTAGTAGAAAATCAGCCGAGGGCCACATTAAAGGTCTTGGAGGGCCGGATCTGGCCCCCGGGCCGCATGTTTGACTCCTGTGACATAGACAGTAAATGATATCAGATAGGTGTAACATCATCACCCACAGCATGTTTATTTGCCCATCCATTCTAATAAGGGAACTTTATAGGAACCTCCTGATGAATTAGACATATGACACACTAAATAACCTCAGTTAGAGTACCCCAGTGTCTGTGTACACTGGTGTGTGAATGTGTGTGTGAAGGTGTGAGTGGTTCCTTGTTGTAAAGCGTTTTAAGTGCCTTAAAGGTGGAAAGTGCTATATAAAAAATGTGACCATCACCATTTATCTATAAGTTAAAGTTAGTTACAAGAAACAACATACAAATTAATAAAAGATGAATAATTAAAAAAACTATTCAGAGCCTCTTCAAATACGCTGCTACATAAAGCTATGTTAAGAATGTCTTTGATAGCTGTTTAAAAAGGTACTTTTGATAAAATGTCAAGAGCAGCTGTAGTGGAATACAAGTGTTATTGGACATTATGAAATGGAAGCAGTGGTTTGTCAGTGTCACAGATAATTGGCAGACATTTAGTGTACTCGTGGGCTGAGCCATTCCTGATTCTCATCCTACGTTGATTCATTTATCAGTTGGACATTTGTGCTGACGAGGTGCTTTATTTTTTAAAAAGAGAGCACTTCATCCAGAGTGGAGCGCTGCTTTTGTGCCAGTAAAGGATCAGTGCCAAGATTCAAATGGCCTTAATTGAGTTGGAAGTGGTTTGGAAATGCTGTCCTGATTTGCAGCCTGATTTAAAAAGGGCAGTACCACCTCTGTGTTGTTGGTAAAGAAATTACAGACTTGTTTTGTTGCATGATTGCCCATTAGGTTTCTTTGGAATTTAATGTTGTTTTGTACTAATGGTAAAATCAATGACTTTCTGCAGCTGATTGATGGCCACAACTCTACACATGTCAACGTGCCCTTCCTGCGTTCTAAGATCGGCATCGTGTCCCAGGAGCCTATCCTGTTTGACTGCAGCATTGCAGAAAACATCAAGTACGGAGACAACTCCAGGGAAATCAGCATGAATGAGGTCATCTCAGCGGCTAAGAAAGCTCAGCTCCACAGCTTTGTCATGTCCCTACCAGAGGTACAACTGTGCACACAGACTCAGGCTCTGCCTTTGTGCAAGAAACAGACTGGATACAGCATTTGGTCAAGCACAAAGGCAAGAAATAGAAGAAAGACAGAGATTACCATCCGAATAAAGACAGGACAGCTGTAGGAACACAATACACACCATGGGAGAAAACTGTAAAAGAGCTGGTATTTACTCACAAAATGGTCAACACAAGGTGAAAACTGTTACCCCAAAAAACAAATGCATAATGCAACAAATGCAACACAAACAATGAAGCAAACACAGTATTTCCATGTCAAATAAAGTCTACAGTATTTCTCATGATTACCAAAAGTTCCATAGAGAAAGATATGGCAGAAAATAATACCACAACGACTTGTTACTGTTACTAATGAAATGACCAGGTATTATGTATTTTGCCCCTGTCTTAGAAATATGACACAAACGTTGGAGCACAGGGCTCTCAGTTGTCCCGCGGTCAGAAGCAGAGGATTGCCATCGCCAGAGCCATTATTCGTGACCCCAAGATCCTGCTGCTGGACGAGGCCACCTCTGCCCTGGACACGGAGAGTGAGAAGGTACAGTGCGTTTAAATGAAGTCAGTGTAACACTAAGGCTAAAGCTGTGATCTGTGCAGCTGCTTGATATTCTCTAAGAGCAGAAGCAGGCAGCAGTTCATTATTATTATCATTAGCGTCATTATCATTCATCATGTCTATTATCAGCTCCCAGTTCACAGGCAGCTCCACTAGTGTCTTTTAGTGAGTGTGGGCTGTGGGATGGGAGCCTCGAATGCTGAAGCTCACTGAGGAGAGAAGAGGCCTCCGCGGCACACTGATCCACTGGAACATTCTAATGATAGTAATCAAGGCGTGATTGTCAAATTGCTATAATTGTGCCGCGTGTGTCTGTGGGGGAACTGATGGCGCTGCAGAGATGTGTAACTGTGTGTAATTGTGTGTTTTTGTAACAGACTGTACAAGATGCCCTGGATAAAGCCAGAGAGGGCCGCACCTGTATTGTGATCGCCCACCGCCTGTCCACCATTCAGAATTCAGAGATTATCGCTGTCATGTCCCGAGGCTATGTTATCGAAAAGGGGACGCACAACCACCTCATGGGCCTGAAGGGAGCCTACTACAAGCTAGTTACCACGGGTGCACCAATTAGCTAACTGCTCAAGGAAGGAAATAGAGGCCATTGAGTTAAGGATGAGAGCAGGAAGCCAAGATGAACCTCAAGACATTATTTAAAAAATAAATAAAACGCTCCAGCCTAGAGCGTGTCCAGCCAATTCACTCTTAAAGTATTTATGTGGAGCTTTTTGGTTTGTTTTGTGTTTTGTTGTTCTTTATATAACACATATATTAGGGCTGACCATTCAAAGTTAAGTTATATATGTCCAAATCAAATCATCTGGTGAGTTGTAGTACACGCTGCCAAAATATCACAATCATCATTATAGAGTGAAAAACAAAGGTCTCCGAACTGCATTTTTTTCTGCAAACATGGTTTGAAATGTGCTAAGCTGTAACAATATATTTTAATAGGTGTAACATTGCTTTTAAATGTTTTTTTCATCTGCGTTTGTGAAAATTGAGGTTTTGAAGAAAATTAATTCGAGAAGAATTACAGAGTGAACAGAATTGAAAGGATGGTGGAGAATGTTGTGTTAGGGGATTCTGGGGAGGCTCAGGCTGTGGCGAAGGGAGTGCGGTTGAGCAGTGGTATAGTTAGTTAATAGTTTTGTTGAGTTTTTGTGCATTTGTATAAGACCTCACTGTTTTTTGCTTTGATTTAATTTTGTCTTATATGATAAAAACAATTAATAAACATTAAAAAAAGTATGGTTGACCATAGCATGCATGTTTACAGAATAATATGAAGAGAAAAATGTGCAACTAGTAGGGTTGTCTCAATGATTAAAAATCAGATGCTAAAAGATACTAAAACTAGCATTGAAACTAGATATTTGAGCAAGTATAGATACTGAATAAGTCACATTCTCGAAACAGAAATGAACTTTTCTTGAATATCTTTAAAATGTTCTTGAGCTGTATCAGAACATCAGAAGAAGTATAAGACCACACAGTCTAGTATATGACCATGGACCATTATGGAACCTACCTGGACAACTGAGGGATTATACAGACACAAGACTGCAATGCAATATAAAAGATACTACGATATATATAAAATATAAAAGTACTACGATTTAATGTTGAAAACCACAGTCTATTTTCTAAATAAAGAGTGTTTTTAAAGTATTACTGTGGTATCAGAATCAGTAATGAGTATCAAGTCTACTCCTTAGCATTGACATTTTAGTATTGTGACAACACTAGCATCTAGTATGTCATGTCTGAGAATTTAATCGGTGGGTAAATCCAATATTATGAGATTAACATATGATTTTAAGTTAGGCTACATGCTAAAACAGGTTGGGGTTAGAAAAGGAAGTGGCAGACTACAGTTAAATTTAGACTTTTTTCCATAAAATTAATGCAAGTCAGTGAAATGTACCCAAAATTTATGAAAATCTAAAATATGTACTGTCCTGCAAGTACACCTCAAACTTTACACATAAAGTTGATCACAGACAAGCACTCACTCAGCACCATCTTAGGAGATAAAAAGCACAGCAGCAATGACCAATCAGGATGCCATTTTCAAGAAAACACCAAGATAATTGCTCGATGAAATTTGAAAGGAAAAGCAAACAAAGTCATTTTGAGCATCGTTGAAATGATGGACACTAGGGAGTCCATGAAACCAAGTCACTGCTGCTTTTCAGACACATTAGCCTACCACACCATGATGAAATAACTGAGAAAAGTGTAAGAACTGCAGGAATGATGAATTACATTTTTCTGACAAGGCACTCATCTCAGCATCCAACTCAACAGAATACAGATCACACGCTGAAGGCAAAGCTCGGCAAAGAACAGGCAGAGCAGATAAAACCTTCAACTGTTTGTGTCATTTGAGTTGAAAAGTGGCTAATAAGCAAACGCAGAAGAGTTGAGAGTTACTCAAACGCAAAGCCACAAAGGCGTGACAGCATTCAAACCTGCTGCACCAGGACACACGTGGGGATAATGCACGGTACAGCTCTCTGCTTTTGAAGATAATGTTGGATGGCAGCGTTTCAGGGCTTATATATGAGAGCGGCTGTGGCCCTCCTCCTGCCTGTGCACTTACATAAACTGAAGCATGAAGAAGCTCCGATAACCAGGTTCAGCTGCTTAAAGTGCTGTATTACACAAAATTGATTCTTGTGAGCTTAAAACCATGTTATAGTGCTGCTACCTCATCAAAAACATACCCGGAATTGTGTTTTGTTTCATTCACAGCTACATTTTAACTTTAGTTCAGTAGAGATGGGCAATTCCAGGGTTAAAATCATTAAAATGGTTCTAGTGAAGGTGTATGGCATTTAAAACTATTGTGGCGCACTTCCTGTACTACCACATGACATCAAAAGAGGAACAGAGTGTTTGAGAGAAAAACACTGCCTAAATATGCCGGGTTTGTGTGTTAAACATGTATGAGTAAGACAAAACACAACTCTGGGTATGTTTTAATGTGGAAACACCATTATAACATGGTGTAATATGAATGCTTTAAACATGGGCAACTGAGTGAATTCTTGAGTCTAACAGAATATTTAATCCCTAGCCGTCCATGTCCATGTCCATGTCAGAAGAACATGCGTCACAAATACTCCATCGGTTAGTTGCAAGACGTGATCACGCTGCACTGACCTCTGGGAAATTGAGTCTTTAATCACCACATCTCCAGGCTCCGGATAAATTAGCATTCGTTGGTTGCAATCTCATCTCAGCGCCTCCTCTGCCAATTCATTGAGTGAGGGGACACTGTTTGACTTTGTGCCATGTAATGCCAATGCGATTGTGATTGATGAGAGCGGACGCCCTCAGGCTGTGCGATGCCTCTCTGCTGGGTGTGGGACACTCAGAAGATCTCACTACATTCTCACACAAACACCGCACACAACACAACGCTGTGCCTCAAACATACTAAACTCTAAATAGATTTCCTCTTAGCTGACTTGCAAATGCTAATCACTCATTAAATTGATGCAAATAAAGCTGCTTCACTACTGAGGAGATGGGATTTGATGAGACAGCAAAATCTTTACCTGTTTCTAATAATTACATGGAGCTTTATTTCCCAAACGTTCTATTTGCGCGGTGTCTGTTTTGGCCTGACCTCTCAGATCTGGACAGTGGTCTCTTAAGGATTTAAAGAGCTGACAGCCAAGAAGCCATTACAGCTCACTGAGAGGAGGGCCGCTAAATTGGTTAGCTCGCAGCAGCAGTAAATAAGATGGAGAGAGAGACCCCTTGTTTTTCACCTTGTCGATACCTTAGCCTTCAGCTGGTGGACTCTTGACTCTGAATTTAAATTTCTCCACAGAAGAGACTCTTTTTAGTCAAATATTATTTATTAAGTACTTTGCTTACCCGACCTTCACAAACAAATTATACTGCACTATACAATCTACCTTTTGCTCAAAGGTCCCATGGCTTCAAATCAAATATAGATAAACCACACTGCTTAATGTATAATCCTTACTTGATGATGTATGATTAACCCAAGGAAACCAATAAACGGGATAATAAGACTCATTCCATCACAATGCACGGCGGTCATTACCATTACTGCTTTTTCATTATCATAATCGTTATTATAGCACCAATAACACTGAGTGTGACTACAGGGAGGGCCATCTGTAAATGAGATCAATCTGGAATTAGGCTAAAGACGAGGGAATATAGTATTTAGGGCCGAGCACATCACTCTCCTGATGACTAATTTAGTGCTTCTTACGACGTTCTGCGACAGACTTTAAATGTAGCCCACAGTGGACCTGCCTCATATTTTATTGAAGACTCTTTTCAGATGGTGCCAGTAACCCTGGACACATTTGCCGTCCCTGCACCCAGAGGCGATTCATTCAAATGGCCGCCACGAGCTCACTCTATTCTCTGATAGATTCTGCCTTTCACGGACACACATGCACCTTTCCAGCCCCACGTGATGGCCAGCGGTTTGACATTTTCACTAAAGGGAAAAATGGCTGTGGATCAATGACTTGGGCAGGTTATTGATGTGGTGGTCCTGATAGCACCTGAGGGCCACAGTATCAGCAACGCAATGCAAAACTATAGAGAGGATTGGCTTTTGTTGGCGCGCTCAATCGATCTTAAATGCAACTTATCCTACTTACTGCTTTAGTCAGTTTTTACACCTTTTACAATCAATATTAACATCTGTGATCTTGGACATCTAAAAGGTCTAAAAATGAAATGTCACCTCATACTTTTGCCAGGCTATAAGCTTCTTTATATTTTTATCAACTCTTTTTTAAATTATAGACCATATGCTTGCCCCCTCTAGCTGCACACTAATAACTGATAACTTGAGATAAGATGATTCTTTTCGATGTCACTCTCACTGTCGTGTTAAATTTATCGTAGGTCTAGACATCATTTATAAATACCATGCCATAGGGCTGTCGCAGTTCAAGAATACGTGCCTAAAGTGCGTAAAGTTACCGCAAGGGAAATTCTTGAACCACGACAGACCTAGCTGTGACAATTCTTGAGTTATGAGCTGTTCTTGGCCTCAGTAAACTATCTATTACAGAGACATTCAGGTGGTAATTTAAGATAGTGGAGCCTTTTCAAGCTTCTGTGTAAGCCACTCAGCTTGCATTAAGAGGGGACCTTTGTTCTCCCGAATTTACCAAAATAATAGTGATGCGTGTTCCTGCTTTCAGCGTAGCATTAAATCACCATGATTGTCTTGCATAATGTGTTTCCTGGAGTCTTTGCACATTCAAGCACTGAGGTGGCATTTATGAATACAATTATAGTGCGTACCTGGCTCGCTGTTTGTTTGGATCATACGGCGCAAGGAGGAAGTCATCAGCGTGCAGATGAGAGGCGGTAAATACTTGTGCAGGTCCAACATCACAGCTCATTCATTCACATTCATTCAGGCTCCTCTTTGACCTTGGGACCTGCGCAGTAGACAAGCACATGACACCCAAAGCTTAAACATCCTAATATTACGCAAAATACTCTTGTGAGCTTTAAGCCAAGATAGAATGTTGTTACCTTCTCAAAAACATATCCGGAGGTGTGTTTTGATTTTATGAGGCGGAAGTTTTCGAATTTACAGCTACATTTTACATTTTGGTTCAGTAGAAATTGGCTGAAATGATCCAAATAATTCTAGTGAAGGTGTATGGACTTTAAAACACAGTGGTGCACTTCCTGTATTACCATATGGCATTACAAAGTGGAACAGTGTTTTCTGTTTGAGAGAAGAACTCATCTCAACTCACTCACAACTCAACTCACTTATGCAGGTTGTGAGTGTTAAATATGTGTGAATGAAAGAAAACACAATTCCAGGTATGTTTGTGATGAGAAAACAACATTATAACATAAATCAGAAAATAGCGTAATATGGACCCTTTAAACCTCTGCTGCTTTTCCAATTAATTAAAAACACTGGAGATATGAGTCTCAAGGGGAGGCACGTTAGGACTTATGGAAGTCTTCATCTGACCCCATGGCGAGTACATGTGCCCACTGGGATGAATAAAAGGCACGCAGGACAGCAATATTAAATTGTGCTATACCTTGCCTCATTGGTAATGCCTGAGGTACTCCAAGAGCCTAAAGAAAGTCATTGCTGTACCCTCTTGCGATTTGCAGCTCCACCTCCTCAATAGATATGTCACATTTCAACTTCCCCACAAATCCCCTTGAAATAACCTGAGATAAGACTGTCTAAATAGACTGGTGTGCTGATAGCTACAGCGTCCTAAAGCAGCCATTAGCGGGATTAGCAAGTAGCTTTTCAGTAAATGAGCCCATCATTGACCTTGGAGGGATTCTCTGCTCAACAAGTAAGCAGTGTGGCTGTTCCTTTCCTCACCCTGCGGAGACACTGTGAATGTGGACTTAAAAGTAGCATTGCGCTCACCCAGCTGTTAGCACACTTTTGATCATGGAGCAATTTGCAGAAATGCTTCCACTGTGTAAAAGACATCAATGACTTCCCACAGAACCGTACAATCTAAGGACTACTGTGCAAGTTTATTAGCTCAAGAAAAAATTTGTTCACAGACTTACTTTTGTGCCACTTTTAACTTATGCCAATAGTAAAAATAGAGAAAGACCTTTTTTTTTTTTTAGATAAATTGTTAATTATTAAAATTATTAAAGTTCTGTATCACCATCACATTGTACGTATCTACTGCTTAATATCTATGCCTATACTACCTATAGTTATTCTGTTTTTTCCACAGGTTTAGATAAGACCATGGTGATACAGGGAATCCTTATCGTGTGGCCATACCGGCTTGTCAAAGCCTGATCCCGTCAGATCTCAGAAACTAAGCAATGGACAAAAATGTGACTATGGGGGATCACTGTTGTCTGCTCTATTAAAGACTGGTTATTTATTCTAATGTTGTTTACTAGTCAAATCATGCTGTAGTCCACACATGGACCTGGTTTAGCCTGGTATATTCCTGCTTTAGATGTGGTTTAGACCTGGTGGCACTCACTCAGACGATTATTTTCTTAGATGGTACTTTGTGCATAAGGTTTGAGAGGCACTGTAGCAGCCTATAGCTTTAAATTTGGGTTCAAGACTATAATTATCAGCAACTAAGCTCCAAGGAATTATTCTCCCAGCGTTAATTTATTCAATGCAATATAAATTATGCTGTGCTAATGTGTTCGCAGTTTACAGAGAAGACATTAACACCGTATAATTTCCATCCACAACTAACGTTAACACTTACCAGATTTGATGCAGTCCAGTTTCCTTCCCACTGTCTATCACCACCGCCCTGAATTCACAGCACCTTCACAAACATTATCATGCAGAAACTGAGTGATTATGTAACATTAACAATTAGAGAATTAACAGTTAGCTAAGTTAATGGTTTTCCTCTTATATCTTATGAATGGGAAATCTAGCTTCAGTCAGTCTGCTCCAGGGCAGCTGTGGCTACATCAGAAGCTTGGCATGACCGAGTGTAGATAATGCACTGTAAAGCGCTCTGGGTGTATTCAAAGGCGCTATATAAATCTGATGATTAATTCATTAATTAGCCTGCCTTCTGGGGGAGATGGGAATTGTATTATGTGACACAGCAAACTTTTCCCAGTTTCCCCAAGTTTTGCATTCAATAGAGCATTTTAAATTATCTATACTTGACGTGACGTGTTTGTATACGTAATTATGGTTATTTTACCCCTTTAGAGATAATATAATATAGTTAGTTCATGTTCATAATTATTTGTAGAGCCGCTATTTTGCACAATTATTAGCCAGCATCTCGGCATTGTACTTTACCACACGTTAGTTAGGTTGAACTACCTTAGCAAACACACTAGTACATAAAATAATAGAGTAAGTACGATATACATTAGTTAAGCTTTATCTAACATTTAGAGTACAGTATATTTGTCGTCTACTTACCTTAATTGCCTCATTAGCACCATATTCAGCGGTATCCACGCGGAGCTGTGTCGCTAACTGTGACTGCCACGTGACTGTTACACCTGTTAAAGCCTGCCAGGAAGGAATTCAAAACTCTCTTTGCAATTCTAGTTTTATTTATAGCTGCGATATTTAGAATATTTAGTTTAAAATGTGTAAGGTGAAGAGAAAGCGCCAGGGAATCAGGAGAGAGAGCTGCTCTAAAATGCACCATCCTGCTGCCTCGGTGTGATGTACAGTCCCACTGGAAGGATCCATCATGGCGGGTCGCAGACACCACTTTCCCCTCTGTCAGATCCTTCAGCGATGCACCAGTGTTTGGAGCGAAGAGAGCCCATTTCTTCCCACATTTACAAACTCTACACTGTACAGTATACGTCTTCCTTCAGAATGTGTGGCATTTGGTGACAACATACAAAAATTAATTATAAACTTGAAAATTTACTGAAGACTGCACATAAAGCCAAGGATATATAGTCCAGCTTTGAGTAAAAATGCAAATTTAGACTGAATTTAAAATAATAGAATGCCATGTAAAGACAAAATTGGCAAAATAAAATGGCTAATTTGTGGGTTTCACCTGTTTATAGGTGAAAAATATTTCACTCAAAACATGTAATAGTTTTGAATAGTTAATTGCTATGGACACCGTGCTATTTTCCATCACTCTGACTCAAAAGATTCATTACAAGATCAAGGCAATTGGGCTTCAAGTTGTAAGTGGACATTAAACAAACAGATCATTGTTTCTGGTAGAATTCGTGCCATTTTGTATGTATGGGTGGTGGACTTCTTCTATTAACACCTGAATAACAAGCCTATTGAGTCTGACCTTTATGATTTTCCTATTAACTTAGGACCATTGCTTGACAGAAATAAAACTTGAATTCAACACAGTGAAAGAATATGCAGTAGCATACACAGAAAATGACAAAAAAAAGTGTGCCAAACAAAACACAACTCAAAAACATTTAACCAGTATTTCTTATTTTTATTTATAGATTCTTTTCCCTGGGCAGAATCATGTGTGTCTTCAGCTCAGTATGGATGTCGAGTTTGTGAGTGTTTACTGCCAGTCCGCTGTAATTACTTTGCACTGCTTATTTGCAGCAGTAATTAGCACTGACAGACACTGCTCCTCCTGTGTTTAGTCAGCGGCGCTAAATGCTAACATGAGGCTGGACTTGGTATCTGTTTGCTCTTCGCCTCTTTTTGCTGTTAACAAACATGCATCATGGAACAAACAACTGTCACTATATTCATTTTTAACATTGTGCAAAGTGTAAAATTCATTAGTGACTTTTCAGGAAGTGCCTGGGACTCAGCAACATCCAGCAAGATTTAATTAATTTCTGCTGTAGTTTTGATCCGTGGCAAATCGTGTAGAAAAATGAAACTGATAAAAGGGTAAAACTAATTTGCGATAAGGTGATAGCAAACTGAAATTTGCTTGCTCAAAACATGACTGTGCTGGTGCCTCAGGTGGGACAGCCAGGTAATTTGTCATTATTTGATGACAATTATTTGCTCAAGGGACATCGTATTTCAGTGTAGCTCAAGGGGAAACTTTGAAGTGACACAACCCGGTCTTGTAAAGCTTTAATGATCTTCGGGCTGCACATAAATCTGCTATCAAAATGTTTGCGTATCCTGAAAGACAAGGTTATAGTTATAATGCCCGTAAAGATGTCTCAAAGGCTATTCTCTTCTCTGCAGTTATTGTGCTCTTGCTATAATCTTCCCATCAGCCCCTGGGCCGCCACAATCCCCCACTGACATGAAACCGCTGCCACTTAATTTCATTGTCGATTATCTTTCTGAGCGCAGAGCCAGCCAGCAGTTTGCCCATATTAACTAAATTGGAGGCAAAGGAGAAGCCACAGATGTAATGTATAAGGATTGACCTTGTGATTCCCCATGACCTCTGGGTAATGTAGTTTTTAACCTCCTTCAAGCAAAGCTATTGATTTTTTTTGCCCTGTTGTTTTGATTATTATCCAGAACTTTTTATCATCTAGGCGTCATCTCCCCTGTGCAGAAAACAACGAGGGCAAAACAAAGTAAGTCAAGTATGAGTAATGGGTGCTATTTATCTCACAGATCTGAATTTTGTGTAAACAGAAGGCAAGATGCATTGGGGATCTAACCAGGATCCAAGATGTCAGTCATTTGTTATTGCATACTCCGGTTTGGACTGGTTTTGAGTGATTGATGGAGCACAGCTTATCAGTGAAGAGATACTTTAAGGAGATGGACCGAAAGTGATGCATGGGAGACATTGGAGATTAGAAGTTATTTTTTGTATTACATTATTTCAAACTCCTTCAGTGGAGTTTGTGTGTCATTGTCATCAGGGGTTTGTGTCTTCTAACTCATGTTCAAAACAATTGTTCCAGTTGAAAGTTATGATTTTAATTTGTCCCAAATGAATGAAAACAGAGTGCTTAAACTATACCTCAAGGCCCAAGTTAGTTGGTGGAAATATATGAGGGAATACACATAGTACATTGGTCTCAGAAAGCAATGATAACAATACTGTATTAGCAGTATTGGTTTAACAACTTTTGCTTTATATAAAGGAAACAGTATTAAAATTGATGATATGAAGAATGGCTTTCCTGTGTCCAATGGGAGCTTGTATTAGGACCAAATACCAAGCTGCATGTTCTGGATGGATCGAAATCTCCAGCCCATTTTCTACAACCAAAATAAACATCTTGCTCCCGGTGGCCAAAAACTGGATTTTGTAAAAAAAACTTGGTCATCACAGCTATTTAGTGTCAGAGCTGTCAGCTGAATAAAACATAAGGGCCATTTCTTTATCTGCTGGCACATTGGGGCATCGTTAGCTATAACCATTCTCGCGTTGAACACATGGAAAATTAATTTTGTTTGGACCACAGGCCTATTTACATGTGAGCTTTAATGGACTCTTATTAATTTATATGTATTGTTCTATTTTAATAAATAAATACAATTGCTAGTGTGTTTTAACACAGTAATGCACTGAGGGCACCCATGTGGTTAAAGGCTGACATTATAGCCTATACAGCAAGGAATAGCGAGCACATACCGATGTAAAAATGTGACATGGGCCACCTGAGTCGGGGCTTAGAAATAACATATATATAGGAACGTTTGTCGGTTTCCTGAAGCAGAGTGCTCTGAGAGTTCACTCTCAAATAGCTAGAAAAAATATATATGTCATGGGCATGTTCAAAATATGAGAAGAGTGAATCAATAGAAACTCCTTTTGAAGTATCTCATCTTGATGACAGACAGAACATGCTTAGACAATATATTCTCTTCCAGACTTCTCCATGGACAAATACAGGGATTTGCCTTCTGAACAGTCTTGACTTGTTTAACATTGCAACCACCAAACAGTGGCTTCACTAAATAGGCTGGAGGATACAGCTAGAGTGATGCTGGAATATAAAACAGCCTGAAGGAATAAAAGGCAAAAAGGTGGAAACAAATACGCAGGGCAATTAGAAAGCATTAGAAAAGCGTTACAAATATGTCCACTGCCTCTTCAGTCTCCACAGACATGTTCCCAATAGTCGGTCTTCTGAAGCACAAAATAGCAGTCAGATGTGGGTCAGGTGCAGGGCCAGATGGATGTGGATGTAATAGAGATTAATTGCAAAATAAGTCTAGCTCTGCATGTGCACCACTCTTCTGCAAGTATAGAAAGAAATGTAACGATTTAACAGTAATCCATGCATTGGTTGGCTGAGAAGTCAATAACAAAGTGCACTAAATTGATAGACCTGTCAACAGTCAATGGCCCATCTCAAAAGGTTAGAAACTATGCATGTAAGAAACAAATGCCACTAAATTAGAGCAATAAATTGTGTTCTTTTGTTTGTTTATTTTTTACATATATGGAACATTATATAAATATTGAAATTATTAAATGGTGATACTGTAGATTTAACGTGATGTTGGTCCAATATTTCACATTTTTATATTGTATTGAGAATCACGTAAAATGTTTTGGTGAATGTGAATAAATTAAAATTGTTCAAATCAGAGGGTCATCTTTAATGCATTTTCTTTATGATAGAAAGCTTACTGCAACCAGGACTTGAAACTGCTGTTGTAAACTAAACTATAAGATCCATGCAGCACTTTTAAGGCTAATTGTAGCTTCCAGTAATATTGTGTTATGTTATTTTTCTGGGTCATTGTGGAAATTATATGACAATCTTTAAAGAAATTGCCATTAACTGTACGCCCATGTTTTCTGAGATTTGGATTGATGTAGATTTGCTACAATATCTAAGCAGTTTCCCAGAAGAATTTTCCAATGTAGTTTTTGCCCCTAAAGCTTCATTTCACTAAGCGCTAATTATGACAACAAGGAGTTCTCCTCAAATTAGCTGTGAGACAAAGTCATGCTGACTGCTTTTATATCTTTTTTGCATAAACAATGAGAAGATCACAAATGACTGAATATATGTTTTTTTCAGATTTGTAGAACTTTTCATCATTGGTGCATAAGTAACACTCACAGTGGTTTGGAGATTTTCAAGTTCCCTAGAGTAATGACTGAAGTAATCTCCTAACATACAAGATTAATACAGACAAGATGTGCCAAACTACATTTTAATAGTACTTCATTGCATGCTAGAATCAGAATGTCTTCATAAATTCTATATATACTGAACAACATTCTACTATCTAGCGAGTTAACTGACTGTACTATTCATGAGACTTCACTTTCATGCTAATTTGAATGTGCCTTGTCATAAATATGCACACGCCTTCACTTACAGGGGACCATCCTCTGCACCAAGGGCTTTAAGAGTTAATTTATTGCTCACTAGATTCTGATTTTGCTGTCATAGCCTTCCCTGTCTCCTCGCCTTGATGCATGCTTCCTACTTTAACCGGCTCCTTCTATTGGGAATGACAGAAAATTATTCATGCAGCACAAATGACAAGGACAGTAACTCCCTGCTCCTATCAATATTAATACTAGCTATCAATATTTAGGGGTATTTTTACATATCCAAGAGCATCTATGGCTTACTACAGCAGAGCTACCACATACTGACGAAAGTGCAAGGAATACGAAAAAAAATATATAAGACAAAGCGGCATCATTTATCTTGAGAACAACAAAAACAAGGTCTTGCCCTTTTGCCATTGATTTGTTGGACAGAAAAGTCGCTATAAAATCAACAGGTTTCCTTCAGGTTTCTTAAACGTTAGGAGATTTGATGAAGATTAAATGCCTGTGTGCGGATTGGAGCGACGATACTTCAAGCTTTGACCTTTCAGAGCCAAACAGAGAGGTAAATATCAAGCCACTAAATATCAGGTTCGAGGTGAGCTGTGCATCCTCCAGGTGAAGGCACTTAGCATGGCAGGGGGAGATTGACAGGTTCACGGTTAATATTTCACATGGGACATTTAAAACCACTGCAATCCTGTTCTGCTAAAATGTGCCAGTGTGTCGGTTATTTTAGACTCGATCTGCAATTTAATCCCAAGTAGTTTCCAAATATACAGTTATAAATTGTGATTACATATGGCCTCAAAATATTTATGAATTGTAAAATAATATATATATATATATATATTTTTTTTAGCTCTATAGAGAAATATCAACTGTTAGTACATACAAATATATATATATATATATATATATATATATATATATATATATATATATATATATATATATATATATATATATATATATATATATATATATATATATATTTAGACACATAACACATATAGGTCACCATGTTACCCTTTACTGTTGTGTTAACATGTTTCGCTTTTGCTTTTGTTGTTCTGAGTTTCCCCTCCCTTTGCTTACTGTGCTAAGTGACACCCCCTTCAGAGCACTATCACAACACAATCAACGTGCTTCTTGCTAATGAAACTACTGCACATTGCATCAAGTTTGTCAAGTTGTTGTGTACAGTTTTGTATCATATTTTTGTGTATTTGTGGAGAATTGTTGAGTAGGAGTATACACAATTTTGCATAATACTCCCTCTTAAACAATATAGTATGATAATCTCACACAATCTCTTTGCGTTATTCTAGTCATAGTCATAATTCTAATAGTAACAGTAGAATAGTGTAATAACTTTGGGTATGTTCCCATTCTGTTGACTGCAGATATATAGAAGAAATCAATTCAAGTCTAACATATTCTATATATTGCAATATATTGCAAGTGACCTCTTGACACATCATATTTACATTACTGTAGAACAGAAACAGCAGATCTTGTAGTGGCATCACTGGTCTGGAGTAGTCAGCCCCATCCTGATGATTTAGAGGAGACTCAGAGTCATCCTAGCATTACAGAGCATTACAGAGCATTACAGTGATGGGACTATCCGCTGGAGGAAGAGCTTTTAACGGCACCTTAGACCACCTGCTCTCACCCCTCAGATGTATCACTGCACTGGACTATTAGTTCCACTCTTCTCCTCCAAAATAGCCCTCTTGGACAGGTCATGGACAGGTCAGAGAAAAAAAACATGTTTCTCTGTCAAGGTCCTGCTCCGTGGCTTAGTCGTTGATTTGCCTTTGGCCGCTTTTGTTTTGAAAGTAGAGTGTTCCCAATTGTGTAGCACTCCGCCTCGCTCGTTATGAGGTTCATTTAGCACAGCTCCAGAATAATCACTCGCCTTTTCATTTTCCCCAAGCTTTAGTTTTTTTTTGTTTTTTTTTCCCTTTTATAATGCCCCACCACCGGGCTGTTTGGCCAATTACAAAGCAGACTTTCTATTACTCAGCATCTTGTATCAAATTGCAATACGCCTTAGGGGACGATCCTGAGAGAGCAAAACACAGCATCAAGGAAAAGCGCAAGTAAATAGCAGTCCATAGTTGTATAGGTTAAGCCGGGATTAAAAATATGTTGCTTATGAGAAGTCATTAACTGATAACACAGAGTTGCTCCAGGAAAAGACTTCAGATTTAAAAATAAATTAGTTAAAAATAAAATCTGGAATTATTGCAGAGTGAAGACATCAAAGGAAGGTACTTGACTTGACACTGGCAATCCAACTGGGAATAGGTAATTGTGAACAAGTAATCCTGCTGCATGCAAAAAGGTTCAGAAAAGTGTGGAAAAAAAACATGCCCTGAAAGCTTCCCAGTTTTGTTTATTTTTTCCACAACAGAACATAAGGCATTTTTAATTCATATATTCCCAAAGGAGATTTCTCATCCTTGTACACACATACCTGTATTTAGAGGCAGCCTAATTAGACTGAGTTGTTGCGGTGCTTATTTGTCCACTGCACTTGCTGACAAGCACACTGCGCTCAATTGTAATGATACATGACCTGGAGACATACAAAGTACTTTTCACTCATTATATTGTCTGATTGGTATTATTTAAGTAGTTGAACAGATTGATTTAAATGCAGCTGCTTGTGAGTTGGAGCTAATCAGTGGTTGTGTACAGTGAGTTGGTGCTATACTCAAGACACCTGCATTTTCCAGCATGCATGAGAAAGCATGGGAACCCAGTGGGAGTCTGTCTTCACGTGGTGCGACTTGGGACGTCGTGTCAAACCAAGCACAGCTGCCTCCATCAACACAGCCCCTAATGAGACGCTTTCATTCCTCTGCTCATGTTTTTGCAACACTCGCACTCTTCATACTCATTTTCATCGAATCAAGTGGGTGTATTCAGTTTAAGTGTGGATGAAATCAAATAGAAACACTTGTTTTTGTTGAAAAAGTACAAACTGCTTTCTCTTTCTCATAGAAAAGCCTTTTATTAGATCTGGACTCATTGAAACAAAAGCATTGAAAAAGTAAGCGCTGTCCCTAGCTCTCACTATAGCTCTTACAGTACATCTGTTCAGTTCAAGTAATAGACTGATAATAGTGCAGCCTGCTCACAGTGCTGCCTCAGACAAATCACTGCACATTACACCAAACAGTCACATTCACAGGGGAGCGCCATCTGCAGTGCCTCTGATGAACTGTACGATGCACTACAAAGATCTGCTCTGTAAGAAAATATGTCTGATCTGAAAAGAATAAAATACAGCTCGGAGTCATTAGGACGTGGCTACAGCTGTTGTATAGTTGGAGCATCAGTCATCTGTAAGATTTGAACTCATCATGGTCCTTGAAGACTGTGCCACTCGTTACATCCAATAATAAACTCCTCACTCTCAAAGTACAACTGAAAATACATGTGTGACATTCATCAATGAGCTGAACCCAAAGAGCTAAAGTGTTCAATATTGTAATGGCGTAAGTTTGTTCTGTACTCATAATTCGGAACAGTTTGTGTGTCATACAAACGTGGCTAAACTCAAACCGTGTGAAAAAATAGGCTCGTGCTGGTAGCAACCCGAGTACACCTGGAGTTTATCTGTTCAAACTGCTCCCACATTGTGCCAGATTCAAGAGTCTGTTGTCCTTGTTTTTACAAAGGCATTGACCTCACACTCAGACTGACCCCAGTGTGCTGCACAGCACAGGGTCAGTCCAACATTGTCCACTGGTGCTAACATTTGAGGTGCTTTTTGCTGGTCATGTCATTCCAGATTCGATGCATCTCCTCAGGGGAGATCTGATGCACAGTGACCACTCTGCGGTAGCGGCAGAGGCTGTAGGCCATCTTCCAGTGGTTGAAGCCACTGTTCTGAAAAGGGTGTATTCCCAGTTTGCGCAGACACACTCCCACATAGACGTCCTCCAGGTGCAGCAGTCTGGTGTGGAGTGACGTCTTGTAGATAAGCTCAGCCACATCGGCGGAGAACACGTAGCCTGTGCCCGAGCAGAATGGGGGGTACTTGCTCTCTGGGTACAGGTCCCGGGGCATGTACCACTTACTGCGCATGTCTCTGATTGGTCCACCGTTGATGACGTAGCCCGTGAAGTACCTCCTCCTGGGTTTGGTACTAGGCTTCAGGAGGCTGTAGATCAAATTCTCCATGTTGACAAAGATATCACTGTCTGTTTTCAGGACATACTGAGCCTTGGAGCAGAAGGTGGCCACCCAGCGCATCCCCATCAGCGTTTTGAGAGTCAGATTGTGATATGAGTCAATAAAGTCCTCTACCACAATGTCATGGAAGATCTGACTCTCTTGCTCAACCATTTGGTTGAGGACAGTGTCAGTACTGCGGCCTAGTAAGAACAGGGTGACCACTCTGACGTCAGTGAAGGCGCTCTCGTCGCCCCAGGTCTCCCTTATGGCCTGCCGCGCATCAAACTCCTTGTGGGTGGTGCTGATGAGTATGATCAGAAAAGGTGTGTCATTGTCACACTTCTTCTCCTCGTTGATGAGGTACCCAAAGTCGTGGGGGTTGAGGGAGCGAGTCCGGATGTTGGAGAAGGTAGTGTTCTTGTTGGCTTTGGGCGTTTTGCGGACAGGCATGGTCACCTGTCCCACATAGGAGCTGGACGATCGGGACACACTCAGGTACCATAGAGCACTGGCCCAGCAAACCACTGTGAGGAGGTAGAGGCAGGAGACCTTAGAAGGCATGTTCACTGGGCACTCTTCAGTGGCAGCAGGGCTGGGTAGAGCGAGGCCACGCCTCCATGGGATGTCCCAGACCTGGAGGCGCAGCTTGAGGCTGCCTCCTCAAAACAGATGACATTAAGTAGAGTGAATGAACTCCTTGGGTCTCACATCAGGGCAAAGATCCAACGGGGCCAGTGCTGAGTCTTTTCCCCATGGTCACAGTCTGCCCCATTCCTTCCTCAGCTCCTGACAGCAACTGCCAACACAGGAAACACAAGAGTCAGGGTCAACATGAGTAGTACTATAACAACAAATAAGTCAAGATACAGTTACTTGAAATGTGTTTGTATGTGACACAGCAGCACTTGATTTGCTGTTTCCACTCATTCATTTAGGCTCATAGTGTCTGAGTGCTGCCAGAGTGGGCCAAACTACCAGTCCACTAGTCCCCAGTACAGACTGTGCAGAGGAGCCACAGACACAGGCTCTGTTCACATGTGGAGTCGAATCCTGCCTCTCTCTCTCACAGACACACGGGACAGTGAGGACTCTCATGAGAAGCACAAATATCACTCCTCTCCACCTTTCATCCACCTGAGTGTCAGAGTGAAATCTGTAGATTTCTTTTACTTTGCTCTGTCTGTAATGAGCCTCTCTTTTGTTAGCGGCTCTGGGAGCAGTAGAATCACAGCTTTAATTGGATACAGTGACAGCCCATAAAGAGCTGAATTTAACTTCTAAACATGGACTGAGATAAAACCTGTTCATTATGAGAGTCAAATGGCTGTGCTTCCGGTGTTTAAATGCGTCAGATGTATCAGGGGAGGCAGTGACGGATGGCCAATTCGCAGGATTTTCACTGTCTGAAAGGCCTTAATCTAATCCTTCTTTACAAACAGACTTTTATTTCGCTCAGACATAATCTCTTTTGATGTGGCAGGCGCTCTTAAACACACAGACAGGAAAATAACATTTTTGTCATGCATAACTGATGATGAACATAAAAACGTAGCGATCCTATTAGAGATAGTGCGGCGGCGTGCAGAGGCTTGTGGCCTGCTTTCACACAGATAAAACACACTTTTATCACGATGGAGATTTGTCGTGTCTGTGGCGGGAGATGATTCTTTTCATCAGGACTTTTTTTCCTTTGGTTCCTCCCTAGTTTCTATCTGCTCTCTCCTCTCTCTGTTGAAGCACAGTCATCAATCTCACGCTCCAGTAGAAGCCATCTCATCATGGCTGCTTTTGCACACCTCCTCCTGCTCTCCATCACTCCGTCCGTCTCTCCTTCACTTCCCTCTTGATCCATCTTTATCTCTCTCCACCTCCCTTCCCATCTGCACTTCCCCTCTCGTGCGCTTCAGCGCGGGATTGTTTTTGTCCATGTGACTTCTCATTTCAGTTTCGCCCATACCATTCTTCATATTGTGTGTGTTATTTCTCTCCGGTGAGCTCTTCCATATCCTCCAACTTATTGACAGCTCCTGCAGCAATCAGTCTCCCTAAAGCCACTCAATCCCACCTCCTCCTATCCGCTCAACTGTCTACGCATGGAAACCCACTAAATCATCATATTCATTTCTGCTCCTCGACCTTTCTCCTCTTGTCCATGGGTTTGCCCACAGCTAAAGTACTATGTCTTGTTTGATTAACCCTTAACTACAGTGGCGTGGCTTCTCTGGTGCACAATAATAAGCAGTTTGTTTGGCCATACTCCTCACGCAGCCTCTTAAAGCAGACTTTCACTGGTGCAAAGTGAAGGATGGCTCTGTCATTTCATGCTCTTGAGTGCATTAGGCTCTGGAGGAATCTTCACCTGAGCAGCTTTTCGAGCACTTACATTTTCTAACAGCCACAATCAAGACGCTGCCTCAGGGTCATGTGTTCATCATCACAGTCGCCCAGGGGTGAAATCACTTTTTCAACACTAGATACACCAAATTCTACTACTCATTTCAGTGCGACGGAAACTCTTTTGATTTGACTATTCTATATGGTGTGTATCCCAGCAACTACAAGTCTTTGGAGAGGTATATGTGTTATGATGTTATGTGAATGCCTCATAAAATCAAACAATACTCTGAAGTTTTAGTCCATTTGCATGTATGCCACTACTGCTGTCACAGATACAGAGATTGTGCACCTGTGGCTTCTCTGACCCCCAACATAAGAACTAGACACAAGGCGGTGTTAGTGTCCCGCTCAGGAACGATAAGCAAAGATTTTGGAGGATAGCCGCCCTAAGCTACTGAGTCTATTTTATGACCTGTTGTAAAATATAAGATGCTATCACAGAGGAGTTGTCATCTCCACTTGTACTGAGGCCTGTGGTAAACTGCTCATAGAGTCTAACAGTGGGTGTGTCTGTGCTTGGTTAGATGGTGTGAGAGATGGAGGTATTGTAAATGTGTCTGTGTGCACACAGTGGCAGTGTTCACATGTGAGGAGGAGTAATGGAGCAGCTCGTGGTGCACTGAGCTCTCTGTGAGGCTGCTGCTGCTGTTGTTAAATTGACTTCCCAGAGGGAGGGTTACATTCAAAATACTTAATGTCAGTATACACTACATTTCCCAAACTCCCTCTCTCCCACAATGCGCTGTCATGGCAACCTGTGTATATTAGCCTATCATTAATGCGAAAGCCTAATAACTGTAATTATGGCCCTTCATATGTATCACTTTTACACATTAATGTCTATCATTACAATAAGGTGGGCTATTTTTAATGGAAATGTAGGGTTATTATTTTGATACCAGCATTTCTCAGACAATACAGTGCAAAATAAATAATGACAATGGAATAGAATATAATGCTTAGGCCTAATTATTGCATATAGTTACTTTAATTGTGTTTAATTTGCAACCCCATAACACAGGTACTATCAGAGGAAAAACTAGCCTAGAGCCTATGATATGCAACATAAATCGAATCAACCAAGACACAGCCGATTATCAAATGATATGAACTCAAGTTGCCTATTATAAATAGAGATTATAAGCAAAACAAACAAAAAACAATCTACTTCATAGGAATGTGTGTGTCATGCTTCAGTTGTGCCTAATGAGAGTATTGCTCACTTCCTGTGTCAGTAATTAGCATGTTAGCTCAAAGTGCCTGCAACTCTGAACTGCTAATTTGAGCCTATAAATGCAGTCTGCTAAATAGAGAAAGTGTCCGGTAGTTGAACACTGTGGGACGTTTTCTTGTGGATGGCCAGTGGCAGCTCCTGGACTCTATTATCCTTCAAGGCCACTTATAAACAACAATGACAGAAAAGTCAATGAATAATTTAAATTAACTGTGTACACTGGGGCCTATCCAAAGCAGGTCCCTTCTACAACTAGCCTATTATTTAAACACAAACTTTTTATTCAAACACTATGCTTTATACACTAATAGTTGCTGCTGCTACTAGTACTACAATAGACTACTCTAGATAAGCTACCAAGACTTTTGCACACTGACATTTATTAGACTACATACATATTGCATTATGAAAAATGATTTGTCAGTCTCAGTAAAGTAAGAAAACATGATTTAGGAATATAGCCAACTACTACCAGACAGCCAGGTACCAGGGTCCACGGTTTTACTTGTACATATACAATTGTATAATTGTGTCTTATCACAGTCTTATATCAGCCCCTTGCTATTTTTGTTACATATTTTTATTTAATTATAACCTTTTATATTATTGTTCTTTGTTATTATATTATAGGCCAGTTATATTGTTGTGTGTGAGCTACTGAGTCCAAATAATTTTCCTTGTGGATCAATACAGATTGTGTAAGTCTAAGTTTAAGTTTAAGTCTAGAAATATGTAACCTCATCATAAACAATTAAGGACAAAGTAGCCAGCCAACCAACAACCCAATAAAACAGCCAAGAAGCTAAAGCTTTTAACATTTAGCAATATGAGAACATAACTACATGGTAATGATTAGGACTAACTTCAAAAAGATTTAAAATAGCCTTTATGAGTCCTGTACTGTACTGTGTGGCAGTACCAGCGGTGGCGGAGGGGCTAGCATGCGTCTCTTTCATGTTACATTATAATTGATTGGAGTCGTCAGAGCGCTGTGGAGTGACCTTGCTCTGGGGCCATGTTGAGAACAAACATAGAGGTGCCTTACAGTAATGGAGCGTAATGTTGGCGGGGCATCTGAGCATGTTTGTGTGCATGAGTGCGAGAAGAGACACAGGGGGGAATAAATCATCCTGGGACAAGATGGAGGTGACATCTTCCATTCATGCGCCGCGTTTCAATATAATGGATTTAATTTTCGGGAGCCGCCTCACTCAGTTGCTGGAGGAGCTGTCAAAATACTGTGCTGGGAAAAAGCCTAATACACAAAGGAAACAATAAAGAAGTGTTCAGTGCTATGTATTAGCTCTAAGTGTATCATCCATCAGCAGGATAATGGACTTTTATACAAACAATGTATATTATTTTCATCAGGTGGACAGCAAAGGAAAAAAAAAAAACAGTTCTGATCAATATTTTTTGTTTTGTTTTGAGCTTCAAGTTATTTATTTCAAAAACAGTCTGCTACATGAGTCATTAACCGAAGTTTTGTCATCATGTATAGGGAGTTTTACCACAATCAAAAGGGCTTATGGATTTAAAAAAATGTTAGAAACACTATTTATTCTGCTGTTGATTTAAAAGATTTGACAAAATTAATGTAAAATGGTACATATTTGTCTTAGTAAGAACATAATTCCCAGAGGACTTGCATAACACACTCCCTGCCAGTAGCTCGACTGACCTTTCCTCCTGTTACTTCAAAGTGCATTCATTACAAATGCTAATTTATTAATAAAACAAAACCAGTGGAACCAGACTGGCACTGGGCACATTATTTTTGCATCACCACATAGCCTAATCCTCCTCTCCTTCTGCTGAGGACTAGAGCTGCTCCACAGGCAACACTTTTAACTGTCCAGGAGAAGAAAAACACCACCGCCTTGTGTCCCATGTTTGATCTCCTCTCCTCACAATCTCCTGCCTGGACTAAAACCCATTATGTCGAACATTCAAAAGGGGAATTAATGCACCAGGAATTTAACAGCCGTGGCCAAATTGGTTAGCATCCCAGCTAATATGAGAGAGAGCACAATTAAAATGTCAGGGCTGGGAGGTTCCCTGCGCGCCTGCTTTTGTTTGGGGATAATAAGAGCCCATGATTGTAGCGGAGGTGTAGTCCGTATTACAGACTGGCCCGGACTCTGCATAGGGACTTAGCGCAGAGCCTCTGAATGCAAAGCAGCTTAGACGTGACGGAGGAAATGGGATATCGATAGTGGCCAAGTCGTTTTGGCTGCTGCTCAGATGCCTGGTGCTGATGCAGGCCTCCAGTGTGGGGCCCATTTCACCGGGGGTCTGAGAGGAAAATCTGTCTGCTCCAATGTAGTCAGCTGCTCTCTCCAAGGATGACATCATGTGGGATACAAGTTTCATGGACTTAGAAGAAGGAAAAATTGTTGGAGTGTTTAAATACTTTGTTAAAGGTGCACAGTGTAATATTTCTGCTGGAGGGTCTGTCACTCGCTTGTTTCTCTGGATATGTAACTGCTCTGCCTGGAATGTTCTACAGTATGACATTAAACAATTCTACCTTACATTTATTAAACTGCAGGTGGTTTTATAGCTCAAAAATAACTAACTAAGAAACAGGTATTCCGACTGTAAGTGGGGTTGCCCTTCCACAGATCTGACCTGTAACTTGGTCTGGTTTGGTCTCCATGAAGATAGAAACATTTAGTACCATACTGTGAAACACTCCAGACAAAGCAATGATTCTCTCCATGGAGAAAAGCATTTGAAGAACCCTCCACCAGAAAAGTTACATAATGCACCTTTAAGACACTGCAGGCAAAACTCTTTTTGTGTTTTTGCTTTTTGGTCAGTTTGGTCTCTTAGCACAAGTCTCATATAAGCGTTCATGTGGAAACAACAAAATTGTCTGCTGCACTGAAAGATGTTTTAATATTTAATATAAGATGTTTAATCTAATCTAAGTCAACAAAAAGTCAACAAAAAGAGGCAAGAAATGTAACCTGGCTTTTTTCATATTTCTGTTTTGAATGTCCCTCAATGTGCCTTATTTTATATAAAACACATTATATTATGACACACTTGTAATATACATTTATGTGAGTAAACTACAGGAGAAGTTTCAAAATGTTGCAAGAATGTTACAAAAAGTCTTACGTGAACCAAGGTCACATGGCACTAAACAAAACATCAACATTCTGCTTTAACCAGTCAGCTTCTTTATTTATTTAATATGGACATAGCAGTTACTCTGGATAAGAGCAGATGAATTGTTTTAAGTGTTTATTGCACAAGCGCTATTAGGGCCCAAGGGCTTTTAACGTCTTTTCACTCTGTCCCCCTCTGATCAAAGTGTAATTGAACTTTAAACCTTTCACTCAGCGGCTGGTTATTTTGGACACTTTATTTTATTGGTTTGAACTAAACTAAAATTGATCAGACATAATGTGTTATTAGACAATGCATTAAATTAAATACATTTAGAGATTTCACTTTTGTCTGATATTATGCCAAATTGACTCTTGTGAGCTTTAAGCCATGTTAGAAAGTTGATCCCTCCTTAGTTGTGTTTTGTTTGTTTGAATAATCCTTTAATATTAGTCTATCTACATTTCCAAAGGTCAAAATGCTCTGTTCCACCTTGTGATGTCATGAGGCAGTAGTTTTCAAGCAAACAGCTACCTTTTACCTGTTGTTAAGTAGAGACTGGCATTTTCTGGGCTGAAATCATCTAGTGGAAGTGTATGGAATTTAAAAACACAGTGGAGCACTTCCTGTATTGCTGTATGACATTACAAGGTAGAACAGTGCTTTCTATTTGAGAGAAGAACTCTGTCTAAATATGCAGGGTTTGTGTTTTAAACATGTGTGAATGAAACAAAACACAACTCCAGGTATATTTTTGATGAAGAAACAACATTGTAACACAGATCAGAAAATAGCAGAAGAGCATAATATGGATCCTTTAAATGTGATATATTGAAGTGGTGAGTTCGGGTGCACTGCCATGTTTTGGTTCTTTGGCCCTGGCGTCAGGCCTCTCTCCCCTCCTGCAGCGGTCGCCCTGTGCAGAATGCTAAACTCGCTCATAAATTGGAAATGACAGTGTGATTCATGCAGGTAATACATTTGACTGTCCGTGCGGGTGACATTGCTGTTCTACAATATTCAGGCTGAGGGCTTGGCTCTGGTGAGTGGGGACAGTGGGGACAGGACAGCAGTTATGCTAATGAGAGTGGGACACAGTTAACGCAAATTAAACATGAGGTGGACTGCAGAGGGCAAACAAACTGGGCTGTGCTATTGTCTACAAAATAGAAACTAAATTGTTGGTTTGATAGTTTGATACATTAAAATATTAGAGTGTATTGTTTAAGTAAAGACTAAATTGTCAAGCAAGTAGAGTAGGTGGTGTAAATCCTGCAAATAGTTGAAAAAGTAAAAACAGAAACTTGTGTGTAATCAAGGAAGGGAGGCCATACAGTCTGCACAGTCCAGATTATACTCCTTTCATAGTTTGTTCATTTATTGACTTTTGCATTCATTATTGCATTTATTAGTTTTGAAATTTATATACAACACAACACACACATACAAAACTACACAAAAACCACTGGGCAAACAAACAACTGTATAGTCACTATAGTCCGTTCATTTTTTGTGAAGCACATTTCTGACAGATTGCAAAACTTGTATCAGATTTTATTTTAAGATCTTTAAAACAGTTATTAATTTCAGTCCCTATTGGCCACCCCATCCTCACACTATCTTAACCCTCACAGATGTATCCAGACATTATTGATGAAGCATATTGGCTGGAGTCGCTGGAGAGCCACACGCCCTCTCCTGTTCTAGAAACTTGCACATTTTCGTTTTGCTGATGCCGAGCTCTTCACCAGCCCACCCTTGGCACCTGCACCTGCCACTACAAAATCTACAGCGGTGTTAAACATGAATGAAGGCCCACAGCACACTACTGTCTGCTCCCATTACCGCGCTCTCCTCTTGGGCCTTTTCTGTTTACAGCTGGTCATTTTCCACATGCAATAAAACTTCTGCATCTGCCCCACTGGACCTGATCAACACAAATCACAGGCGGACGGCGACGCAGCGCTCAAACTATTACGTCTGAAGCTGAGTAAGCACATTTGCGAGACCGGCGAGTTTTACGGCGCAGATATGAAACATGAAATAAGTGAGGCGTTCGCTTTTCAATTTAGCATGAGAAACAGTGCATTTCATAGGCGCTCGTAAAATGAGTTCATTTGGTAAATATGAAAATGGCGGAGGAGGTCTAAATGAAGGAAGGACTTAAGGCGGGCGATTTGTGCAAAATTGCTCCAAAATTACATGCCCATTGTTCGGAAATATGAATGAGCAGCTACAATTACGGCAATGCTGCTTCGTAATTACAATTATCTTGAGTAATTGCGGAGTGCTGATAGCATTATAAGTGTGACAGGTGGGCAATAGGGTTAGCCATTTCCTGTCCAGTTCTGCTTAATCTAATAACTCTGCTGCTGTAATTCATTGGACTGGCTTCATGCTGCAAATTAATTGTCTTCCAACTTTTAACAGCTCTATCCTCCACTCGCACTGAATCTTTCACATCCCGATATAACATAAGTGGACAAAACATCGGTCAGTCCAGTCCCATGCTGCTATTGAGGAAGCTCTCTGCAAAGGTGAAAACAAACAGATCAATACAGCAGATGTCTCTTGCCTCTTATGTGCAATAGGTCTTTTCAAACATTTCTTGTCTTTCATTTGGACTTGCTGGACAATTCAGCGGGGATGTTTAACACTTAAAGATGCAGTCCTGGTCTCGGATAAGCTCGTCAATTCGTCGGTATTGATCTGGAAGGTCTCTCCAGGGGCTTGGGTGTAATTTTATTTTCTTTTGTTACACCCATCAGCAGTGCAATGAATCAGACTGCCGTTATATTGCTCTTTTATAATCTCCAGATAAGAGGGTATAGCAAGCAGCAGTAATATTAATACTTGTGATAAAGACGTATGGAAAATCAGCATTCTGAGTGATCGCCCTTCGCTCTATACGCAAGCACACTTGGAGACAGAGTCAGAAAAGAAAGGTT
The DNA here is from genome assembly GCF_026225935.1 of Boleophthalmus pectinirostris. NCBI lineage: Eukaryota > Metazoa > Chordata > Actinopteri > Gobiiformes > Gobiidae > Boleophthalmus > Boleophthalmus pectinirostris. The sequence goes on along the minus strand of NW_026570994.1, from coordinate 11,142,415 downwards.
CTAATCTGGTGAGCTCTTGTGGTTATAAACAGCAGGTGAAGGGCATTATTCAGATGGAGAATTCGCTCAGGAAGTGGCAATTGAAAAAGTGGCACTTCAGGTGATGATGGAAAGGCTAAATCAGAATAAGTGATGCTACAGCAGGAGAACTATGGGTTAGCTGAGCACTTAACAGGGAATTCTATCATATTTTAGAGACACCTTGTACAGTTGCAAACACATAAATTCATAGCGACATGATAAACATTATTCGTCAACAGGAAGCTATTGAAATGCATTAGGTGATGATGTTATGAGTCGGTTCAGTACACCACATAGAAAAGGTATTAGGTCATTTTCTCTTGATTTGATTAATCAGACTGCAGCCATGCCCCCCAATGTCAGAACTAGGTTAAAATTACTAAAGCAAGTTTGAGCTCCCCCTGCTGGCCTATGTTTCTATCTTTCTGCCTCATTCTGTAATTAGATAACCACTGGTCATACTGGCCAACAATTATGCTAATATGACTCAGGCACAGTTCACACTAAGTGCAGTTCAATAGATTTAGCTAACAAACAGAAACTGTACACACAGCATTCGTGTTTGTTTCAGTGTAGTTTCAGGGTAGTTAGATATTTCCTTCAGGCAGATATAAGGCAGTATCTATCAGCAATCTGACCAGAACTGAAGAAGCTGCCTGGATGAGCTGCGAAATATCTTCACTCAAAAAACGTTTGTACAGTTGACAGAATTGAATTTTTCTTTTGCTATAGATCCTACCTAGATGGCTGAGGGATTACACAGACATACTGGCCATACACTAACTATCTAAAATGTAATTTATTATATATTTGTCGACCAACCATGCTAATAGCTAAACTAATAATCTGCATCTGAAGGAATCAAAATCGCATGGTGCTTCCAAAGAATCTGTTTGGCCATTAGGCTGTTCCCCTGTGAGTCAACATATATACCATTTTATTAAATACATGATTTATATGGCAACAATGTCATGGCAATCTGGTTGAAGCTGTGGCTGCATAAATGTAGTAACACATACATCTTATTGAAGTCCTAATAATGTGACAGTATGAGCTAACACAATGTGTACATCTAAGCCTGTGCATGCTGCATATATAACATCTGCATACAAAGTGCATATACTGTCTAATAAATTGATTGATGGGGTAATTTGAGCACATTAGATACAAAGTGGCATGGCGACACATTGTGCATATGTAAGTTCACACACAGTCCCCTGGTGGGCGCCGCTCTGCCTTTTAAACAGCCAATCAGCAGGCAGATAATGGAGCAGGCAGCTGCGTGTGCCCTGGAATTAATGAGTGAAAATGGTACAATGACACTGTATTGATCTTTTGTGAGATGTTTGCCATGTTTACATATGTGTGCAGGGAATACACTGGTTAGTCACAGCCATGTTTCCTGTAGAGACACATCTGATGTTGTACGGGGGAGGCAGCAGTCCTTCAACAATTATGGTAAACAAAAACATATATAGGACAGGAGAATTTATTAACTGCTCAACCTGATTTATGACTTTATAATGTCAGGGTTATTTAGCTATATTTATCTAACCACACCATAAAAATTTTATTGCCACATTATCAAGAGGTCTGCCATTTGATTCCCCGGTTGTGTGGGGCCAATCAGTGTGGAGTTTGCAAGTTCTTAAAGGTCTTAACACAATATTGACTTACGTGAGGCTGAGCTGAGTTATGTTTTGTTTCATTCACACATGTTTGAGAAATCCTTTATTAGTCTGTCTACATCTCCAAAGCTTAAAATGCTCTGTTCCACCTAATGGTGTCATGCGGCGGTAGTTTTCAACTTAAAAGCTTTTACCTTTTAACTTTAGTTGAGTAGAGATTGGAAATTCCAGATCTGAAATAATCCAAATGATTCTAGTGAAAGTGTGTGAAGGTGTGAATGAAACAACAACAACACAACTCCAAGTATGTTTTTGATGAGGAAACATCATAACATAGATCAGAAAACAGAAAATATGGGCCCTTTGTATTTTTGTGGATTTCTTCGTAATCCTAAGGTCGAGTTGCTCAAGATGCAGTGGGTCAATGGGTCACCTGCAGCACCATATGGACACATTTCCAAACCGTACTATACCTTTACATTAACAATAATAATTTTCCACTATAGGCCCAGAATGTTTATGTGTTGACCATATATCTATAAATAACAGCTAATGTGTGTGATGAATTTTTTTTTCTTTAACCTTTCTGTGCACAGTTGCTCTATGTACATAATGTACAGCGTATCTGCGACATTAAGAGTCCATATGCTCACCAGCTAACACTATAACCATCACTTATCTACATAACACCATGCAAACAAATAGAGATTCTCCCCATTGACTAAATTACCTCTAGCAAAACATCTGGTGGGAGACTGTAGCGTATTGCATGCATGCCTCAAGTACAGCGCCTTTATCAGGGCCAAAGAGTTATCGAAAACACCATCTCAGCGCAGGGCAGATGGCTGCGGAGAGGAGCAGGCCCAGCATATCCCATTATATTCAGCTCTCAGACAACTGCACCTGTCCAGATAACACAGGACCGCAGGCGATTGAGGAGAGGAGCCAGCGGAGAGAGAGAGCAGAGGCCAGAGCTCACACAGGAGGCAGACAACACTGGGCCAGCATCCACATGACTGTACGTTGGAAATACAAGACTTCTTGGAGAAAACATGCCTAGATAGCTGCTTTGGCTACTGAGAAAAAAGGAAGAATGACTTTGAATTTGAATCATCTACACTTAATATGATCTGGTTTTCCTGTAGTTTTTTTGGACTGCTATGTTGTTATGTATGTTTTGTTTTTTTGTTTCATTGTTGCTGCCGGAATTTATGCGGGATCAATAAAATATCTATCTATCTAGTTAAAAGATAAAGATAAATAGATAAAATAGCTAGGGCTGCACCAATACAGCCTTTTTTGTTCCAATATCGATGTTGGTTGGTACTTTGACTTCAAGTAACTGCCCGTACCCAATATCAACTGATACTAGGGGAGAGATAAAAAAAAAATGTATTTCCAAAACAGCAGATGGTAAAAAAAGATATTCAAATGTGTTTTGCAACTGTTATTTATCATTTAAAGTAATTACTGAACAGCTTTGTAAAAATACAAGTTTAATATTGTGAGACGTTTTGAGCCAACTGCCTGCCCCCTCTTTCTTTCTTTCTCCCCTCTCTCTCCTCCTTCTATCCTTCCCTCTCTTTCCTCTCTTCTACCTTCCTTATCTCCCTCTCTTCTCGCCTTATTACACCAATTTATAGACCAAAATGGGATATGGGCTGGATCAATATTTATTCGATATCCAATACCAGTATCGTATTGGCCCATAAAAATAGTCCAACAAACAGATAAATAACAGTTGCAGTAGCCATTTTGTGATCCTGATTGATTTTCAGTTTTGATTTGTTTCAGTGTAATATAACTCAAAAATTTCAATCTGGCTATGTTGCTGTTGCTTTAATGCACTGAGTTTAAACTACTATATTGTTTTAGCGATGCCAAGAACACAGTGTTCCAGACCACATCACATAGACATTTTTTACAATGGAATACATCTTCACATTTGTTCGTACTAGACTTCTCAAAATGTATTTCCATAATTGCCATTGTCACCAAACGAGAAGGGTTAGAGGTGCTCTGACTGACCAATTAAGGATTCACAACTAAGCTCTTTGCTTTGAGGTGTCAAATTTCTAACCACTCAACTTTATTGTCTGCGTACACAAAAAAACAATTTTCTTCATAGTTACACGCAAAGCAAATATGACCCTTCCCCATCTCTTTGAATAATAATGCAGTTTTAGATTAGGGCTGGGAATCACAGAGTGCCTCATGATTTGAAACCATACACTATACATGACTCATGATATTATCACGATATCATGATATGGCGACATGCAATAATCTGTATATTGTGCATGATACAAGAGATATTGCTGTTTTTTTTAAGAATCAAATACATTTTAGCAACAATATTTCTTTGTTAAACCACCACTTGTGCAAAGTTAATATGAAATTCATGTATTTTAATGATCAGAATATGAATTATATGAGTATGTGTATTGCATAAACGAGTTTCCTTCCACTAAATAAGGAACAGAATTTTAGTGCGGTCACACTAAAACACACATTTTGAAGTAATACATTGATGCATTGTACATACACAATAAACAAATTGAAACTAATTTATGCCACTGACACAATAACTCAAGAGCAGATTTAAACCACAGAAACTATTCTAAATGTACAATATTGTTAAAAAATCATGAGCTGCAATAAATAAACAGCACAATGAAAGTCTTTAGCACGTAGTTTACATCTATAATGAGTCATAGAAGTTATTAATTCAACCTTTTACAGCTTAAATCTTATCATCTTGTCAAGAAATAACCACAAATTTCCCAGTAGTGCAAAGAAAAAGTACCCAATATAAATGCTGACTCCAAAAATATATTGTTCCAGCTTTTATATATTGAACAATTAGTTAATATAGAAATTATTGTGACAGGCCAAGCTAAAAAATACACCAAAATAGTCTTAGCGATATATTGGTACAGCAGCCCATGAAAACAATACTGTATCACCAAATTTTGTATTAATAATTAATAGTATTAATATGGATATTGTTGCACATGTCCAGTTTAGATACTACTAAGTGACTGTTTTGAATGTGAATACTGGTCATGTGGGAACCTTGGTCTTAATGTCTTCTAATGCAGTGGATGATGATAGAGAGGCAGTGATAAGAGCATATAGGAGATTGGCACATAGCTGGTGTGTGGAGGTATGATGAGCAGCAGGTGCAGGTGACAGGAGTCAATGGGACCAGATGTGCCAGCTGGCTGCACAGTCACATCACAGCGTTTTAATTAAAACTAGAAATGACGACGATTCTCACTCACTGCTTCCTCCACGTTTACAAATGGCATAAGCAGCAAACCTCCACGCGGGTGTTGTTTTATGATGCACACTTTATAGTTTAAATCTGAGAAGGATCAATATTGATAGAAAAAGAGAGAAAAGAAGAGAAGAGAAGATGGTGAATGAGGAGGAGATGGAAAAGCAATTTGTGTCAGCCTTGAGATTGTGTGCAGCCAATACAAAACATAAATTAAACACGTTAAATTGTCAAAACTTGTACCACTAGGAGGACCGACTATTATCTTCAACTGTGAGAGAAACATGTCATTTGAGGACAGAAAGATAATGCCAAAAGTTAAAAGTACCATGTCAAAGGAAAGTTGGCAGGGCGCCTATAGCTTCTATAATGGACTACTGTCAAATCTTAAGACTTGTCTCACTGTGACTATCTGCACCAAAGGAGATCAAAATAATGTCCTACTTACACTATAAGCAGCAGCCTTAATCTTAATCTTCATCAACACTGGCCCTGTCTCACAATGACAACACTCATAATGCTCTGATAGTACACTTCTAATACAATCCTTCTACTATATGGACACGTTCCATATTCATGGTAAAAACGTTCCAAAGGTTCTGCCACTCCTGCCACCACTCCTAGATGAAAGAGGGACTACATCAACATTGATATTTCATGTGCACACAAGACAGTGCTGTGGCCAGCAGGGGGTGTATGGACTGGACTGTGGCAGTTAAAATTAAGATAATAACAAGCTATTAGTTTTGTCATGTGCTTGCTGAAATAATTAAAGGTCCCACATTACACAAAATGGATTCTAGTGTGGTTTAAGACATGTTATAATCTCAAAAGCATACCTGGACTTATGTTGTGTTTCATTCACAAACCTTCTGAGTAAACTTTATTATTAGTCTGTCTACATCTCCAAAGCTCATAGTGCTCTGCTCCACCTGGTGATGTCATGAATTCCTGATCTGAAATCATCCAAATGATTCTAGTGAAAGCGTATGGATTTTAAAACCACAGTGGAGCACTTCTTGTACTACCACATGACCTCACAAGGTGGAACAGAGTGTTTTCTGTTTGAGAGAAGAATTCAGCCTAAATATGCAAGATTTGTGTGTTAACAATGAAACAAAGCACATCTGCAGTGAGGAAACAACATTATAACATAGACCAAAAATAGCGTAACATGAGCAACCTCTGGGGACGAAGGGCACAACCTCATTATGACATGAAAATATTTAAAAGCTCAGTTTAGCATAATGTCTCTGTGTAGAACAATATTCTATCATAGAGCGTTTAGCTTGCAGTGGTGTGTGCAAATGACCTTTGACCTGTGCTCCAGTGTCCTATAGCTGTGCTCCGGGCCTGCTCAAGCCTCTATCTCCATCCCAGGATGAGGGCCGGTCAGAGGGCGCGCTGCTCACTCCAGCCTCTGTAAATAAACCATTTCACCTGTCAGGAGCACTCAGCCTCCCACCGCACTACCAAAACTCCACAGCAGGGAGAGAAGGAGAGGCCAAACACGGCTTTGACCTTCAGTGTGACTCCTGTGGCCTCCTTAGAAACATCCTAATACTTAAAGTGCTCCATAATAGCTTTACAAATTACAAATATAGCTACACAAACCGCTATAAAGTGTGTTTTGTTTGCACTGAAGCCGCCCAAGGGAGACACTGTGAGATCAGAGGCAGTGTGCAAAACAGGGACACACACATACACACTAACACGGAGAGAAGCTGCTGCAAAATGTATGAGTGATCTGCTTAACCGCCACGCAGCCAAATGGCACCCTATGTCAGTGTCGCCATGGAAACGGGACAAAATCATGAGCATGTTTAAATCATGTCTGCATAGCGATCACAGTGGCAATATCTGCTTACAAAGATGAAGAGAGAAGCCAAGATGTACAAGAATATTTACTACTTCAAAGTAAAAAAAATAATAATGAAAAAATAGTAAAAGATGTTATACAAACATTTTAATTAGTTCCAGTGAAAGCTATCCATATGGTGTAACCTTTGAGCAAAGCAGCTGACTTTCCAAATGAATAAAGTCATAATTAAAATAAAATGCACATTTGAGATTTGTAGTATCACATTTGTGCTATATTGAGTATCACAAACTGTTAAATATAACTTGGTCACTGCATCAAGGAGAATATTTTCTATGGGGTATTAACTGCTAACACATAACATATTTAGATCACTGTGTTACCTTTTATTGTTTTGAAAATGCTAGATTCACTGAGAACAATGTATTAACATGTTTTATAAGTTTCACTTTCATTTTTGACACTCTGAGTCTCCCCTCACTTTGTTCTACACACTAAGTCACTCCCCCTTCAGAGTGCTATCACAATGCAATCAGTGTACATCGCGTGCACGTCATATGAGATGAATACACTGCACATCGCATTAGGTTTATGAAGTTGCTGTGAACAGTTTAGTATCATGTCTTTTTTTATATTTAAGGTGAATTGTCATGTGGAGCATGGGTGACATAGGCTTGTGGACTTGCACAGACTCTTATATCTAACTGTAAGGAGGGTTTGAATAGGTCCCGAGAGAGATCACTAAAGTACTCAAACATGCATGGACGGCATCAAAACCTCTTGAGGCATGTCTTTGATGAAGGAACAACATTATGGTAAAAGGCTAAAAAAATATAGATTTTGCATAATATCCCCTCTCTAAGGTTCCGTAATCGTGGACCACAAATAGACATGAAAGAGTCTAATATTGTTTGAAATTTACTAAACTATTATAAACTAATACAGGAAGAACTAAATGGGAGGCCTCTGGTGCACTCTTAAGATAATAAAATCAAAGAGTGACTTCAGTTGCGCATGGCTGACTCCATTAAAGCATTCAATTGAACAAGTGCGCTGATATTTGGAGTTGGACCTGGACAGTGCTAAGTGGCACGTTGAAGGACACTGGTAACAATGACCTCTCTACATTTTCACCCCTTTACAGATGACTCACCACTCCACAACATTAAAAATAGAAACTTATTACATGCAACCAGCCACTAAACTAAAGCTACAATATCCTACAGCCTAAAAGCACCATTCAACGCCTCTCTAATAGCTTTTAAAGGCTGCTTGATCAATAACACTGACTTAAACAGTATTTGCTGTGCACAGACTGTAACCTCTGTAAATAAAAGGACCATTACAGGATCTAGCTGAATCTAATACAGCCCACTCATTTGGATTATCACAAGTGAGAAGGTTAAGGGCTGTGCAGGGGGGGTGGCATGACCTGATTGGAGTGGGCACTTTTGGCAAAACACTACAAAGTTTTAAGAGGTTACGGAAGTATATAAAACATTTATAGTGGGAGTGTATTTTTCTCATAGTCTGTATAAAAAAGTGGACTAAGGGAGTGTGACGTCACCCATAGCTCCCACCCACAGCTCCAGTCAAATGAATCTCACGATGCTAGTTGTTATAGGGGAGAATTTGAAGCCGAGTTCTATTTTAGCGATAGGAATTTATTTGCAGACAAAATAGTGAAATAAATACCCCAAGATCATGTAGAGCGTGTTATTATGAACATTTTAAGACCAAAATGATGAGTCTCACAAGCAATCATATACCAAAAAATATTCAAGTTAGATTTAGAGCTAACATTATATGGTTACGCAATTGTACGTCATTAGGGTTTTTGGTGTTTTTGACCCAATATCTGTCGCCGTTAGCAAGCACTGACTGACAAATGAGGTATATATTTTTACATAAGGCACCCGTCTTTCCAATTACCACATCTTACAATTAGCCAAAAGGCAACACTAGATTAGAACCATGTGGTTGTAATCTGTTCTAAAAATGTATAGTGATAATGTGCTAATAAGATACAGTTTTTCTTTTGGGAAATTAAATATAATTCAACACAAGCAATAGAAAATGATAAATCCTCCACCATGTGTTCAGCATAAATTAGCATTATTTCAACGCTTCAGGCAGTACAAAGTTGATGGTTCTTTGTAAAATGTTCCTTGAATGCTATGGCAACAGAGAAAATGTGCTTGTCTTTCTTGAGAGAAACTTTGTGTGCATTTAATGTTGACAGGAAGTGATCCAGTGACCGTCTCAGTGTTTATGACATCTGTCAGACAGCAGATCCATCTGTGTGATTAGCTAGCGCCCGCTCGGCTGGGCTGCACCGGGATCGATGTGGAGTGCACCCAAAGATGACGCCCCCTGTCAAACTAAGTACAAGTCCACCCTAACTGTGCCAACTCCAACCAGTGTTTGCAAGATCAGGCAACACAGTCATAGTGCACTATATTCAAATGGAACAGCACTAAAATGTAAAAATCATATACTCAACAGAAGTCACCTACGATTTACAAAGATTTTCCTTACTCTAAATGGCCACAGAAAATGGTACTTTCTATTTGTTGAGTTGAATTGAAAAATAGAAGAGAAAATATTACTTCTGCTAACAACATCTTATTTTACCCTGATACTGAACCAAACCACAAAGCAACTTCCCCAATGGTATGAAAAATACTTCATATTTAATCTAAAAAACAAAAGTAAAATCTAGTTAAAAGTTTAGTTGGAACAGAATTGCAACGTAATTATTTAAAGAGTGGATGCGAAGACTCCACTTTTTTTGGAGCTGTCTAACATTGTTCTGTCATCAAAAACATACCTGAAGACGCTTTAGATGTCATCCATGCATGTTTGAGCAATCGAACGATCTCTCTATTCTAAACCTCCTTACAGTTAGCTGTACGATCCTATTCAAAGCTCAGCCAACACGCTTGCGTCATCCATGCTCCCACACCATAAATATACAAAAACATGATACAAAACAACACACTACAACTTGACAAAGCTGATACAATGTGCAGTAGTTTCATTAGCAGAACGCACACCAGTTCTACTGTGATAGCTCTGAAGGGGAAGTGACTTAGCTCAAGGATCAAAGGGAAGGGAGACTGGTTAAACAAGTTTATACTCTGTTTTTGATGAATGTAGCATTTTCAAAACAATAAAAGAAAAAAGATGAAAGGTGATCTAAATATGTTATGTGTGAGCAGTTAGTTCTTCCATATATGTGTAAACCCTCTTTAAACCACAGTTAGGATTTAGTTCATATTTGTAGGACAGCACACAGACAAATCGACCAAACCCGCTGACTTGTTTATTCTTCGCATTTTTCCTGACATCTACCCTTTTTGGCTTTGTCCTTGACGTGCTGCCAAAAACATCTATCAATCTCTTTTTGCGCAGCTAACAATGTGACATTGCAAAGTATTTTTTCCTACAAAACGGTTAAAGTTTCCTGATTTCCAATCACAGAGCAACGTAGGAGAGAGTTCTCAATGATACCTGCCTGGAATCGAGCCTAAAACGTCTTCTCAAAACACTACATTTTACAGCGACAGAAACATGAGCATCTCCTTTCAGCCGCCATCATCGCTGCAGGGTCGGCCATCTTGAGCCCTGCTGAATCCCACTTTACAAGCTGCGTTAGCCTCGCTACAACAGAAATGTGAAAATCATTTAGATCAAAAAGCAATGAGCAAAAGTTATGGCAGAATTATATGAGTTCACATTACAAGATCCAACAGTTTTATTGCGACTATAAACTGCGTTGCCGTGCATAAACAAGATATTGGCAGTTGGCGTAAAACCCTTAACTGCTTCCAACTCATTTCCAAGTTAGATTTATTGTTTTTTTCCTCACTATCAGATGAATACATAGTCCACTTATATGGGGAGATATGGTACATTAAAAGTCAATGAAGTAACCATAAGGCATTGCACTTCTCATAAAGCAGTCCATTTATTCAAAAGTAAAACTAGATGCAAACACGCCACAAAGTTTTTAGCATGCTGGGCAGAGAGTCCACTGGTTAATTTTTCATTAGGAAGTGACTAAGAATGATGATTATTTTAGTAGGCTGCAAATATGATGTCAAATGGGCTAAACTCTTGTAATACATCACTGTCAGGGGCCCCAAATGCAAAAGTTCTCAACCGAAAAGTTAAGTAAATTTAAGTTTTTTTTCTCTATTGGCAACTGCATGGCAAGGGCAAAGGGAGACGCTCTTAACAGGCTCTTCCCGGCTGGATCTATCTTAACCAGTGAAAGTGGAATTTTAAGAGTCATACTAATCTAATAAGATCCAATAAAAGTACTATTCTTGTATACAGCCAGGCTACTTTCTAAGTCACATTTTCAGAAAGTGAATAAGAGTAAATATAACATACTGTGATGGTATGCAGTGTTTTAGCTGTTGAAGCAGCAGTAGTGTAGTGGTAACAAATAGAAATAAAAGATTTAGGCCTATATGTGATAAGTTGAAGTGTACAGTAGTAGTAAAAGAAATAGTGGTAGTACAGCCACAGAGTTGTGGCTATTTAAATGATGTAAAGGTCCTATATTGCACAAAATGGTTTCTTGTGAGCTGTCCAAGAAATGAGAGTGAGATCTCCAAAGTTCAAAATGCTATGTTCCACCTTGTGATGCCAAGTTAGTAGGTACCTTTTACCTTTAGTTAAGCAGAGATTGTCAATTCTAGGGCTGAAATCAATTCACTGAGTTTAAAAAGCACTTTCTTTATTACCACATGACATGACAAGGTCCATTTGAGAGAAGAACTCACCCTAAATATGCAAGGGTTGTGTGTTAAACATGTGTGAATAAAAGAAAACACAACTCCAGCTACGTATTTAATGAAGAAACAATATTATAGCATAATATGAGCCCTTTAAGAGCCATATTTCAAAGTGCTTATATTTTTGTACTTGTCTACCTATGAGATCAATAGCAAAAAGGTGTACATTATTGGCAAAATCTGCAAGCTTGTAATATGAAAAGTAAATGCAGGAGCTGTGGAATAACCCAATAAACTGCTGGGTAACGACATAAATACATACGGTAAATACATTTCACACTACAGTGTCTGAATCCTTTAAAATCTTCATTGGTATACAATTGGCTTTTGGAAAACTCAATAAAATAATTTCAGTTGCTTCCAAGTATTCCACAAAAATAATAAAATCTCTATTTGAGTGTTTTGGTAACTGCCGCCAACAGTTCGTACAATAGAGCCTGATTTCCTCCTATCTTTTAACACGTCCATTTCATAGACCTCTCCTGGTGCCACACTGTTGTAGATCACAATAAGTGTTTTCACTCCTCTCGAACCGTTACCGTGGAGACAAACTCTCCGCCCACTTGACACTGCGATAAAGGACTGGTTTAGTGTGTGCTGGGGAAAAATCGCATCAATTAAGCCGTAATTGAACTGCGTGTCACCTTCCCTCTCCTACTTAAGCACAGGCCTGGAAGCTCACAGGGGAGGAGGTGGATGGCTCCTGGCTGCAAACAGGAAGCTGGGGTGCCCCTCCAACACCCCTGTGTGCCACTGATGGGATAGAGCTTTTGTGGATGCCCCCCTTGCGTGCCACAAATTTGTTTTCACTGCTTTTTTTGCCCTTGAAGGAGAACGCCAGAGAGCTGTCACAATCTCAACTCTGCGCAATGGTAAAGCTGACACTCCTGCACTTTGCCTGATTGATTCTTCTCACTTTTGGATAGAGTAAATATGCGGCGAAAGATGACAAGCATTGAAAACTTGCAGTTGGACTTTTCTAGTGGAGGGTCCGCCACCGGATTGTCTTCATGAAGATTGCTTTTATTGCTTTCTCTAAAATGTTCCATGGTACAGATTACACTTACCTATCTCAAAGGAGACAACTATAGGGTGCATTACAAGCCAGCTCTGTTGAGCGGCAAGACACAGAGATGGTTGTGTTTTTGAGCAATAGAAACATCTGTAATGAATAAATGGTAGATCATCATAGAATGGAATATTCCAGGCAGAGCAATAACATCTCCATGGAGACAAGCAGGTAACAGACACCCCACCAGAATGCACCTTTAAACTCACATTTCCTTTCTGCTCTAACTGAATTCAAATCCCAAAGCAGTTTATAGCAGAAGCAATTTGCCACTTCATAACTATAATCTACGTTAATCTCAGTAGACATTAGCAATGAGGTGTAATTTTCTGTTTTGAGAAGCCCACTCCAACCATAAAGACCACCGGGACCTCCACAACCGCAACGCTTTGTTTGTTAGCATTCAATAATGGAACTCAATGTAAGTTCTATTAAGTCCCTAATTAAAAGTCCCGTGGTAAAAGTGTGGAGTTCATCTTTCCATCACCTTAATTAGGCTAATTGTCATTTGCCGCAGTGCTCATTGTGAACTCATTTCATTAGGTTGGAAATTATAGCTGGAACCTGTGGCTCCGAGTGACTCATAGTCTGAGAAGCTCTTCGCATTCAGATGGGCAAAAAGAGACATAACTGCATGTATTTTTAAGTGTCTTACATGATCAAAACGCTTGTGCTAACATAGGTCATATAAAATGTACTTGTTACTGGCTTGACATTTGAGCTACTGCGGCCTATAACAGAATAAAAGGGCTGGCCAAAATCTTATAAAATATAGTAGGCCTCCAGCAAGACATTAGCTCTGACTGGTAATAAAATGTACAGCTTGGATGAGGTATTTTAGTTCAGGGATAAAGGATCAATCCACAACATGCTGGATCTAGTATTAAAGTACTAAACTACTACTGATACAAATATGTATACTTTTGGTTGCGATGTGTAATGAAATACAATCTAATATTTATGTATTTTTACACGGGATATTTAGTTTTCATTTGATATTGTGGTGAAACAGAAAAAAACAAATGAACATAGTAACTAATGTTATATACACACATACAGGACGCCCCCAGCATGATGTCACTGCAAGTATGAAAAGGAAATGTCATCTTTTTGCGCATGTAAACTGTAACCAGTGCACTGAACAGACAAACCCAAGCACATGTATCAATAGCCTGAGCACATACGTTAAAGTAAGTGCAGTAAACATGCCCCCGGTGGCACTAGTGTAAATCTCGAGCAAACACTAGTGCATACAAAGTGAAATGTGAAGGTGAGGGCTTTATCACCATGAATTATGCGGCCGTCCTGGAGCTGCGTGTGTGTGGACTGTCAGCTTTTACGACAGGGGCTAAAGGTCTATCTGTTTAAGGGTGACACCGCTGTATGCAAGCCTCTACCTGCCTTGCCTTTATTTTAGTGTGAGCTTTATGGAGCATAGATCAGCCATATCAGCCAATACATCAGAAGGGGCGAAGCATTCTTCTACACTGCCGCACACAGACATTTATCGGCTTATATAACAGACTAATATGCTTTTAATTATTCTAATACTATGAGCAATGCGTATGCGGAAAAAGCTAGAGCTATATATGGTGTAAAATGGTATGTCTAGCATTCAGATTCTGCTGAGTGTGAAATCCAATAAGTTGTAATACAGATCAGACAGAGGGTAGTTTTACAAGGATGAATGAATGTGATGTAGAGACGCTGTGTGATTAATGTGAAATACAAAGATATAAAATGCACAGAACTCAATTATTATTAATACACTAACTCAAAACTGAAAAAAATGGGCAAATCGAGCCAAAAAAGTTTTCTGTTAACATTTTACTCCTCCTACTAGTACTAAACTACTATGACTGCTACTATTACTACACCTACGACTGCTGCTATTGCTACTGCTACAACTGCTACTACTACTGCTACTGCTGCTACTACACTACTACAAAGACTACTACTACTCAGGCACACTTGCTGCTGTCTATCCACTGACAAAGCCCCAATTAAATGATAGAAACGGACAATGCCACAAGGTTCAAGCACCATGGCTAAAATACTAAACAGGATGCCTCTTACTAAACCCTGTTCCACTCAGTAAGCTCACTTTAAACACACAGTTACATAATCACACCCTGAGCCTATCAAAACTACAGTAATTCTCTGAACTCTGGATAAACAACATTAGCATACATTACTGGACTGATGTAGGCGGTTTGCACTTAGCGGCTATTGAGCGCTCTCTGGACTCACAAAAGTTGACCAAAAATGTCAATCTGAAACTTTTCCCTGTTAAGCTGATGAGAGGCTCGCTGGTGTCAGATGGTGCATTCAGGGACATCACGGCAGAACCAGATCCTCTGTGATAACACTTGATGTGATATCCAGTCTCGCGCACTCGAACGCCTCTCGCTCTGTGCTTCTTGCCTTTCCGCTTTAAGAGAAGATGAAACTTTAATGATGTTTGCGTGGAAGAGGGTCGGCACAAGTACAAGGGAGGGACATCAAAACATATCTTACAGAGAAACAGAGAGGATCATGGGAAATAGATATTGTTATGAAGAATATTAAGGAGTGCTTGCATGCAGTCTGTTTTTCCACAAACAAAGGAAGAAGAGACTACATTCAAAACCCACAGCATAAAAAATAAGATAAAAAATACAAATAAAATGTAGTGACAGCTAATCTTTGTGCAAAAGTTTGGGGATCTTAACGCAGGCATATTTACCGTTACCTAAATGAGCCTTTTCTGCTGTTTTGCACTTATTGTAAATCATCGACCGAAGTGGGTAAACAAGCGCATTTTCTGTCTTGGTCATCACAGACGCCATTATAAGAGAGCATAATGGGTTATTTTTCAGCTATGTATATTTCACGTTCATTTCATCTGAGCAACAATAGCAGCAGTGGCTAATTAACATGTCCAAACTCCACTCACAGTTTAGAGAAGAAAGTTCATTCGACACATAAGAGGTGTGAGGCATTTGAGGACAAGGGGACAAGTAAGAGCAAGAAAACAAAAGCTAATCAGTAAGCTGCCTTGTCACGATAATTATCTAGCCTTATCGCTCAATATATGAACGCTGGAACAACATATTTTGGGTTTGAATATTAATCGTATTTATTTGCAGTAGTGAGCAGCTTTTTGACATTTTTATGTGATACTGTAAGAATTGAGCAGTAGAGGGTAGAATAAATCACTTCTTTGCCCAATTTGTTAACATTACTATTTATGTGTTGCACCTCAGGCCTTTTAATGACACAGTTTTAGAAAATAGTTTTACTAGGATTATCTTGGTTTGTGTCAGCGGTATAAAGTAAATTCAGTAGTTTCATTTATTACGATATTTCTCTGTAGCGATATATAATGCTTCAAATTTTTTTGCCATGACAGGCCTATATGTAACTTTATGTAAACATGTGTGTGCAACAAATACAAATCTACAGAGATTTTCTTACTTTGGAATGTTCCACTGTAGAGCAATAACCTTTTTTATTTCTCAAAAACAATCTTACTGTGAGCCAGGTCACTTCTCCACAGATCTGAACTTTCACTTGTAATAACATTTCAACAACAAAGCAAAGCAATAACATCTCTATGGAGACAAGCAGGTGGTGAACCCTTTACCAGAAATAGTGTTCTAACTTATAGCAGAATGATGCCGAAGCCAACTACTTTGCAGTGACATTACGCTGAGGGTGTTCTACATGTATTTCTATGGCAGAATGTTAGTTAGTTACCATGGTGACACAATGATAGTGGCAAACACTGACAAATATGTGTTTAGATTGTCTGAAAACTACAAAATTGATTTAAACAAGTATTTTCAGTGTTCACGGTCTTGCTTAGATGTTTCATTTTCAATAAAAAGTTGAGAGTGACTAACTGAAAAACTGTTGGCTAATGTTAGCTAGTTAAGATACATGTTTAACAGCACAGATCAGCTCATCATCTATCAAGTCAGTTCTTTAAGGTCAGATTGTGCTAAAACAAAACTCAGATTAGGTCTAATTTGAGTAATAGAGCTATAGACAGAGCAGCGCCTACAGTTAGCATCACAGCCCTAATGTTAATGACATCAGATACAAAGTATCAATTACAGAACATGAATTATTTTGGTAAAATATGTGGTTAAATGTTTTAGTTTGACCATATGATAAAAAAATAAAAAAAAAAAACTTGAATTCCCCTGTAAAGAGATTTGCTTGTAGTGAATAACTTTTTTTATGAATACAAATTGTGGTTTTAAACTGTTCCTTATACTCTGACATCCTTTAAGCACTTTATATTACCTCATTTGTGATAATTGTTTATAGAGTGTAGACAACCTAAAGAGACAAATACTCATCTTTGCACTTAACGTAACCTCTTTAGATCCCAGCATTTGCTTATTTAACAGGATCACATTTGCCAGGCATCTCCACGCCTGTGTATTTAACGTGTGATTTACAGGGGGCTTGGAGCTACCTCTGATTAAACACCAGCATGGTGCTTTAATGTGCTGTTTACTTTCCCATAAACTGTGTAAACTCCACAAATTGATGCAGTTTTGTGGCTGTAGTCGGGTGCGTTCGCTCCCTTTTAACACTGACAAAAACACTTAGGAGGAACACCACGCGATCATAGCAGAGAAAACAAGGAAAAAGTCCTCTGTTCTTTTCAGCTTGGTTTGACGAAACTAAACTCTAAACTGTGAACATGGAGAAGTCTATCTTTGGCTAACATTAGGCTTCTCTTTAGAGCGCAAAAAATTAATCCAGGTATTGGCACTAGGGCTGTAGTCTTTTAGCTGTTTAGCTGATTAATGAATGTAAAAAATGTGTATTAGTCAGCTAATCATTTTATTTACATTACAAGACAATAGGCAAGCACAAAGTGAGTGAGTTAGCTGAAGATTTGGTATTTTTTTTTATATTTATTTGTAAAACAACAAATTAAACTCATGATTCACAACTGTAACCTTAGTAGTCTTTATATAAACACAATGTCCACTTAAATACATCTTCCTGTGTTTTTAGCTGTACAAATATTTGTTTTGCATGAACTCCCACCTGCTCATGTAGTCTTGTGAGTGCAGTCTGGGTTAGATACATAGAAAAACGTAAAAGTTTGGAGAGCTTTTGCCACACCCCCTTCTTTGTTGACTAATTGACCAAGACTTTGTTTAGTAGATACTGTGAACATATGTAGGGCACTGTAGGGCATAGTATTCTGAGTTAAAACCTTATCTTGTGTACTGCTGTGATTTTAATAATGAGATGATATATTGTGACTGAATAGAACGTTACATCAAGACATCGTATGTTCACAGGGTGGGAGGACTTTCATCAGAGTATCATAGTTGGTATTAAATATTAAGCTTTGAAAGTATATTCCCTTTGATCACATATCATTAATACATAGTCTGTCTATTTTATTTATGGACTATTTTATTTCAAACAGTCATAGTTTGACGGAAGCATGCTAGATAAAAGTAATATTTTCTTTTTGTAATTCCTATTCACACAGGATTAGTTTAACCTGAGGATGTCTATCATTACTGTGTCTCTGAAGTAACGATTTGTAATTAGTACAAACAGACAGTACCATGGTAATATTTTACATGAATCCATTAAAAAAGGGGATTCATTTCATGTTTAGTCCAGCGGCAAAATCCCACGCACCACTGACTGTCTGTGTTTGAGTCTGGAGTGAGTGACACTGACGATGCCAAACACATTATCTTGGACCCCCAGAGGTAATTACACTTTCTAATGTGAGACCAATTAGGAAGAGCCTTCCAACTCTACAGCTACCATGTGCAGTTAGATTTAATTACATGATAGACCCAGGGCTCCCAGCAGCAATGATTATATGTGAGGGAAAGTTTGATGTGGAAAATTAAAGTTGGTCCAAAATCTGTGAGCGTAAATAGCTGTCTGTGAGGTTAGATGTCATTGGACAAAAGTGGGTTTGGAGTTTGGAGTTTCTAGTGTGAAGGAGACGCAGGTGGTGGCGATGGGACAGAGGGCAAGAGATGTGCCCCGGTCACAGTCCAAAGAAAGAGCAGGTGTGCGTCTGCTGCTACAAGGGGGGAGAGCGGGGAGTGTGGATGGTGAAAACTACTGGGCAAATCCCATGAGAGATCTTGATGGAGAAAAATCACTGCTGAAAATACATTCGGGTGAATTCATGTGGCTAAATGTGGCAGTAAGGTCTTTTGTATTAGAATTTTCTAATCTAATTCCTTTCTGATTCAAAACATAACAGCTAAAAGGAATATTGTTCAACTGCAGATTTTTGTTGTGATATAGCATGGTCTTGAGTCTAGTCAATAATAGAAATGATCAGGTTTGGGAATTTACCTTTCTGATATTTCATGGTGAAATACAATATAATTATAATAGGGAAAACTGGCTCTTGCCCCCCATCTGGAAGGATGATATCATCACATTCAAGACCACCAATAGCCTTTATCTTAAAATCTATTGTTACATATGAACACATTGTTACATATGAATACATAACTGTTATGTAAAACTAAGTCATAATGCATAGGAATAGTATTTTCCTTTTTTCAGTGTACATTTTTGAAAAGCCCTTTTCAGTGCTGTTCTATGGCCTATAGGATCCACTTCTGCACCTATATTTGCCTTTGAGATATGAACTACTTTCTCTCACTGCTCAGCACTACCACAGGACCATCTCCTCCTGTTTCACTCAAATCCTGCACAAGCCTCCATCAGCTTTTCAAATTGGGAGACACAAGCCCTGGTTTAGTCTTGGTTCAGCCTTCAGCATTCACTTTGGCCTTGCCTTTGGAACAGACATAGAGTTGCAAAAACTAAAGACACAATTTCAAACGCCCATATGTTCATTTTGTTTTGTATGAAACGTGAGTGCTAATATTTGCCACCTTGTGAATACATCAACATGGTTTAGCAGAGTAAATCAGCATTTTAGTATTCAGGAATAGTCTGCCATTGGCACCACATTTGGCACAGGGTAAAGATACCAAATTTGTGGAGCAGAGAAGGGATTTTGAGTCTGAAATAGCGCTGAAAATATGTTGCATGGTGTAGCAGCAGCCAGACACATGGAGCAGGCCTCTCCAGCTCTGATTGTTGACCTGTGTTTGATCATGGCTCCAACGGCAGCTTCCTCCTCTCTGTCAGACTGAACCACACAGACACCACAGAAAGCTCTCTCGACAACACGCAGTTTCAGAACTGGACAAATCTGTGTTGAGAGAGGATTGGCTTTAAAAGTGCACTATGTAACTTTTTGGTTGGGGGTCCGTCACCTGCTTGTTTCAATGGATATGTCATTGCTCCGCTTGGAATGTTCCAAAGTTTGCCATTAAACAGCTTACCTTATATTTGTTAAATTACAGGTGGTTGTATAGTGTAAAAATACCTAGAAAAACAAGGATTCTCACTGTGCGTGGGGTTGCCGTTCCACAGATCTGGCCTGTAACTTGGTCTGCTTCAGACTCCATTAAGATAGAAAGGTTAATACACAAAGCAATAACATCATGGAGAAAAGAATTTGACAGACCCTCCACCAGGAAAGTTACACAATGCACCTTTAAGAACGTGGTTAGAAGTCAGGCTTATCTGATTTACTTTATGATGTTGCAAGCTGTATGAAGAAGCAATATTTCCAAAGTAGCAATGAAAGATTTTCACTTAGAAGAAAGGGTTAGGCAAAACCAAGCAAATTTATGTTAATGTGCCTATTTGATTTATTTACTTAAAAGCCTGAGATTATTTAGGAGCTGTCTGCTCTGATTTTTGTTTCTTGTTTAGATGTGGAAGAATAATTTGTGCCACTGGTTTAGGAAAATAACATTTGGGATAGAATTAATTAAATCTTACCCAGTGGCAGATATATATGGTATTGAGACTAATCAAGACAAATTGAGTCAATAACCTAACACAGAAACTTAAGTAAAATTAATTTAATTTAACAAGTGAATTCTTCTCACTGTGTTTCATCTTTTTTTTTTTTTTCCATTTTATGCCAGGAACAAATGTATTAATCAAGAAAGAGTCAAGGCAGTGTACTCAGTACTACTCCAAATCACACAGAAGCCACAAAAATCTCAGCTCCAAACATAGTCAGGGTAGTTATGAAGACTGTTGGAACTAAGAGTGGAACAATTCTGTTTTGTCACGATTTTCTTCAATACATGGGTCACAATGCAATTTCATTTGGATTTTTGTTGGGCTTCAAAATAACAAAAACTGCCAATCTGTACTCAACAAAAGGTAAAAGGTAGCTGTGAGCTTAAACTACGGTACTGCTTCATGACATCACAAGATGGAACAGAGAATTTTGATCTTTGGAGATGTAGACGGACGAGTATTATTCAGACATGCAGTGAACTAAAACACAACTCTGGGTATGTTTTTGGTATGTTTTGAGGTAACAACATTCTAACATGGCTAAAAGTTCAAAGGAGTCAATTTTGTGTAATATAGGACCTTCAATGATTTAGGCTACAGCTCTGTGTTTCTGCATTTATTTATTTATTTATTTATTTAGCCCATTTATTTGACCAAAAGTCTCTGCTCTTCCTGGCTCTCTCATGTCTCTGTATCTGCGTGTTTTTGCCTTGTTCCCAGCAGAGAGGACCACACAAAAATACATGTCAATTTGCCATTTCCACTGCAGCACAACAAACCCAAGTACAGCTAATGACACAAACAAAGGTGAGACTATTTGGCGTCAGTGTGTTTTCCTAATCATCTCACTGTCCTTAATGAGACATGTTGTGCATCTGTCCCCATGTTAACTGGTCCATAGCGGAGCCACGTCACCACAGCCCCAGTTATAACGAGGCCCATGTCGGTATTGGACACCGCGGGAGGGCATCTGTCACTGGCGCTAACCTGCTGTGTAGTAATGACTATGCACGTCACTAGCCACCACTAACGCTAACGTACATAAACACGCTCATATAAGCTTTCATTGTACAGTTTTAGCTCCCATACACTAATGGCCAATTATTTCACATTTTTCCTATGCATTGCTATAACAGTAAATGTCATGTGAACTGAAGCTTTGTATAAAGAAAGTCTAAAATCCTCTGCTGGGTACAATAGAGCGGGCCCATCCGATACAAACACGCTGACATCTGAAGACCTACTCCAGTAAAACGCTGCATTTCGCTCCTGTTAATAAATCTGACTTGGCCTCCTCCATGCGTCTTATTTTGGTCTTTTTAAGAAACCACAGCACTGTCTCCTGCAGAAATTCACAGCAGCGCTGAAAAAGGGCCTGAGGAAAGTGTGGTTTGAACCCAAAAGCACTAGAAAAGCAGACAATAGATGGAAGAGTTTGTGCTGGCAGACTGTGAAAGTGGAGAGGGACGTGCAGAGGAGATAATAAGTCAGCTCAAACTCATAACTTATAATGACATATTTAGATAACAGTGGATATTACAGAGGCGTTTCTATATGTGGGGTGTAAACAAACAAACATTGCCTTTAAACTGATGTTTGATGCCTTTGTTTTCCGTCTACTATAGCCTATATGACATTTTGACTTGTTTAACCAGACCTATTAGACAAAATGGACTTTTCAGAGCTTTTAACCATGCTATAGTTGTTTCCCCTTCTCATTTACTCACCAGAAGTTGCATTTGGAGTAATTTGTGCATGCTTGAGCAGTCTTTAATCGCTTATTTTCAAGACACCACTTTGCCAATGAACTCCTGCTTTCACTGCCACCGGTATATGCCCAATGCTCTGAACTTACTTTGTTTTTAATTTAGTTTAATTTAATTTTCATAATAAGTAATATGCATAGGATTTGACAGTGTTGTATAATCATTTCGATACAAATGAAAATCTGCTACTTGCTAGCGTGATCTGCAGCTACCCATTCAAGGTGCCAACCACTTCACCGCTCATTGTAGTGATTCAGACTTGTATCTTTTATAAAGCCGTTTCAGATGAATATTGAAATTTAACAAATCCAAATTAGTTATAAAGCTCCAAAACAATTAAGGCCAACAAAAGAATTGGAGAAGAATGATGTGTTTATTTAAAGTTCAATTTTTGAGAGCTACACTAAACTTGAACTGAAGTTTGAAGGAAAAAAAAAAAAATCAAAAAGAAGTGACTTCATCCTTCATGGATCTATTGTCAAAATGTCTTTATTATTCCAAGGTAAAAATTCTTTTCACAGATCCGGCTCATAAAAAGATAAGCCTTGTCCTGGCGAAGACACTATTCAAAAAGAAAATGACAAATTCTGACAAGTTCTTCTCCTGCTGTGTAGTGTCTCCATGTAAAACAGCGGTGTTAAGGCGGGGATGGAAGGACTTGGGAATGAAGTTCACCTACTACTAACGCTACAGAAATAATACATTTAACTGGATCCTGTTAAACCTACAGAATCATGAACAGCTGTGACCTATAGGCTTTGAGATAATGTTTCACCATACCGCTCACTGTGTTGTAATTAATAAGATGCTCTTTAAGAGTAAAACTTGTGGCGTTGCTCTCATTAGCAGCAGAGGTGCGTACAGGCCCCATGTTGTTGGCTGTGACACTTCAAACAGACTGGCTGAGTGGCAGTACGTCTGTGGTTCAGAGTATTGGGGTGATAGGACCCTCCGACTCCCTTCGCCATCAAAGCTGAGAGTGCGTCAGTCAGACAGAAGCAATATTTGTTTTCATGTCAGGAGAGAAGAAATCCATTCTTTGAGCATACACTAGAAATGTCAAATAACTGCACTGTACTGTCAACCTTTTGAGTACACACTATATACTTTTATACCACTGCAATTATCTGTATGGAGAGGTATTATTATTCCATTCGAGTGCTTCAAATGTTGTAACACTTTGAAAAGGCAGATCCACCAGGGAAGATGCATTTTCATTTTTATTAAAAGCAGTGCTACAGACTGAGTCACAAAGGAAACAATGTGCGGAGACAATACGAGCGGAGTGAACATCAAACCAGGGATTTGGTTGTGTTCATGTCAACGAAGAGGAGGAGCGCAGGGAGCGACCTCAACAGTTTAAAATGGTTCCTTTTGAGGAACTAAAGTAAAGCTAAGAGTCCCCGGTGACAGACATCATGGGAGTTTGTGATCCCATGATGCAGTGCGGCGGAGGCTCCGGAGTGGTGTCAGGGCCGCTGCCTGTTTACCCGCGTGTGAACAAAAGACAGCGGGATTGGAGGAGACGCGCGAGAGTGATCCCCATGAGATGAGGCGTGACGGGAGAGTGACGGCAGCCATCTTGAACCTGGCTGCTGAGTCACAGAGGTAGCTTTTGTCTTCTGTCATGTTTTAGTTTAAAATATACTCCCTGACAACTTTATTAGATAAGCTGAATGCTGTAGGCAGGGCTTGATGTTACTAGGAGGAGTCGGTTGTCAGTTGTATTTCTCAATTCGACTGGTAAATAGTTCAATTATAGACACTTTTTGGGTTACATTATTAGCATGTGTTAAAATAAAACACTGACAGAAAACTATTTGTGGAACCTGAATTGAATATAAATTAGGGCTGGACTGGGAACAGAAAAGGTGAGGTGCTGCAGCTGGATCAGAGAGAGGGAGAGAATTATTTTTCAATTTTTGGCACAGCCCTAATATAAATCACACAAACACAAATGCAGGTGAGGTGTCTTGCCCCCTATGGACATAACCATAGTATGTACTGATCAACGTTTGCTATAGTAACCCTGAATTCTCCATAACAGTGTCAAAAGAATAGTTTAAATGCTATTGTCTTACATCTATACTGATGTTAAAATTCCTTATGTCTAATAACCTGCCTATATGAGTGTAAAATAAACTACTTCATACACTGGCCTATTCTGTTATAACACAAGATAGTAGGTAGAATATAAAACCAGTTTCCTCTCTACCCTGACCAACATACACTCTGTTCCAGAAATCTCCAGACTGACCCCTTGTACAGTTCATCTTGTATTTTAAAGCTCAGGACCTTTTAAAGCTCAGGACCTTTTGCGCCAGGGATAAGTCAGCTTAATGTGCTGTGTAAATGAGTGTAATATTGAAAGGTAGTGAGGAGCCCTGTGCTGTGCGTCACGTGTATAAAACGTGAATGTGAATGTGGCTTTGGGTGAAATGAGATGGAACATGAATAAACCCTGAACAGAGAATGTGATAAGGATGAGATAGATACCATATCACCAGATCGTATTATAAAAGTCTAGTTAACGTGATGTAAATAAGACATCAATGCAAATAAATTATACAAATGCCAGATTTCTTTAAAGGGCCAATATGACACAATTGTTTGATAAAAATATAATGTTGTTTCTTCATCATAAACATAGCAGGACTTGTGTTTTGTTTCATTCACACATGTTTAACACACAAACCCTGCATAAGAGTTCTTCAGGTATGTTTTGGATGAGGCAACAACATTCTAACATGGTTTAAAGCTCACAACAGTCAATTTTGCGCAATATAGGACCTTTAACATGCTTTTTTGCTCCAACTTGTATATTTTCTGAAATGTCATCAAAATAGAAGTGTTTGCACATTTCTCTGATTGCTATAATATCTGATAATAGTCATGGAGATAAAAAAGTATATATAATTAATTCATATCCATCAATATTGTGACCCCATATCAATGTGCTGTAATTCAATAGATATGACAGGAAACAAGGCGTTGACTGTTATCTGAACTCTGCATCATATTTAATCAGAGAGCGATTGTACACGTTGCGTAAGCAGCATTATTGGGTGATTGTGTGATGCTCCCACAGAGGCTCAGGAAACTTTCCCTCTGAGAATTAATTACTTTTCTAATCCTCATCAGTCGCGCTCTCATTAGCGGCTTACATGACCCGACATGGAGCTATACATTACTGCTGTCCTGATGAGAGAGAGGGAGAGATGATGGAGAGAAGGGGGGTAAGAGAGGGAGGGAGAGATGATGGAGAGAGAGAGAAAGGAAGACAGAGAAAGAAAGGATGAGATAAGTGGAGAGAAAGAAAGGAGTAGGAAGTTAGACAGAGAAAGAGAGAATGATGAAGAAAGAGAGAGAGGATGGAGAGAAAGAAGGAGGGAGAGGAGGAGAGAGGGTAGAAGGGAGATAGAGAGCAGCAGGCCATTACACTTTGGTAGATCATTTTCACTTACAGTCACAGAGGCCTGTTTTACTCCCTCCTCTCATTTCATGCACAATATCCTTCCAAGATGGAGCGGGAATCATACAATACAACTACCACTGAATATTTGATACCATTTCCATATTAAACTTTGATCACATTTTAAACAAGCAGAAAATTCCTCATTAGAATTGTCTGTTGCGATCTTCTGCTCCATTCATTAGTGGTAATTGTGCAGATATCTTTAAGAAGGGCTGGGGGGTATCTGAGATTAAAACATGTTTATGTAGCTCAGAGCTGTTGGCTGAGTTGAGGATTTCATTGTTTTCTTAATTGTTATAACAAAACAATGTAATACTGCTAATAAAATGTTGTGTAATTCGGTAGAATCATCATCAAAGTAAGGCTTTGTTTGTGTACTGTTGCCATTGGTAAAGTTTGCCAATTTTCCCCCAAAAGAGACCAAATTTTACCACTCTGAAATGTAGAAACTGTGAAAAATGAAAAATAATCATAATAATTTTCATTCATGCAGCAGAAAAAATACTGAAAAATGATGTAACAGAGCAACACAAGGTGATGAGAGCAAGTTCCATTTTATTATGCCTCATTTGTAGCTAGTCGCCTATTCAAGGCTTTCAGCTTTCTGTTTATAGCTGCTATTTTGAGCACTTTTCATTAGAAAATGATAATTAGTTTTGAATTGTAAATTGCTATGGAAACAATGCTACTTGTTTAACTCTGAATAGGTCTGTCACCATAACAAATTTTGAAGTCAATACTGAAACCAAACCATAAAGTAGAATTATTCACAAAAAATATTTTAAATGTAAGATATTGTTAAATATTGCTGAGCTGTATAAATAAATAGCAGAACAGAACACTTAAGTTACTAGTCTGTGTAATTTTAGTTCATAATTCAGTCTTTTAAGAGTCAAATCTTAAGTCAGTATAGTAATTATCACGATAGACTCTCTGAAATCCAGGGATATCCAAACCAAAGGGCAGATATTTTGTGAGAAGAGTGAAGAGTATCCCAATGCACTGGCCCTTGATTAGACTGTACATGTCCGGCCCCCCTCAGGACAAAGAGTTATCAGGTTTGCTTTTATCTCCTCTGCCATTACACTCTTTTAATTAAAGCACAGGGCGTTTGTCAGCAAAACTCGGCCGATAAGAGGTGGGAGAGAGAGCGCAAGGTTAAATGGCCATGCACCAATCACACGAGAACTACAAACTTTTATTTGAAATTCCTGCCAATGCTTTTACGCACTTCTATCAAGTCTACAGCACTGTGCTCTTTGATATCAGGCAGTCCTTGAGGTTGCTGCCAGCGTAGGGTCCCATGGTAGCCCACGGCAACATGAAACAGGGATACCAGCAAAAGGCAGGAGTGAAGCAAGTATACTCTGACATAATGGGAGTTTAAAAGGTGATGTGGTTAAAATTAGACTTAGCGTTAACTCCTACCTGCCGTAAGTCAAACTGCCCACACACTTTTCTTGCTTTCTCCACATGCAAAGTGCCAGCAGCAAGTTTTCTGCACTAACAAATTTGAGCACCTGTGTGTTAAAGGGCCCATATTATGCAATTTTCTGATGTTATAATGATGTTACCTCATAAAAAAAACATACCTGGAGTTGTGCTTTACTTCATTCACACATGTTTAACACACAAACCCTGCATATTTAGGAGTTCTTTTCTCAAACAGAAAAAACTCTGTTCCACCTTGTCACATTATGTGGTTATACAAGAAGTGCTCTACTGTGTTCTTAAACTCTATACACCTTCACTAGAATAATTTGGATAATTTCAGCTCTGGAATTGCAAAGCTCTACTGAACAGAGCATTTTGAGCTTTAGAGAAGCAAAACACAACTTCAAGTATGTTTTTGAGGAGGCAATATCATTGTGGCAACATGGCTTAAAGCTCAAACAAACAAGAAGATAACACGCTTTTTTCTTTAATACAATGTCATTTTCCTACACAAAATCATAGTACTTTCTTTGTTATGAGATCTTAGTTCTGATGATGCTCAAGATGACAATACTTGCTCAAATTACTATCTAGTTTTGATATTAATTTTAGTATCAGTTAGTATCAGATTTTCAATACTTTTGACATCTCTCCTTCAAAGAAAGTATTGTTGTCACTACAGTGCAAAGGCATAAGAATGGAATTTAATGGAGGGTCTGCTACCTACTTGTCTCCATGGAGATGTTATTGCTTTGCCAGGAATGTTCCATGGTATGACATTAAACATATCCATCTAGCAGTTCTAGAATTATGGGTGTTTCTATTGCTCAAAAATACAATAAGTCCTTCTGTGAATAGGGGTTCTGAGGGTTGTAATGTAGTAGTGCTGTAATCTGCTTGTCTCTTTTGTGATAGATACTGTGGGTTTAATCTATATCTGGAACATTCTAGACAAAACAATACAATTTCCATGGAGACAAGCAGATAGCGATCCATCCACTACATGAGTGAATACCATTTTATTATTTTGAAGTAACATTACTTTTACTCTGAGCGTTTTTGTTCCTCCACCCACCTCTGCTGTGAATGAGTAGCAGTAGTTAACACCTCACACACTGTCTCACATGTCTGACACATTAGTTTGCCAACACAAGGCTGTTCTTTTGTACCTGTGTAATGTCATGGGCTGCCTGTTTCCAACCTTGAGTCCAGTTTTCTTTCAAATCAATAATCAGAAAGTCACTATTGTGTCAAACTAGCATGGATTCAGTTGAAATGGAGTGATTCATCACAGTTTGGTATAAGGCTATAACACGTAATCTGTCATGTATTCTTTTGGTGGCTGGACAGGTACATCTTATTCGAGGTTTCATAACTATACGGTTCGGACAGTCCCGGGACAATTGCCAGTTAATCAAAGGGGTGGAAATTCAGACTCACTTTTGTGCCTACAGCTATTTTAGATTCATCTCACCGTAGCTGAAGGATGGGGAGATGTCATTCAAATCACAAGCAGACAGCCTGACCTAACCTGTCACAAGCCAGATTGACATGTACTTTTCTCTGAGCACATATCAATCTCAGATGTCTCTCTACAAAAACACCGGCAAAGGGAATACGAAATGTGTATGTGATTGGAAGAAGGACAAGTCTGTTAAAGATTTGCAAGCAAGATTTGTTAGGCGAAACCTCTTAAAGAGTAGTGATGGTGAAGATGGGAAGAGGATGAGGAGGCTGATAGTTCATGGGACGGAGGAGAATTGGGGCATAAACAGACAAAGGAGACAGAGAAGCTCATTCTCCAGGAGGCTCCTGCAGCTCTGCCCAAACAGTGCCCAAACTACATTCATACCATCCTCTATACAACTGTACAACAACTCACCCTTATGCAATAGATAACCTTATGTCCTGTCAATCACGATTTCATCTTTGCACCGTTCCTCCTCTTGCCCAGATATATTTTGCATTACTATTTTTCTATATGTTATTTTTCCTTGTACATTGCCTTATTTGACACCAGGCAAATAAGGCAATACTACTTATTTTGAAGGTATTATTACCATTTATATTGTTGCTCTTTGTTATTCTAATATATTGTAATGTGTGAGCTACTGTGTCCAAATAATTTCCCTTGTGGATGAATAAAGTTTGTTTATGTCTAAGTCTGTGCCTAAAGATGAAAGCAAGGATGAGAGAGTGTATTTATAGGAAATGCTTGAAAACGAACAGGTATGAATGAAATATACAGAAAAAGATTGAATGCTGATGTGTTGGCTAGAAGTAATTGCTATTGTCAAAAAACTCCACCTATTCCAACATTCCTGCCACATGATTGGCCAGCTCTCACGATCTGCTTGACTCTGACAGCGTGATTTAAATAAGGGTCATCCATCACAGACAGAGTACGCAATCTCACTTTGAAACCATCGCACTTCTTTTGAGCGAAGGTTAAGTCTGTTATAAGTCCTTCCTGGGTTGGCGTCGGCAGGTGTCTCGTCTCCGTCAGTGTCACCAGCTCAACACCTCCGTGCCCTGTTCACTTCCTGGTCTACCCGCTCAGACAAGCAGTGAGTAATGAGAGTGGATAGAGTGCGTGCCGGAGCAGTCTGCACTGTAATCCCTATCATAATGCCCTTCAATGGAAAGCCAGGGGTCATAAATAAACAAGGTGGTGAGGGAGGGGGAGGGGGCACGCTGGTGATTTGGACCTGGACCTGAGGGTAAAGATGAGCGAGTGAGGAGGGCGATGGTTGGCACGGCTGCATTGTAAAAATCAGCTTAGTGCTTTAAATTTACAATGTTAATTTCAGTTGTTGAGTAGCTACTGGAGACCTATACATACAAGGAGATTCTGGCGGGTTTCCATATTTTTTGTTACTGTAAGCAAAATTATCTGCAAGAGGAGTGAGAAAATTGCCTTTCAGACACAATGAAAATCAGCCCGATATTAATCTAAATACGGCAAGCCTATGTATTTTAGTGAGCTCATTAAGAATAAAAAGATCATAACAGCAAATCTGCAAAATACTTCCTTGGTGGTCAATGTGGGTGAAGTGTCTTGCCTAAAGACAAACACTCACATTCAGAGTATGTGGATCAAAGAAGATTTCAACTTCTCCTTCAACTTCATTTTTATTAGATACCAGAGGGGCAATTGTTTCGCAGTCAGTGATAACAAACAATTCATATAACCTCACAGTCATGACAATGGACAAGGACAAGGATAAAAACAACATTGTAAAAAGGATGATCTAAGTTAAAGAAGTGCGATGAAACTATATGGTACAGCAGCCATCCCAGAAATAATGGCACTTCATTTATAGTTTATTTAAAAGACCAGAGATGACAGGAACAGAAAAACTGTGTAGTCTGTTTGTCCTACACTTGGGCACTGAGTATCTCCTGCCTGATGTACGTAAGAGGATGTGTGCAGTCTGCCAGGATTTCATTAACTTTTTTGACCGACCTGGATTTCAAAGTGTGCATAAGGTCACTAAGCTGTGTGCCAACAATTCTGCCACACTCTTTAAGAATGTCATTAAGAAGAGTTCTATGTTTCAGACTTAGGAAACTCAACCAGCAAAGAAAAGAAAAGGTGAGGACTGATTCAATGAAGCAACAAAAAGACATTTTCATAAAAACACAATCAACATTAAAATTTCTCAATTTGCGAAGGAAGTGCATTCTCTGGTGTGCTTTACTGCAGATAGCATCTACCAGAGGCTGAAATGTGAGCTTACTTTTATTACACCCAGGTACTTATATTCTTGTACCACCTCCGCACAACGATTTTGAACAAGCAATTTCTGGTCATAAACATAAATGAACACAAAAACTACTACAATCAAAATGCTGTATTTTAGTAAATGCAACTTCAAATAGTGTGATGTTTTTGAAAGTCCTCTCTCTCTGTTTGAACATGTACAGTCCTTTTTGCTTGTGCTCTTATGTGCTGGTGATTTGCCGCAAGGTCAGAGGCAGCCGCTGTTGTGTGTCAGAGGAGCGGGGACAGGAGGAGGAAGAGAAGGTGAGGAGTGAGGGATGAAGAGAGGGAGGGAGGGAGAGAGAGGAGGGGACCTGTCATTGTCTCCGCGGGGGCCCTCGGGACTGCAGCCCTTGGTGAGTCCTTGAACTGATTTTTTAAGCCCAAACTGAAAAAAATAATAAATAAAAAATAAAAAACGAGCCTCCAGCCTGCTGTGGTTGACAAAGTGCAGAGGACAGTGTTATGAATGAGACGATGCATGCTCCCGTGTGATTAGATGTTGAGCTTTTGTACAGGGCCAGCTATAATGGGACAGCCAGAAGGATTGGGCCAAGACTTAAGTATCTATTCATCTGTATGGCTCTAAGGAGTTTGCAGCGCCGTAGGGACTTGGCAGTGATAAGACAGAGACACGCTTCATTTACACCAGTTAGGGCAAATATACATTATAATCATATGCTCTATCTCTGTAAGTCTAAAGGCAAGGAAGCGCTAATAATAATGAACTTGTATTATATTTAAGGTAGTGTGACTCAAATGTGCAATGTCCCGTATTGTCCTTACAGCCAAACACATGGATGGTTCTTCTATAGTGTTGTCATGATACTAAAATTGCAAACTCAATTTTGATATTAAGGAATATACTCAATACTGATTCTGATACCACGATATTAATTAAAAGAACACTCTTTCTTTAGACAATAAAATGTGATTTTACCATTAAATAATACTTTCTTTTATATTCTCATGTGGTCTTATATCTGTGTAAGCGTCTGTCATTCAGGTAAGTACCATAGTGGTCCATGGGTGTATACAAGTCTATGTGGCCAGTCTTGTTCTGATACAGCTCAAGATCACTCTAAAGCTATTCAGGAAAGGTTCATTTCTGTGCTGTGAATGTGACTTTTAACCTGAGTATTTAGTTTTGAGACCAGTTTTATTATAGATTAGTATTATGATTTTTGATACTTAGGATGACCATACATTGATAAATAGTTGTACTGTCTTTCAATTGGCAAACAAACAGGAATTTTCAGTAGCAAACTTTTATATTGTTACATGTAAACATTTGTTTGGTTTGTGTACTGCTCTCTCCTCTGCCCTGTGTGTTCAGGTGCTGTGGGTGAGACCTGAACTGGAGCTGATAGTCCAGCTAGCTGCCAATCAGGGTGGAGAGGGCCATTTAAATCGAGCTGTGGGCTGCCTCTCTCTCGCTCTCTCTCTGTGTGGTGTAAGGCTGCTAGCCAAGGTTTGTTTGGTTGGGAGGATTGGTTAGGTAGGTTGGGGGATCCCTATACATTTCACATCACATAGATTTTCTTTGTTAAACACATTAGTTATCAGTTGTTGCCACCCTTGTTGTTTTGAGTTATCCAAATTCTCCTTTTTTATATCAGGTAGGCTAGGCTTTTTGATTTCTTTCCTTTTTGTAGCCTAGTTTTCAGTTAGGGCCTGTTTTGTTATACTTTTTGGTTTGTTGATTTGGCACAACTGGACACACGCCTCCTCCCATCAACCTTTTGTTTGTTTTTTGTGCACGTTGGTGAATGTTTGGCCTAAAAATAAAAAGTTTGCCAAACCTACTTTGCCTCAAGGATTGTTTTATACTCGTTGTGTCCCTTGTTGGACATAGGGGACATAACATATATGAAAAAAAGTCATTTTATTTCAACTTAACTCATTATAATCATATAATAAAGGCAAGACAGCAAATAGTTATGTACTTAAATATGTTTAGTATAATGTGAAAAATCTAAAGTATTATTAGTTATTTAATTGGTTCAAATAAGTCTTCGAATAATGGTATACACTAGGGATGTAACAATAACTGAAATATCGTGGTATCGTATCATCAAAAGTCTCTCAGTAGTATCATGGGGCATCACAATATATCGAATTTTAAGTTTCTTTGCTTAAATGAAAAATTATGGCGCAGCAATCGTTAAAAAGCAGAGAGAACTACACAGACCATGATCCTTTGCTCTATTTTTGTCCAGATTACATGAAGAAATAATTGTTATATGCACTTTTAAATGTTAGTTATTTGGATTATGACAGAACCAAGGGTATTTTAAAAGGTATTATTCAGTTTTCATTGTCTCAAAAAAAAAAAAATCTCCTACAGTGAGATGCAATATTGTGAAAATATCGTACGAGATTGGGATATCGTTACATCACTAGTATACACAAATTAAAGGCAGCATTTCTCTTTCAGTGTGATTTGGACTTCACATCAGACGTCGGCAGCCCACAGGTGTCCTATAGAAAAGCACTTTAACACTGGAATTATGCTTTGAATGGCTTTTACATAATCTACCACCAACACAGTTCTGAGCATAGTGTGCACTTAAATGAGCAGAAATGCTTCAGAGAACTAACTGCCCTCCCACGGATTAAAACAAGTACTGTGAGTGCCCGAGTGCTAATGTCCAAAAGTTCACAGATTTTTCTCTCATTAGTGGTTCAGCAAAAAATAAATAAAATAAAAAGAAATAAAAAGAAAAACTCACATCTCAAAGTTTACACAAAGCTTGGCCTTCTTAAACAAACTGTGTACTTTCTATTGTCATCCCTTACCTTACTTTCAAGACTCTCTCCCACAATCCGCCCCAATCTCGCTCCTACAAATTCTGTGCTTTTTCCAAATAAATGAAAAACGAGCTTGTTGATGAAAGCAGACATGATAAATGGCCTTGGAAAATTGTGTCTTTTGAAGGTATATACTTTTATATACTATACTAATTTTATAGGGGATCGAGCGCGTATTGTGCCAGTGCCCCCACATTCACGAGCGGAGCAGTGGCGTAGCATAAAGGCGTCCTTATGAAGTGCGCTGTCAGTGCGGAGGGAGGGCCATTCATCTGCTCTGAGTTTAGTTTTATCAAAGTCATGCATGGTTAAGAGTCTGCAATCGCTCATTCACTGCACAAAAGACGTACGGACTGGGAGCACGCAGGGAGCCTCGCAGACCACATCAAACGGATCGCTCGCTCCCACAGATAGAAAGAGAGGGAGAGGGAGGCTGGGATGTGTTTGTGAGGATAAACACCTCTAGGAAACAGAAAACAGGGGGGCAGAGGAGGGAGGGAGAGAGAGAAGGAAGAGCTAGAGGTGAGAAGTTTGTTCAAGTTTTAATGCCTGATGATGATGAAGTCTGCACTGAATAAAACTTACTTACGCTAATTAACTAGATGTCATGTAATGCAGTGGAAACGCAGGCACAAAGACACAATAACTGTATGAACTGTGTTGAGAGGGATTTTAAAGGGCCCATGTTACGCTGTTTTCTAATCTATGTTATAATATTGTTTCATCATCAAAAATATATACCTGGAATTGTGTTTTGTTTCATTCACATGTTTAACACACAAACCCTGCATATTTAGGCTGAATTCTTCTCTCAAACATAAAACACTCCACCTTGTGATGTCATGTGATAATACAGGAAGTGGTCCACCGTGTTTTTAAAATTCCATACACCTTCATTGTGTATGGAGTTTTAGATAATTTCAACCCTGGAATTGCCAATCTCTACTGAACTACAGGTAATAGCTGTCAACTTGAAAGCTATTGCTTCATGACATCACAAGGTGGAACAGAGCATTTTGAGTTTTGATGATGGCATTACTCAAACATGTGTGAATGAAACATAAAACAACTCTGGGTATGTATTTGAAGAGGAAGCAGCATTATAACATGGCTTAAAGCTCACAAGAGTCAATTTTGCATAATATAGACTTTTAACTGTCTAACCAATGCCATGCCATGCTATTATGAAGAAATTATTACTTGAAATGCTAATAATCCTGCTTTTGATCAACTGTTATTCTGTTCATGGCCATGCGTGTTTTCTCAAAATCTTTTTAAAATCTTCTGTCTCAATATTCCTTTTTCAAGGACACGATTCATGTTTAAACTTTCAGATTCTGCCAATTATTTCAGGTTTTGAACCAAAAGCTTGACTGAAGTGTGAGCTGAGTGCTGTTTGTAGATTCCAGCTCTTGTCATGTTTTCACACAGACCTGAAAAGCCCATGCACAGAGCACAGAGGCGCAGACTGCTTTCACTTCCAGCACTTGCACCTTGATAGCATGTCATCAGCAGACAGCCCCACACTTCACACGTGCATTAAGCTCTGGCAGCCTGTTTTTATGGTGAGAGCGGCTGCAGCTCCAGAGCCTGTGAGCGGGCCCTGAAGGCAGCACGCTTCATATGAACTCACCAAACAGCCACGTCTGGCACAAGAGTAGCTTTTCTCCTCTCAGATCGCACACTGAGACCAAGACGGCACATGGGTCCTTTAACATCAAACTAATGGTAAACTGTGGACCATAGACCACTTAGAAATGATCACCTGCTGCGGTGTGGTCCAAACACTAAATCTGAACTGTCAAAGACCCCCGCCATGGCACTCATCTTAAAAAAGTAAAGATATAGTGCCCAGACCAGGACACAAACAAGGGCTTCTATTAGGCCTGTCAAACGTACTGAAAATCAGATACTCAATAATTAAACTAGTGTTGAAACAATATACAGTATTAATTTGAGCTGGTATTAATACAAAACACTCACAGGACAGAAATCAACAATTCCCGAATAGCTTTAGAGTGATCTTGACCAGTATCAGAATGAATATAAGAGCACATAGACTAGTATATACCCATGAACCACTATGGAACCTACCTGAACAAGGGAAAAGAAAGTATTATAATTTCTTATTGAAACACACACATAAACATAGACAGTTTTTATTATCATCTTGGTATTGGAACTGGTATTAAGTATTAAGTCTATCCTTAGTGTTGGAAATTATATTTTGGTGTTGTGATAAGAATACCTTCTATTAGGGCTACATGCTCTCACTAATAGAAATCTATAAAAATGCTAAATCTCCATTGGTTTACTGTTATTTTAACATGTACAGAATGTTGCTGAGAACCGCCCAAACAACCTCTATCTCTAATGCTAAAATAACTGAAGGATGAAGTTTGTGTTAAAATGGACCAAACTATAGCCTTCTTTAGTGTTTTGTTATTGACACATTGAGAATTTCTGAGAAATGTAAAACTATGTGTGTTTTTAGTGCCTATGACATTGAACATTGTGTGTCCCATTACTGCTGGCTCTTGATAAACTCCACAGAAGGATGTGTCAAAGCAGAGAGAGAAATTAGCGCCAGGTGAAAGCCCATAAACACTTGAGCGATCTCCAAACAAACGCACCTCGCAACCTTCGCTTTAAATGGATCCTCCATTTGCCGAGGCGATGTGCTTTTCTAACACACAAAGTAGCTTATGTACTGTCCAATACACAGGATCCAAGGCCAGGGTAAACACTGTGTACAGCTCCTACCGCACATATTAACCTCTGATGATGGAGAGAGCGGCACAGTGACCTCTGGGTGGAGATAGGGGGCGTCCTTCGAATTGGACTGACATAGGTTAAAAGCACAAGCTATAGAAGTGCTGAGGTGGAGGAGGAGGAGGAGAGGGCTAAGTGCACACTCATTGACTGGACTTATTGATATCTCTACAGACATTACATTTGTTTAGCCTGCTCAGAGCTAAACTGGATTGCTAACGCTAATTCCACTAAAAAGGTTCACACCATCTTAATTCACTTATCTGAAGCTATGTCCTGTGTTCAGTTCAGGAGCGCACAGCAGCGTTGCTACACCAGCTGGGGCAGACGATGCTGACTGTGCTTTATGGTGCATTCAACCTCAGGCAGAAACAGTTTGCCGACATTTATAAACTTGTGTTCATGCTCGTCCTGGCTCGATCTTGGTTTAATCCTGATGAAGACTTGGTTTAGTCCTGTGCTAATCCTGGTTCAGTCATGATCTAGTCCAAGTTTAGTCCTGACATAGACTTGGTTTAGTTCTGTTTTAGTCCTGGTTGAGTCATGGTCTAGTCTGGGTTTAGTCCTGATGTAGACATTAACCTTGAGTTAAACTGGAATACATATTTATTTTCAAGTCACGCCAAATAAGTTTCTTTCCCTACTATTTATTCACAGTGTTTTATTTATTTATTTAACATTTATTTTACCAGGCAAAACTTTGAAAACAACTTATGATCTACTTTAAAGTTTGGGCGATTCATTTTCTTTCTTTTTATGGTTGCTATTATTAATTCATTGTGTTTAACCTTTATTTTGCCAGGCTAAACGTTGAGAACAAACTCTTATTTACAATGTTGGCCTTGCATATCTTATTATAGACACAGTGTGCTTGTGTAGGTTCTCCCTACAGTGTCTTCTGCTGAGTGTATTTATAGGTGAATGTTATTTGCCTAATGAGCGTACAGTAGGTCCAACGGTGTGACGGACAGCTGAACCCCAAGCCAGCGCCTGTTAAATGGAGCTTTAATCTGCATTTACAGCCTGACCTTGGCCTGGTCCGTCTCCTGTATGATTTGTAATCTTGTACATCAGCAGAAATACGGTGGGCAGGTCTCTCCTCTGGGACGCCTCTGTGATTCACGATTCAGACAAGACAAATAAGTTGGTCTCAGATTAATCACCTTCAGCTCCAGTTGTATTTCTCTGGCCTGGGCACTTCTGAAAGCACTGACACGTGACAGCTGGAAGTCTACCCCCTGTAAACCCTTTGTACAGAGTGAGACTGTTATTATTTGAAATGGGAACCCTCCCGCTGCTTGCCAATTGAAACACTACAGTGGTTTGATTTAACCTGACTAGTCTAATCTCGTGACATTGACCTTTCACGCTGAGATGTTTGGAAAGCTTATAAAAGACTCCCTTCATTGATCCGGAGACGCAGTGAGAGCTTGGGTTGTTGTCCGCGTTGCCATAATCACAAATGGGCCTTTTGAAATGGAGTAATGCCAAACAAAAGAAGCCAGGAAGCGAGTCAACTGTACAACAGGGCTTAATGGTTTTATCATTGCTGTAGATTGTCTGTCTTGAGTGAGATAGAGATTGAGAGATGGAGCAGCTGTGCCTCATTGAATGTAACAGAAATAACAGTGAAAATACAATATGCAAGCTCTCTATCTGAATGAATGACGGCCAGTATTGACACTTTATGTAGAGTACAGTGCAATCACATGGCCAGCTCCTCCTTCTGCGCTTAAATAGAACCCCCCTGAGACCACCAGTGCGGATTTACGCTCCTAATGACCTGGGATCATTCAATTGGGATCGATCGGAGAAATCGACTAATGAGTTACAACCTGCGCTGGCGTTAATCAGACCCTGTGACTGTATTAGGCTTTGTGCATACGGGGCCATATCACATAACTCACTGTGATTGGCTGAGGATGGGCGGCAGAGGTGTTGGAGGGGCCACTTCCATTGAGAAACAGAGCGTAACAGAAGTACACTCCTCTCACCACTCACAAGGACAAATAGAAGATGTATGACGGCGCCTCTAATGTATTCATAGGGAAAAGATGGAGAAATTGGTCCTGAGACATGATAAAGCACAGGCCCAGGTCTGTTTGATTAATTATGATGAAGCTATGCAAATATGGCCTGCAGCTGGATCAGCGATGAGCGCGTTTCAATCTCACAGTCCCACAAATGACCGCCACACAGCCCTAATGAATCCATCCATTATGACAGTTTAAGAAAGCATTATATTCTTTATTAAGATGTAATCTGCACAACACTTTTGGACCAGAAAGCTTTTAAAACACAATCTGTTCATTTAAAGTCTGCCTCACACAGGCACACAATTCACTTTAGTGCAATCAATCATGACTGGTATATACAGTGCGACAAACATGAGAAAATACATTTTATAAGAGGTTAGGGCTGTCATCAACTAAAGACATACTGCTGGGAATCACAGCATCTCTCACAATTTGATAAAATACTTGATACATGGCTCACAATACAATAATAGCAAGGCGTCACATAAGATAATCGATATACTGCATCTGATATTGTGGGACTGCCAATATATTGTTACAGCAGTCCATGATAACAATACTGTATCACCAAATTCAGTATCATGATATATCAATATTTCAATATTTTAGCATAAAACATGCCGTTTGATTAGTCAACTAAAAGAGGACGTGCCAAAAACTCTTAAACAATTCATCTGACCATGTAACTGCGCTCACATACTACACCAACATGTGAGTACAATACAAAAACAATTATTTATGCAGAAAAGTACAAGGAAAAGGAGATTTTATACATGAAAAGGCAGATTAAACACAGGATTCACTCCCAAATCTTTAGCTAATTCTACTTTCTCCTTTCTGCTGTTGTGGATATAATTCTTTATAATCTAAATAAAATAATTAGTCGACCAAGGCAGGGGTTCCCAAACTTTTTGAGGTATGGCTATATTCCAAGGACCCCCCTGTAGGCCTCCACAACATTATTATAATAAAATTCTGAGGTCTACACCATGTTTATGACCAGGTTTGGAAGACCTCACCTCGAACCTCACTTTGAGAACCACTGGACTAAGCCATTATGACAGATTATTCAACAGATTATTCAACTAAAGGACTAATGGACTAAAGGACTACAGCCTCAGAAGAAGTAGCAGTATTTGTTGAATGGGACATGATCAATTCCAGCCTATTGTATTTCCACACAATGTCTTCATCTTTTTTACTTTAAAAGGTAATTAAGATATGGAGTTCAATTTCATACCAGCTTTTCTTTTCCCTGCTTTATTTTGAAGCAGATTTGTAGTCTATAGTATACTGTGTGGAGAAGATATTCATCTCTGTTTTTGCTTCATTGTTGGAACTGGCATCACTTCTGTAAAGCTCTCCACAGTAAATAAACCCAAACTGAATACAATACACTGAATGACTTTATGTAATATGGAGGACTCTTGACTGCATATTTCACACATCCAATCAAGGTAACTTTCTGTGATAACTGTCATGTTCTACTTTGCATAATGTTACTGCAAATCGTATTTTTGATTCTAGAAAAACATAAAATGAGCACTGTTGCAGAGGAGATGCTTCTCTCAGTGACAGTAATAACAGCTCTCTACTGGCGCTGTAGGAGACTTAAGAAATTCTTGACCGACTAAACACATGCTGATCGATTATTCGACTAAAAAGGGGGCGTGGTAAAGCTCACAAAACTATTAGATATCTCTGATCTGACTCAAGCTGCACTAACAACACTACAACTGCACAGGAGTTCATGCAAAAACAACTATTTATTCAGGAAAAAATACTAGGAAACAAATTTATATAAAGACAGGGTACTTGAACTTTAATTATTAGTTTAATTTGCGCTTTTACATATAAATACCAACCCACTCGTTCACTAAATTCTCTTTTCTGTTGTTGTTCATAAAAAACCCTGTAACCATGGTAAACCAACATAAAAGACATACTGTGCTTGTGCCTGCTATATAGTTATAATTTAAGATATCTATGGATCATTATGTTTTATTTTGCATATTTTAAATTCCAATATTCATTTAAAATGACTAAATAAAAGAAACCTTAGAAAACTGTCGTGCCCAATGGGAGCTTTACCATGCCCTCTTTTTAGTGGACAACGAAAGACCAAAAAACAATGGTGAAACTGTCGGCCCCTCCCATGGATAACTGCACTTTTTTTGTTGTTTATACCTAAATTACTACATGATGCTGCCCTCACCAATTAAGAAAATAAATTGGAGAACAAAGCAAGTGCAATGGGAGTAGGCCAGTGGTGGTGGAAACAGGAGTTGATCGGCAATATAATGTTATAAAAATCACTCCAAATACAAGATTAGGTGAGTAAATGGTGAGGGGAAACTACTTTATTCTAATATATTTAAACTCTAGTGGTGATGAGAGGAACTGCAGTTGAACTTGACTATCCCTCCCCTCCACTTCTAATGGCATGTATCAGAGCATCAGTGTCCTGCCGTACTACACCTCATCCAGTGAATTAAGCAGAAGCTCTTGTTCGACTTAACTATGCAAATAGAAAAGACACAGGATCCGACCCGGAAAACTCTAATCTCGGGGGCTGTTTAAATATTCATGCACTGGGCCCAGACGCAGAGAGTTTAGAAATAAAAGTGCGAGAAAAGAGCCCGAGAATGTCCTTACTTTAAGATATTTGTACATACATTTACACAGTGGCCTCTGGAGTGGTGATCCGGGGCTGTGGCTGCAGTTCAAAGTACACGCACAGCCTCTGCCCCCTCAGGCTCCTCTTCTGTTCTCCCAACCTTTTATTACAAGGTTGCGAGTGCCACGCGCGTTTTTACATTCACGTCACACTGCAAAGACTTGGGTGGCTCTCAAACTGCAGTCATCTCTTTGTGCTCGCTGATTAGATAGAGCTTTGAAACCCAATTTTATTTTCTTTGCGTGTAGGCAGTCGAACAAGGGACAACAAAAAGACTACTAGCCACCACAGAGGGGCTTTCATGCACGCTGCTTCATCCTGGATTTCAATTAGGGACCACTATTTAAAACGCATTTCATTTTCAAGCCCTTGGCAGAGCGGTGGCAGCTTATTTGGTGCAGAAATACAATATGTCTGGCTTCAACTATGAAAAATTACACCATGGAAAAGCTGTTTGCGGAAAGAGCATGCTAATTTTATGCAGATTAGTAATGTCATTTAGTAATTTAGCATGACGAGTGGCGATTAGATATGTGGGAGTAAGTGGTGCAAACATAGAAAGCATAAGCTGGGGCTGAGCTGTGACCTTTCAGCTCATCCTTTGCCTGTGGCGCCAAGGAAGTGCACATGAAGATAATTTGAACTTTAGCTGTGTGTAGCATCTGACATATGTATGCTAACAGTGTGAGTCCCCGCAGGCCATCGCACACCAGACGGCCCCAAGCAAAAAAAAAAACAGGAAAAACGTATGGCAGCGCACA
Organism: Boleophthalmus pectinirostris; assembly: GCF_026225935.1. Lineage (NCBI taxonomy): Eukaryota > Metazoa > Chordata > Actinopteri > Gobiiformes > Gobiidae > Boleophthalmus > Boleophthalmus pectinirostris. Next base: position 11,100,414 of record NW_026570994.1, on the reverse strand, counting down.
CGTCTTATTGAAAGACGCTCTTCCGGATTTGGTTTACCGCGAGGAGCAGATGCCCAGTGCGTATGTAGACTATAATGAGTGCGATGTATTCTGCTGTCGTACAAGGCGAATAAAAGCATCTGAAATACTGCTATGTCACTGCGACTAACTAATCAAACACAAACAAACCAAATGAACAGGAAATAGAGGCTTTTCAGGCTGAATGAAAACGGTCTGATCCATTTGGATGAGACGGTGGAGCAACTTGACCCTGCACTCAAATGTAACCTCTATTTCACAGCATTTAAAAAAATAAATCTCCACAGTAATCATATCAACCTGACCTAAACTGAATCATTTTTTCTTTGTTCGTTTTCCAGAGGGATGAAAATTAAAATGAGCATCGTTGCCATGGTGATTAGAGATTCAAAAGTCTCAGTGGCATTGTGTGTGAAAGCGAATTATTGAGAAGCTCATAATAATTTATTTAATTTGGATTTCTAAATGATGAGTAATGACCACTTTTAAAAATTTGCTAATTGGGAAGCCTATTGATACTTTGCAGTTGACGTCATCACTGTTCCCTGGGGTTGTGAAGCTAACTGAAAGCACTGCTCTGTTAGAAGCTCCGTTACTCAAATTAGACTTAATCTGAGCTCAATCTGAGCAGAAAGAGTTGATTTGGTGAGAACTACAACAGGTGAACAATTTTTCAGTTAGTTACTCTGACCATTTTATTGAAAATTATTGACACCGAAACAGGACAATGAACACTCATATTGGTCACAGGCTCATGAAAATATGTAGTTAAAATCTGTTTTGTATTTTTTCTTGAGTTTTCAGACTTTGGTAGCCTAGTTATTGCAGTGTGCATTGTGTCACCATGGTAACTGATTTGACAATCTGCCAGTAGAAATACATACACCTCCAACGTGATGCCCCTGCAAATTATCAATACATTATAGTCCATATGGTCTGTAGCCAATAACATCCCAGCGTATCCTCACCTCGCTAAAGTGCAGTCTTTCATCCCTATCTGCTATTGTGAGCAGCTACAGCAGGTCTTAAACAGCTCCACTCAGCAGAACATCTCCAGACAGTTGCATTCAAGGCTAGGCACATCAGCCTTCTCACTCCAGAAAACTCACAGATAATAACAAGTTTGTATTTGTGAGTCAACACTATCCATCTTCACTCGTTTGATGTCACCATTTGAAATAAACATTAAGAGTCACGCGGTGCAGGTTTGAAAAGAAAGATTTGCACAGAGGAGACGCACATAGATGGCTCATAACTATAATTTATCTGGTAATTCCATTTGATGACAGAGAGAATGTCGCAGTGATAAAGCCCGCGCCTCATTAAATCCTATTGGAGCAGTGAACCTTAGACGAAACAATAAAGTCTATTTAGAGTTCGGTGTAGTTGTTTGTGAGATGTACAAGCAATGGGAGGACTTTTTAAGAGATAGAAAATTGGCTGCATCCCTGAGCGAGCAGTGGCTTGGCAATCGGACATAATGTTAGGCCAATGTAGCATACCTGACTCTTCTCCACGGCAAAATGCAATCCTCCTCTTCAGCTCCTCACTGCGCTCCTATGAAAGAAGACACCAAACAGTCAGGAAATATGAAAGCAGACTTCAAAGGCTCTTAAAGCACCCATAATATGCCATTTTCTTATCTATATTCTAATGTTGTTTACTCATCACAAACATACCTGGAGTGTTTTGTTTCATTCACGCATGTTTAATCCTTCATATTTCCACTGGTCTCTCAAACTGAAAACACTGTGTTCCACTTTGTGATGTCATGTGATAATACAGGATGTGCTCTTCTGTGTTTTTAAACTTCATGCACCTTCACTAGAATCATCTGGATACTTTCAGCCCTAGAATTGTTGATCTCTACTAAATTTAAGGTAAAAGGAGCCATTAACTATAAAACTACCGCTAAATTATATCAAAAGGTAGAACAGAGCATTCTGAGCTTTGGAGATGTAGACAAACTATGTAGACTAACTCAGACATATGTGAATAAAATAAAACACAAATCCTTGTATGTTGATGATCTAACAAACAACATGATAACAGGATTTAAAACTCACAAGAAGCTATTTTATGCAATATGGAACCTTTAAATAAACATGCTTTGTAGATGTGTAAAAGTACAGTTTACAGAGGAATGAATATATTTTAATCTTGAGCGCATGGACTCATTCTGTCAGTGGATAAGAGGAGAGGAGGTTGCTGCCCACAGGACTTAAATGTGTCTTGACACGGACCATGCGGCGCGTTTTAAGGCTAATCACACAATAGCTCATCTGTATTCTGTTGGCGTGCTCCTGTCTGCTAACGAAGGAAACAAACTATTGATGTCTGGGGCTTTCATGAGAACATTTCAAATGCACTTGTGCACAGAAAAAGGTCAAACTGAATCCTCATTTCAAATTGAGATTTTTTTTCTCTCTCGTTAAAGAAGACCTATTGTGCATGTGTCTGCTATATAGCTGCAGCCAAGACACCAGTGGATCATTGTGTTATGATTTGCACATTTTAAATCACTATATTCATCTAAAACAGATTAAGAGTCATCATATCCAGTGGATAGCTACAGATTTTTCATTTGTACCAAAATGACTACACAATGCTGCTGAATCCTACGTGTATCACTGATTAAGAGAATAAAATTGGAGAACAAAGTAAGTACACAGCAGTGGGCGTATGCCAGTGGCGGTAAAAACAGGAGTTGATCTGCAAAATGGCGTCTTGAAAATAAATGGTTGCTTAAACATGCACAAATCACTATAAATACAACTTTGGGTGAGTAAATGGTGAGGGTAAACAACTATGACATGGTCAAAAGCTCTGAAAAGTCAATTTTGCATGATAGGCCTGCTTTATTAAACTTCTTAACTCTGCTTTTCCAAGAGGTTTGATTAAAGAGACATCCTCAGGGACAGGCAAGTAGCAATCAGGTCTTAACATAAGGGACAGTTAACACATGAAACAAAACCCACAGTTGTTAAACAGGCTTAACATTTTATCACAAGGACATACTAAAGTACTGATACTATTTTAGAGATTTCAGTCAAGTCTGTGTGATTGAATAACTCTGAATAACTATTTAACCTTTTGTCATTATAGTGAAAGGACAAGTTCGCCTTAATTAAGTTGTGCTGACAGAGAGTTTGTTTCAAGCTGATAGGCCTAGTAATTACAAAGATAAATTAACCTTACACATATACCCAGAAAACATCTACACCTCCCATACAATGTCATCCTCCCCTTCTAGACTCTTAACAAGTGTCCTCTGAAAATGACATCATGGAAACACAAGCTCTTCTTGTACTGGGTGACTGTGATGATGTCATACTCCCACATGGGGGGCAAGAGACAGTTTTTCCTATGTATAATATTGTATTATCTAAAAATGTTGAACCTGATTATTTCTAGCAATTAGACCCTAGAACCACAGGTGATGCTGGGGTCTGTTGTCCTGTGCTCCAGGGTTTTATGGACCCTCTTCCTATTAATTTAGATTAGAGGGGGGCCCATGTGAGGCTTCCTGCTCTGGCTGGGCCCCAAACTTTCTGTTAATCGGCTTGGGTTCAGGAGCTCAGGGGGTGCTAAGGTGTTCAATCTTTAAACAATGGAGTATGCCCCCACCCCCTACCATGTTTGCTTCACTGTTTCAAACAAGTTTAAATGTACTTAAAACTTAAATTAGATTTTTTTTTTTTTTTACTGTATCTCATTTTGAACATGGTTTGGTTGGATGTGCTATTAAAGTAGGCCAGAAATCTTTGGGGGAGCTATGAGAGTGCACTGGCTATTCTAGAGGAGGCTAGTGCCCCCCTGCAAATGTTTTGAAAGAGAAAAAAATATTATAGCATCAATCACAAAATACTGTAATGTGGGACCCTTAATGTAGCTGCCCCCATCTGTATTAAACAGCTTTACCCTATAGAAAGTTGTGATGTTATCTGAACCCCTGCAGTGGGGTATAGGCTCAGAGTGAGTGTTATTTAAGGTGAAGCAGAGACAGAGGAGACACCCCGTCAGCCCCTGTCACTACAGCTGTTCCACCGCGTGCGTAATTGACGTGAGCTTCCTCGTCCTCGGACTTGAGTGACATGAGCGTGTGACGTGGCTAACCTGATGCTGGCTCTTGATACACTTAGCTGTCAGCTTAGCCCCGGAGTAATCACAGCCCTCCCATTAGCGAACCTGCTCACGGGCGCTGAGACGAGGACCACACTGGAGATAGATAAGCAATCGAGTCACAAATTGGCTTACGACGTGCAGAAATCCCCATTAGTGCATTGCAAACATGCTTCAGTGGACAATCAGACTTTAACATTATACAAACTAATCCAAACGTTTTTTTTTTGGGTTTTTTTGCACTCGTGTCATGGAAACCTATTGTGAACAACATAATATTTCTGATGCGTTCTGAAGCTGCTACGCCTCCTTCGTCACAGTTCTAATCAGCGCGATGTGAAATATGGCATTCATTATAATATGTGGCCAAGCTCTAACAATGGTCCTAATTATTCAACAACGAGAAAGAATGCACCTTTATTTTGTATTGCCAACAACAGTGATTATAGGCCTGCCTGTGTGAGCCTTTGGGAGCACGGCGCTACTGCAAGAATCATCTGAAAGTTGAAATGACAGATGAGCTTGTTTTTACCCAGAATCCTCCACTGGTGTTGTTGTGTCTGATAAAGCCTGCATAGATTATCATAAGAGACCAATAAAACGTCTGCATAACAGTTTCCGCCATGCATAATTCATTAATTGTTATGGTTTGTCTTTAATGTAGAGGGATTTGTTAATTGTTATTCTATTTAGAAATTCACAGTAAGGCATGAAGCAGGAGTTAGTGGGTTCATATGATTATACAAGTCCCAGGTCTGTATGAATGAACTTTTCACTTTTATTGACAGCTTTTCCTTCTTACTTTAACCCCATTGGAAATTTTATAACGTGCTGAGATGATAGTTGCTCCAGAAGTACAAGCTTGTATTTGATTCAAGAACTAAGAATTGTGGTTATCGATGCAAACCAGCTTTCATAAGTGAGTGTGTGAACCAAAGAATAGATTGGCCATTTGTCTACACTGTAAACAAGCTGTACTGATTGTGTTAGTCAATGGTAACAAACAAAACAGTTATACAATTATAAGGTTGTTTTTTTGTTTTGTTTTTTACCTCAGAGGATTAACAAAAGCCTTTTTCGTTAATCCTGTTTCTATTAACCTCTTTCTTCTTTTTCAGGGCATTTAAAATAAGCTCCCCCAAAAGAGTAGTTATTGCAGGTTACTCAGGTCATATTCATTACATTGTCTTTTCAGCCTTGATCTGATACCCACAATCCCCCACCACTGCAGGGCTGCTGTGACCTTTTCCAGTCAGCTGTCAATCAAATTTACTCCGCCGTAATAGAGACAAGGTGATTACAGCCGTAAACCACTGTTCTTCGGGAGAAAATGGAGAAACAAAATGAGCGTCTTATTGCACCATTGTGTGAGGAAAAATGTCAGGTAATGACTTTTGGGATCACCGTTTGTGCGCGGGATTGATCTGACAGGCGTTATAGAGGCAGGTGCCAGTTGTCGTCTATGGCCACTCCAGTAACAATGATGACTGATGCGATGTGGATGGGCTCAGTTCAAAGCTTGTCACTGCGCGGTCACAAAGGCGACGGGTGCACTGATGTGCGCCACGGAAACGGAGATAATTAACTCTGGCACCTACAAGAAATTCTGCTGTGTTAAACTCCTCCCCAAATTTTCAAACCACGCATGCAGACATGTTACAAGTAGTAGAATGTATCGAAGTAAAAATAGTAAAGTACTGTACTTAAGTAAAAAATTCAGGTGTCTGCATTTTACTTAAGAGTACATTTTTAAGTGCATACTTTTTTATTTTACTACCCTACATTTGAGAGCAGGTATCTATACTTTCTACTCAACTGAAGTTTTAAACTGGACTGAAAAGTATTTTTCATTATTGTTTGAAGCCTGTTGAAAAGGTCTTTAACAATTTGTGTATGTTTCTAACAGCAACAATATACAAAAAAAGCTAGGGAAATCTATTGAATACAATCAGCAAAATCACAACATTTGAAGCTTTATAAGATCTCAAAATATCTTTATTTAAGCAGATTTCATGAGAATTTTGTATTTTTTTTTTGCACCAGTATCTTTACTTTCACTTAAGTAGTAAAATTGAGTTTCTGCATGTTACTCAAGATTTATCAACTGAAGATTATTTTGAATTGGGGTCACAGTTGTACAAAATACTATAGTATTCAATTTTCAACCAACAGTTAATTTTCAAGAATGAATTTGATCTCCAACATAATAATGTGACTGACCAGACCACTGAAAATTAGGACAATTTTTATGCATGAGAGGGCTGAGGAGAAGCAAAAATCTTTTCTCAGTAATTCCGAAAATGAACTCTGTGAACTTTTGGAAATTTTTTGAAGAGTCTATTTTTGGAAGTGACCCAAACCAAGTGGTGAAGGCCTAACACCTGTCTGTGCGCCTGGAGACAAGTGTTGAACTGCCCTCAACATTACTGCATGTTTAATTGCATGACCTTTCCCCTGCTTGTAGCTTTAATAAAGGCCTTATTAAGAGGCCCATTACAACAGGAGATCTCCGCTATTAAGTCCTTAAACACCAAGATTTGGTTGAGTGAAGACTCTTGAGAACGACCTTTGAAGGCAAATGTCACGTTAGGAAAGAATTATAAAAGAACAGAGAAACTGAGATGAGGTAGTATTTTAGTTCTGGGGTAAATGCTGTATCCATTGAACCACAGAATACATTACTTATTATAGTAAAAATTCTGTAAAAAAAAAAAAAAAAAAAAAAAAAGTGTGGAAAATGATCACATTTTGATATACTTGCTTTTCCACCTTCAAGGCAATCAAAGCACTTTACAACAAAAAAACACTCACCCATTCACACACACATTCACACACCAGTGTACACAGGCACTAGGGGCGAGGTGGGTTAAGTATCTTGTTGTTAAAGAATCACTGGTCGGACCCAAATATGCAGTAACAAAAAGTATTTATTAACAAAATAGTCGTGGACGGGGGGATTGATTCCAGGGGAGGTAGGACGGGTCCAGGTTGGCTGAAGTGCAAAGGTGAAGAGGCTGACCAGAGGCTTGCGGAAGAGGTGGTAACGGGATGAGGCTGGGGAACGGACAAAAGTAAACAGGTAAGAGTCAAAAACCTTCAAAAATGCTCAAAAACACAAATAGCCTGAGTAGTTCACCACTTGGTTGACAGAACGATCTGGCACTGGAGAGCAGGTCAGCAGGTCCTTTATTGCCGGAGATGATTACTGATGAGGATCAGGAGTGGAGCTCAGCAGGTGAGATGATTTGGGGACCCACCCAGGAAAAACCAAATAAGGTGAGAGAAGGGAAGAGGGAGCAGGGAAAGGAGGGGTAGGAGAGGCAGAAAGAAACCCTCACACTTGTCCAAGGACATAATGACAGCATTCATCTGTGAGAGCTGGAATCGCACCGCCAACCTGAGTCAGTGGATCTAATTGCTCAACCAGTGATGTTTATGTCGAGAGTGGGATGTCAAAAAGAAATATAAAATGTTTTAAAATGACTTGAATTCAGAATCTGGATGTGAGACAAGGCTTCAACTATTTATGACATTTCTGTCTGGTTTCGAGATTAGCTTGACATTACAAATAAATTTGCCAATGATGTAAGTGCAGTCAACTGTTTTGACAAATAAGTTAACTTGAAATACAAGGTTAGGGTAGTTTATTTGCCATTTGAAGTTAAAAACCACATAGGAAAACATGTGCAAAAAGCTCAAAGTGCACCAAGACACATTAAAAATAACCACATGAACAAACAAGAGCTACAAAGATTAGGATATTAAGGTGCTACATGAAAGTACAAAGCAGTGAATTCAACAAGTCAACTAGGGTAGTTTCATCACCTAAATAAATCTTAGTCAAAATCAGAGCTTCACACACCTTCATTCTACAGTATATTGCACTTTCACAGTGTTCTGATTCAAAGCAAATCTTTTCTTTGGCTTGACCTTAACCTTGTTGGCTGAAATAAAAAGAAGTGTCAATAAAAAAGGCGTAGAAACACATGGATTTCTCAACCTGTGACTGACAGAGTACATAAGTCTAGTGTCAGTGAGATTCTCCTGTTGAGGTGAGTAAACACAATCCTTCCATTGCTTCTTTCATTCTGTGTTACAATATTTCAGTGCTATGTAACATGTCAGGCTAAACATACAGTATTCATACAGCATCTGCATTTCATTTTCTCTTATCCAGCGGACAGTGACGGCAGATCTGTTTAGTGTGTTAATGTCCCTATCTATTGATGCATGGTAAATGACATAAATGACATAAGAGTCATGCAGTGAGGGCGCAGCTGTGCTGAGGGGAGAAATAGGTCACATCTCCCAGGAAGTGTGGAACCCGGCTCTTCATAATCACCAGAGTTAATGAGGAGGCCGCTCTCCAGGCATTCTTCATCCACTGGATACACTATTTCACCTGCTCACAGCCCCACGCCTTCTGCAGCTGAGCAATGCACACAGAATACTGATCAGGCCAAATCTATTGGTCAAATTACTGTTGCGACTAAATAATATACCCAAAAGTATAGAAATAAATGCATCCGAAAGCATCATTTACGGTGTGTACAGAGATAGACCCATATATCAGGCAGATATTTGCACTTTTCAGCACATCGGATATCGGCCTTAAATCTAAAGCAGATGCCAATATTTTGTTTGGGCTGATCAGCTGCTTAAAGAATATGCAAAAAGCTTTAATTGAACACTTCAATGTAAAGAGGACACAACACTAAATGTATCTACACTGCTCTCATAACCAGTTTGCATTGAAATAGGGGTGTGGATGACTTTGATATTATATAATTTGGGGAAGATAATAAAAATCTGCCCTACATATTGGCCCAAAAATATCTGCAGAGCTTATCGGCCATCACTGATATGGATTCTTAATAATCTGTATTGTCATCGGCCATGAAAAAACCCACATCGGTCAATCTCTACTCGTGTACCTACTGCTGCCACTTTGATTAACTGTGCATTAACTACAACCGCTACTTCTACTACTACTATGTATACCTGGGCAACGTGGAAGGGAAAAACACAATTTTGTTCCTTATTTTGATTGATCATGATTTTCAATAAATACAAATTTTCTTGAATATAAACAGGGCAGACTTTTTAATCAGTGCTAACACAAAGAAAGTTCAAATTCTTCCTCCAAACTGTGAACTCTGCTCCAAACCACATGCTATTATGGACAGAGGATTGCCTGTCGACCTCTTAATTAAAAAGCACCAAGATGGTCCCAGACAATATGAAACCACTGGATGTCTGTTTGATTAAACTTGTATTAATTGTACAGCCTTAATTTTACCCACTACACCTACTACTACTCTTAGAACCACTGCATGTACTAGTCTCAAATACTACTACAAATACTACAAAACTTTGCAAATGCAGTAATTGGCAAATGGTCATGGTCACAGTTTTCCACCTTCAAAGCACTCTTTACATCAGAGAACCAGTCACCCATTCACACACGCATTCATACACCAGTGTACGCAGACACTAGGGGGTGAGGTAGGTTAAGTGTCTTACCCAAGGACACAACAACAGCATTGATCATTCATTCGTGAGAGCTGGAATCACATCACCAACCTGTGGGTCAATGGACAAACGTTCTACCAACTGAGCGACTGTTGCCCAATAAAGAAACTTTTCCTTCTAAAATATTAGTAGAAGAAATTATATTAAAAAATATAGTTTTCTTAGCAAGTAATGTCAGTATTTTTCACCATAGAAACTAATGTATTCAAACCCACACTAAAGATTTCACCTTGATCCAACTTTGAATTAAATCTGTAGCATTAGCGTGGCTACCTGCAGAGTGCTTTATTAGTTTTGACTCCCATAATGAAACTATGTGTGAAAAATCATTTCACTTTCCAAGGCCATAAAAAATCAAACTTTGTACCCACCGCAGTGCTGAATTACAGTAAATTTGCAATGACAAGGAGTTAATCCGTGAAACTATTAGTCAAAGTGGACTTGGTTGGAGGCGGCCTTTGCAATCAGTTTTATTAGAGATGAATCTTTTCCTCAGGTTTAGTCGGAGCAGGCTCACTGGAGTCTGGCATATTGCTTGTGACACTTGAACGAGCAAACAAATTACCCGCCCACCACGATCAACACGAATTATGAAAAGTGTACAGCAACCAAAAGGCAACCACCATTTTTTACCCAACTCCCAAAAACCAAGGGACACTAAACAACAGCCAGACCAATTATAGAAAGAGGAGGCTACTGTCAGGTCGGAGACAGTCAGTTCCAGTGTGCTGAGAGCCGCTGATGGACAGAACAGCTTTGTCCAAGCTTCATTTTGATGGACAACACAAATTACCACTGGTCGGCTCAAACATGCATGGGGAAATAGCGGTGCAAATTTTCAGACAGCTAAGTCCACATGCAGTGTTCATTATAAATGCATGAAACCACAGTGGTGCACTTCCTGGAAACTTTTCTTTACTACTTTGCTACTTTCTCACTCCCTTAGCCTGAATCTTTTTTTTAACAAGAGAATAATATGTAATACCAAATTGAGAAGAAGAATAAGTAGGCTACTCAGTTACATGCAACATTCTCATTGTCCAAAGCTGTCCAATATTAAAGTGTGTTTGTTTTGTGCTATGTTTCATTCACACATGTTTGTGTAATCCTAGTCCACATCTTCATCGTCATGAGGCTGTAGTTTTCAAGTGAACAGCTATCTTTTACCTATCTACCTTTTGCCATTGAGATGGCAATTTCAGGTCTGAAATTATCTAAATTATTCTAGTGACAGTGTATGGAGTTTAACACAGTGGAGCACTTCCTGTATCCTGTAACTCCAAAACACATCTCCAGATTTTTGATGAGGAAACATTGTAACATAGATCAAAAACACCTGATGCCCTTCCTTGCACTTCTTCATGTAGCTATTGAACTGGCAAAGGAGTGCACCATCTTCAAACAAATGATGGATTATGAATTTTTGTTCTCTTATGATGAATGTCCATATCAGTCAGCTGGCTCCAAATGAAGATGGAGTTGCATAATAGTCGTCATAGCGATTGTTCTATACGCCTGCAGCATATGTCTTGATTTTATTGACTGCTGGTTGAAGGAAGAGCCGAGACGAGCCTTGATGAGTGCACCTTTGATGTCTGCCTTCCTCTCCTCCTCCGCCTCTCTTCTTCTCCTCCTCCTCCTCCTCTCCTTCCTCTGTTCTCTGGTTGCTGAGAACTGTCAGAGTTCCGCCGTGTGTCTCTCCTCTGTCCGCTTTTATCCTGTTGAGGTCCCGCAAGGACTGAGACCACGCCCACAGCATGATCCTGACCCCTCCCCTCTTATCACAAGCCTCCCTCGTCAAACTTGGACCATTAGCTAGCAGCGGTGGTTCATTCCTCAGTGTTACGGGCTAATTGTGGTGGTGTCTGTGATGGTGCCAGGTCTGATCGCGCTACACTGATCAGGGCAAAGCACAAACACAGTGAAATCATTTAGCAAGTTATCTCAGCTCGTCTTTGGGTTTATTCACGGCACTGTCAGTGCTGAAACGCCCAATCAATCGTAGTCCAGCGGGAGCCTTTTTAATTCCAGCCCTGCTCTTAATCTACTAATTCACCAGAGAACAGCAGCCGCCTCCTATCTGCACATCTCTGAGCACCGTTTTCAACTTGAACTGAATTTCAAGCGATATACTTTCTCTGAGAGCAAATATTGAGGAGAATATTTGCAATGCTGTTTTAAGTTTCTAAATAAGTACAGGGATGGATTTTAACCATGTGGGATTGGGAACAGTAGTTGGCATTATAATGGTTACATTTGCAATTGCACAAACAACTAAGTATCAGTATTAGAGGTAATAGTAGTATAGCAATAGCAATGGTATTCATAGTTTGCAGTGACAAGCTAGATTGTTATTATTCTGTTACTTTATATAATCATCTGTTGTATAGTTCCAGCTAAATCAGTGCTTTATGGTCAGATCAGATGGTCAGAAACAAATCTTAGATTAAAGGCTAATTTGAGTAACAAATCTTCAGAAAGACCAGTGCCTATAGTTAGCATCATACCCACAGGGAATGTGGATATCAGCTGCAAAGTATCAATTAGCAGTCATAGTTGAAGAGTAGTAGTAGTAGTTGTTGTAGCAGTAGTGTTTAGACCTTTACTTTTTACACATATAGCAGCACTAGTGGTAATTCTATGTAGCAAATCCTATTAGCAGCAGCAACATGTTGGTAGAGTCAGTATCAATAGATGTAGAATAGCAGTGGTGGTAGCAGTGGTAGTAGTAGTAGTCAGTTTTAGAAGTAAAAAAACTACTGTTAACCTTCTGACTGAAATGGGTATAATGATATAACAGTAAGAGTATTTGGTAGAGTACTTCAATTGGACTTGTATCCTTTGAGCCAACCTTTTTATTGCTCCAATGATTCACCAGTGTACTGTGCCATAGCCCTCCCCTCCCTGTTATCATTATACATTCAATTAAACAGCGTGTCTTTAGTGGGCAGTGGTGATGAATATGTGGGCGCTAATTTCTCCTCTCATTCTCAGAGGGAGGAGACTCTTGGGTGTGACTGGGTATATGAGTTGATTGGATCCAGGTTGTTGTTGCCGCGGGATACGAGCCGGTGGAGGTTAATGTTGCGAGGAAGGACAAAGCGTTCCTGAGCGAAGGAATGACTGATGCACGGAGGGTCGTGGGAGAAAATCGCTTTTTGAAATACTTAAAATAGAGTAAATTACACATTATGGCAGGAGAAGAAATAGCAGTATTATGGTGATGTGCTCTCAATTGTGTCTGAAAGGTACAGAGTATTCCTCTGCTTTTTCTTTGTCTGTTTCTCTGCAGATTATTAAAGTAGTGTAATACAAATGAAACTTTACTGGATCGAATATCGGTCCCATAATATCAGGTCAGCCAATATCCTGGTTGGGCTTTTAATCTGATGTAATAAGACTATTTGCTGGATGATATAGGTCTAAAACATCCCATATTGTTTGAACTTTACTTCAAACAAAGCTGTTCAGTAATTAGTTGCTGGATAAATAACAATTACATAACACAATTGGATAAAATATGTAATCATTTGGGAAAAAATGCCATTCTCAGTCACTACATTGGTATTGGTTAATATTAGGTATTGGCAGATTTTGGCTGGAAAAGCAAGATCAGTGCGTCCCTAATTTCAACAATGCATTATTTGATAACTTTGTTGAAAATTGTGGCATTTTCATTGGTTAGTTCATTTCTGGCTCAACTGCTTCATTGGATAAGACCAAAGAGTGAAATGGGGAGAGAGAGGGTACAGACTAGGGATGGGCATTCGATAAAATTTTCTTAATCGATCGTCGGAAGAATTAACGATCGATTATCGATTAATCATTAACGTGTTTATATTAAAATGATCATCATTATTATTACTATCTGCACTACTAACCTGCATACATAAATTCAACTTTACGACATATAAACCGTAACAACTCTAGAGCCACATCAATCCGTTTGAGATTATAATGTGTTTAACGCAGTTTTGCGCAACTCTCACAAAAACGAAACTTAAAACCGCATCGCTAATTTGCAGAAAATAAGCGAAGATAAAACTACAGCTCTTGTGTCGCTGATGCGGTCAACTTCTGTTGGATTAAAAGACATGACTCAGTGGAATACAGGTTAGTGTGACCATATTTGGGTTTGTCAAAACCAGGACACCGTACGGGAGGTGGGTCCTCGTCATCGACATTGCGCGACTCTCACCTGGCAAAACTTTTTCCCACTGGACACCGAAACATATGTGCTGCTTTGTACACTGTGCACATGGACTCACACTTGTCCCGAACGCAACGGAAAGAGTGGAATTTCTTGTACAAGTCATCGTTAAATACGCATTTGCGTTGCAGACTGACCGACTGTTTGTGTTTGCTCGCTCCTTCTGAGTGCAAAGAGCTACATGTACAGACCCCTGTTTGGTCACGCTACGCACAGCAACCTACATTCGGTTTGTCGATTAAAATGAACGTAATCGATGAAATTCTTAATGATCAATTACCGATTAATCGATTAATCATACCCATCCCTAGTACAGCCATTCCGCAAAACAGTCACGGCCACAAGGCAAACTTACAATGCTGATCGACAAATAAAAATGAGCAAAGCTTTAAATCACTACCCCACCAGTGAGTCCCAAGAATAACAAATTTAAAAGATCACTAAGCCAAATGAATATACATACTACTAATCAAATTAAGCTCAAAAGTTAAGACCAACTCAAAGTTAAATAATATGGATTAAACTGAGAGGATGATCACTTAAACACATTTTCATTTTCAAGTGTTATCTGTTGTTGTAAAGATAAATCAAGTAAGCTGAGACTTTTGGGATGTCTAATACACGAGAAGTTTATTTACCATCAGTATGGACACAGAGACATCCACATTCCACATATTCATTACCCCATCACCTGCCATATTTTTCTTTTAGTGCCAAATGGGTATTGTGTCAGATAGCCTATAGTTAAGCCCATAATGGATTAATGTGTAATGTTTACAAAACAAAGTCAACAGCAGTACTTATAAATCTACCAGTCACTATAAGGAGTCTGAATTGTAAAGCACATCTTCTTAACTCCCAATTACCCTGTTTTATTATATATCTCCCTGAATTCTTTCTACCTGTGTAACATTGCTGATCGCCACTCGACCCTGACTCCAACCTCTCCAAACAAAAAGAGACAGCAGCGGTTGCCGTAGGAACACATGCAGCACATAACAGCAAGCCCGCACATCTAAAAGTAGTTTACTCCACTCCTTCTCACTTCACTTCTTCCATGCTAGGCCGTTACATGTTTGGACAAAATCAATGGCTTTTAGTATCTTGAAAGTTAGCGGCTGCCTAATAAACTCCGCTGGGCTAAATTGCTTTTTTCCCCGACTGCAGTAGATCAAGCTCTGACCTGATATCAAATAAGTTGGTGTAAAAATGCTCATATTACGCTACACAGATTGCTATACGAGGAAGCGGGACTGTCATTTGATCAACTCTGCATAGATTGAATTGTGTATGTGATCATGAGCAAAATGGTACTTTTCGTGGTATTGACGTAGCCAGCGGCAACAGTCAAAGAAGTCGTTTGATGGGATTGATTGAAAGTGCGATTTCAGATAGAAGGTGTGAAGGGGGTCAACTTTCATTACTCGTAGTGTGACGGTGACTAAAGCTACTTTTAAAACAGCGTGGCAGCACTTAGCAGGAGAAAGTGGAGAGGAAGGTCCCACGCGACTGTGCACCTGGCAAAGCACCAGCGCTCACAAAGGGCCAATGTACAAGAGAAGTGTTAAATGTGATTTCTATACACCCTCCTCTATCCATAATCACATCAGCCCACAGAGAGGAACACGGAGCCCACTCACTTCCACGTGCACAGCCAATTGGATTACGCACTGTTCTTACAGACAAGGACTCCTGCAGCTTTCACTGGCTCTCACACTCACAACTTCATTATGATGGAAATGTCAAGGTTTAGGTCATAGTCAAGGTATGCCCAGCAAAATGTGTAAAATGGAGCCGCTGTAATGAAGATAAACATGGCCAGGAATTTTTATTTGAATAAAAGTGCATTGGTTAGCTTTTCTGGTGGAGGGTCCTTCAAATGCTTTTCTCCATGGAGATGCTATTGCTTTGCCTGGAATTTTTCACAATATGCTATTAAATCTTTCCATCGTTTATCTGAGCAATAAAACCAATTGTAATTTAATAAATGTAAAGCAGAGCTGTTTAATGTCACACTGTGGAACATTCCAGGCAGAACAATGACATATCCATACAAACAAACAAAATGTTACATAGTGCACCTTTAAAACTGCATACATTGAATTGTGTATGTGATAATGATACAAATGGTATGTGAAAATTTTAATAGGATGATAAAATATTCTATTGTTGTATGAAAAACAAGCAAATGAAAAGTATAATAATACCAGACATGTTCTGAAATGTATAGGAAGCTTGTATTAGTTTAGCCATTCATATTTGTGCTCAATGAACTGAATCTTAATTTGAAAATCAAATCGCAAAAGCAGTGCTTGCCAGACAAAGTGCAATAAAGTTTTTTTCCTCAAAACCATCCAGCCCTACTACTGTACAGCTGACAGCCCTGAATCTTAATGAACCAGACATTTTGCCAATCTTCTTATGTATACACTGTACACATCTCATTACATTCTATAGCACTGTGTTGTGGATTTTGATTTTATTGTTTTACCAGAGGGCAGAACACAGCAGGAATATTTGGAACTGTTTGTGTTGAAATGGCATCAGTTTTGTCTCTCCACGGGCCATGACTTCCCTATGCTGTTTGACTACAATACAAAGTTATGAGTGTAGCTCCTAAATATTCCCATGCAGTCCTCTCCCAGCAGCAGGTTGAGAATAGATGTTAGTGACAGCGTGGTGAAGCTCCGTCTGCCTCTGCTCTGTCACCTCCAGTACCAGTCCCGGGAGCTCTGCCAACATGCAACTTGCTGATTCAGCTGTAGCGGGCTTGGCAGGAGCATTGAGGCATCGTTAAGGGGCATGGACAGGCATTGGGTCGAGGCAGGAGTGGGTCACATGACTGGCACCGGTCTTCAGGGACAATGGGGGAACAAAGATGGAGAGACAAGGCGGACGGAGAGGTGTTTAAAGCAGCTGTAAGTGTGAGGGCACAGCGGGAGCAAACTCCTAACACTAAAGGTGTGAAAGAGAGAGAGGCTGACTCATTCCCCCAGGCTCAGCACAAAACGCTCTTTGGTCTTGTGTTCGCTGTCTGCCAAGTCCACAATAACACACCTCCTCCACAAAAGTACTTTCACTCTGTGTGCTCTTCAGCTGCACCCTTGCGTCAATAAGGCAGTTCTGGGGGAGGGTTCTGGGCGGGGACTACTCATTCACTGTAGAAAGGCCATGGTAAAGTATGTGAAGGGATAAGCACATGCCACAATGGAGTAACTTTCATGTTACGGGATTAAGAACGGATCAGTTTTCCGGATCAATAGGATTAAAGCTGTCGTTAACCCTTCCACCAGAGTGAATCCTAACTACAGACACAGAGAGGGGGGAAAAGCAGGGCAGTGTACAGTACTTAGCACCAAAACAAACAGTTATTCCAACCACAAATAAGCTGTATTTGGAAGACAGAAACCATGATGCCCACAGCTAAAACATTAGGAAAACAGTGTTGAAAAAGAATGGGAATCTCTTCTTCTCCGAGACGTTGGGATAGAAAAGTCTGTGTGTAATTGGCCCGCCTTTCTTCTGCATCTACCTCTGGAGGCTAAAGAAACATGTTTAAATACGCTCAGGAAGCTCCATCTGCACAGCCTGCTCCAGCTCTGCTCCAGCTCTGCAGTAATTGGTTCCTGCCAAACATCAAGCCTACTGTCTCCAACACTCAGGTGAAGCTTCAAGGGGCCCAAACGCAGGCTCAACTTTCTCAAGCGGCTCAGAGCGCAAGGAAATGGGCTGTTAGATACACATGGACAATTCAGAACTCCACTCGGTTTTTTAATGTCATCAGAGAATTTCATAGCTGGAAAGAAAATGGGCAAAGTTTGAATCAAAGATAAACTATTTTAAGAAGGAGAAAAATGTGTGTGTTGGGTTAGGACACTCACACAGTTCCACAAATCCTTGTATCTCACAGCGGTCACATTGATTCGGTTCTCAAAAATAAATTATTCACTGTAACCTTGGATGACACTCAGTTTTTTAATCAAACTGATGTTTTATGAAATTTCTTCTGAACAATACTGATCATTGCAAGGAAAACTACCAGATCACACAACAACATTCAACACTCATCTGTGGGAGCTAGAATCGCACCGCCAAATTGCGAGTCAGTGTCGGTGCATTCCTACGATGTAGCCTGTATAAAACACCCCACCCTTGCACTTAGAAGAAAGCGATTTCTAGGTCCCTTGTTGCACAAATATGAATGGGCTCTCTATGGGGAGATATGATGAAATGTGGTGGCAATGCTGGGGCTAGTTACAGTGCCCTTAGGTGGCCAACAGCTGTATCCCGATAGCAGCATTTGTAAAACACATTTACTGGTCTCTAGTGGAAGCAACTGTGTCAATGACCAGGTGTGTTATTTCAGTATTTGTGCCACCAGCACAGCCCCCTCTCTCTTCACCAGCAGATGGCGCTGTTCCAAATAGCCAGGGAGAAAAATTAAGATTAGCAGCTGTCAGATCCTCTAGCCAAATGAGCAGCATGCGTGGAGACACGAGCCAAAAACGCAAACTGTGCATTTGTGAGTCCGTATCTCACCAGGTAAAAGACTGGCACGCACTGAATGTAGCTCATGAGGAGATTTGATGGGAGTGTGGGAGTGATTATCCTGAAGCTGTCAACTGCAAACTGGGTGACACAGTAGCATCCATGCACCCGCTCCAGGTGGGTGACATGCGAGACAGTCAAAGTGTGTGTTCGTAGAGTGATGGAGGGGGCAGATGGAGGCTGTGTAGACTGTACAAGCAAAAACATAAACTGCTATTTGTTCTAACAATGAGTATACAGTACTGTGCACCTAATTTATATGTAAAAATCTGCTATAGACTTTCTTAGAAGGGCTGGTAGTCTATCAAACAGAGAGGCTCTTTACATTTTTATTCTTGTCATATGCTATTATCTAAGAACTTGTACACTGCCTTCAGTTACATTTGTATAGATGTCTAACTGAAACTGCACAATAACCCTGCTTTGCAAGTAAGAAAGTCAGGAGTTAACTTGTTTCTTAATAATCCTCAATTTCATGAGTACTTGAGTAATTTGGGCTTTTAACAGAGATTTTGTAAAATTGCAATATCTCTATTAAAAACCCAAATTACTGAAATTAATTAGATTAATTGCCCAGAGCAATTTCTTATTATTTGTAAATGGTATGCTTTTGAGTGGTGTCATTCAAAATATACTGTGCATATTACAAATGTGAAATGAGTTAGAGCCAGGCAATTGTAAAACGGTGTTAAATGAGCATGTACTGACCTCCACATATTATAAGAGTCAAGGTGGAAAAGGAAGAATTGTTGTTTCCTGGGTTAATTAATTTTTCGAATCCAATTAGTACCTCAGCAAAAGTTTGTGTAATTTAGGCATTAGCGTAACGTGTCAGATCACAATAATCCCACACAGCAAATCCAACTTTTAAAAAGCCTTGTGGGTGTTTTTAATTAAAGACAATAAGTAAGAAAGCAAGAGAAGATTTTGATGTGTGAAGAGGGTAAGAGCTGACTGTGCTTGTGAAGAGGCCTGCTGAAGTGTAGTGGCTGTAAATGTCCTTCTTATTATTATTATGTTGTTGTTGTTGTTGTTTGGGGTTGTTTTGTTAACCTAATGATACCCAGCTCCTCTTGTTTTGCAATAAAATGAAGGTAATGCCACATGAATAAGAAAGCAGACAGCTCATATAAATAAATGTATGGCTTTGGGTCAAATCAAAATTGGAAGTGGTGACTCTGAGATGTTTTTTAATAGTTGTTTACTTTGGGTATTATATGTTCAATGAATATTAGATAAACAAAGAGATAGTGAAGCCTGCATTTTGACACAGCCTTGTAGCTCCTAGCTCATAAATAAGGCATTTGTTTTGATTATATTAAGAGTGGTTTCTTTAAAGTAGTCAGATAAAGCCAATTCCACTGCGGTTGTGGTATTTTCCTCCTCCCTCTCTCTCACCTGCCAGAGTCCATCACAAACAGCATTGCGATAAGAGCTGCACATTTGTTTAGTCTGACGTTTGTATAATGAGTCCCTTCAGTATAAGAAGCAAACTGCTCTTCAACACACCAGCCCTACGCCCCTATTGTACTATACACTACAATCACGTACATCATGATTTGTATTATTGCACTATGTAACTTTTCTAAAAGTTCAGTCCCTGGCAGTCCCATGGTGATATGGTAGGGAGATTGCTTTTGCTGGAATGTACCACAGTATGGCATTAAACGTAGTTATTATTTTTGTTTTATTATTAGTATTACTGGTGTTTTCAAACAAAACCTTAAAAATATGCATTCTACTGGAAGTGGGCCCACCTCTCCACAAATCAAACCTGTATCAGGGCTTGGTGCTTGTCTCCATGGAAATAGATAACTTTAATATAATACTGTCAAAATTTCCAGGCAAAGCAACAACAGTATCTTGGTGGGGGAAAGTTATACAGTGTACCTTTAAAGCTATAGTATCGGAAGTGGTATTGTAACTGAAAAAGCTGGTACCTTTTTCACCGTAATAAAAAATTACTCTTTAATTAAGTATTCTGTTTATGAGCATGTTTATTTATTTTTAAAAAGTCAATTTACCAGTGGGACTAGTTTGAAACTTTAAAAAAACCAAGGCGTCATTAGGACATTTTACACTTATTTACATATTCTGCTCCAGTGCTTTCTCAAACTGCAGTGTGGATTTATGCTGTAGAAGTGCAAGGCTCATTATTTGTTGTTGCGAGTAATAAAAAGTAAATGTGAGGATGAAGCAGGCACTTGAAATGTGTAAAATTGTTTTGTTATTGGTGTGGCTGCAGAAAACCAGCCGCTGTGCAGTATTACAGGAAAAGCATTCAATCTCTGAAATCAAATTAAACTTTTTATTATTCTCAGGTGCTCAGAGTGTGTCACAATTTCCTTTCATTTAGTTTGTTGTGGGCCCTTGACTCCTGAAAGTGCAACTGTGTTCAATAAGCATTGCTTTTTAAATTACTTTTCATTTATTGAGAGCAAAAACATATTCCAGCTTTTCTCAATTTTTCAAATTATCAATTAGACTTGTTGTTGTTGAACTTCACTTCTTCACAGCCTAAGTTCTGTAAATCTCTTAAAGTATTCTGTCTCTCTCTTACTTTTTCTTAGGTCATCAGATGGTCTCCGCGGCGACAGGTTGCTGTGCTACCGAGTCGCCTCCTCAAAGAGAGACGGAGGTGTTCTTTCACAGATCAACTTTTGGGCTGTCGCGTGTCAGCACTTTCGATTCCAATTAAGGACCACAGACGTCAAGATGGCTGACAAGTCCGCTGCAGCTCACAAGTTGTTTTTACAGCTGCTCCCAAAACTTCTATCCACTGTGTTTAAACCATGGCGATTTACTTTCTGTCCATATACACAGAGCCAGACAGTTTTGAGCCGAGCAGATGTTTCTTTCCTACATTGTATTTTTCTTTTGCGTCTATTGGAAAAAGTTAGTTGGTTTAACTTCACCTGACTCCAATTTCTGCAGCTGAATGAATTTCTTGACATTTAAAGATCCTGCAATAGCACAGTGCATATTACCAAGTCAGAAAATTGTCAATATGCAAAACAATATCTTGTGTGGTGTAATAAGCTGCCAAGCGCGCACTGGGATTGTATGGGTGATGAATGGATGGGAGAAAAGCTATTGTGAAGCCAAGTTATTGTTTAGGAGGTGGTTTGGTATGCGGCGCTGGACACTGCAGAGGGGACTGATTAGCAGCTACATCTTGTGCCAAGCTGCTCCTTAGCCACGCTGATTTCGCGCAGCTATCTGTATTCATTTATGCATGGGGAGATGAGTGCCATGCAAAACTGGATATTTCCTTCTTGCTAGCGTTCTTCTCTCTCTCTCTCTAATGCTTCTTTCTTTGCCTTTGGTGTTTTGACTTCACTACAAGCACAAAAATGTCCATAAGGTGCTCATTCCGAAGGTCTTTGGAGCTGGATTGCAAAACCAGGGTGGAACAATGTTTTTCAAGCATGTTCTAATGCTGCTTCAGAGCCACCCACTGTTCAGAGGCATTACGCTGAGGGGGGGTAATAACTAAATGATGCAAAGAGGAAAGACTATGTAGATGGCAGAGGGCTGTGGAGCACTTTCCTGTGTTATGGCCAATTATGAGTAAAAATAGATGTACTAATAGTGTAAAGGAGCTGTGACTTTGGCCTCGTACTTTGAGGGTGTCAGTAGTTATTGAAGTGCTCCTGGGGTCCACTAAACCCTGTGAAGCCAATCAAATGCTGTTGTTTTATTCCCTGTACTTCCGGCTCTAAGGCGCTAATGATGGCTCTGGCACTGACCCCAATGCTCGAGCTACGCCACATTTGTTAACATTATAGCTGCTCAGCACGCACGTGAAGGGTGGACACAACGGGGGCATTGCAAATTCAACACTGGCATTTGGACTAGTGCTATAGACCCTTTAAAAACTGTAAACACAAACATTCTAAATTCTGGAATGGATTTTTTTTTCTTCACTTAAAATTGTTATTTTGATCTCTTTTATGGACCAACATTATTGTTAATTTTGAACATTATTTTGGCTCAATAAAAAGCCTTAAAGCCTTAATCTTTTGAATTTAGTTGTGTGTTCTGTGCCTGACCCTCGATCCCTTGCAGAGGCAACAGTGAAGTGGAACATAATGTGCTTTCCATGGTACAACTGGGATTTTATTACAGAATGTCACAAAATATGAAAAATCAAGGGCAATTTGGAAAAAGAAACGTCTCCGATACACGTGAGTGAGATCAGATCCTGGTTTGAAAACCTTTACAATTGACTTTTACGCTATTTGGTAACTTATTCGTATCATGGGAATACAAAATTGTAGTTTAATTTTGTTATAATGTGATAAAACCATTAGTGTTTAGATCTGTTAATCAGCTAATCATTGAAAATATTATGTCAGCTTCATGTTGCCTCCTCCTTTGCAGAATTTTGAACATTCTGATGACATAGGATTTTAAAGGGTCTATTGTTTGTTATTGTTTACTCAAACAACTGCACATAGCACGCCTACTCATATTAACAGTGGTGGTCACAAAGCAAACACTGCTTTGTTTCATAGATTCTGGGTTGATTCTATGGTGGCACCAGATTTTCATAATTTCATTTTCTACAATTTATGGTTAGTTACTTTTAAACGTTAAGACAGTAGGTAACCAGGTTGTTTGGACTATACATGGGAGCCACTATAAACTCCTGTATTTATGGGAAACACTGCTAAAGTTGGTATTATGACCAAATCAGTAGTAAAGCTCTATTGTGGAACATTAGACGTCATGTGGCTATAGTATGAACAATATGCACCATTGTTTGGTGGTGCTGTCATAAGAATAAATGTTCAAATTCAATGTTGATGGTAGGGAATAGACGTGATACTCAATACTAATTCAGATACCATTTTTAGTCTTTATTCAGGCAAAAAAAGGTGATTTTCGACATTAAATAATAGTACCTTTTTTATATTTCCATGCGACCTTAATAGTATATCTGTGTAATCCCACAGTCATCCAGGTGGGTTCCATAGTGGCTCATGGGCACATACTAGTCTGTTTAGTCTTATACTTGTTCTGATACAGCTCAAATTGTTCTAAAGATATTCAGGAAAAGGTCATTTCTGTTTTGTGAATGGGACTTTTTTAGTATTGATACCTGCTAAAATGAGTACCTAGATTCAATACTAGTTTAATATCGAATAGTATCTGATCTGATTCTATTGTTTATTACTATTTTTCTTCAGTTATCTCAAACACATATCTTATAATGTAATCTTACTGAAGCTCAACAGTGACCGTCCATCCCCCGGTTCAAAATTTCTCATTCATTTTTCTCATAGACTTTCCACAAACAAACAAACAAAAAAAAAAAAAAAAAAAAAAAAAAAAAAAAAAAAAAAAAAATATATATATATATATATATATATATATATATATATATATATATATATATATATATATATATATATATATATATATATAAAGTTTCAAAGCTTGCTCTGGGCTAATCAGTGACATGGTAACTAATCATGACAAGAACTATAATTTTATTTAAAGTCTGTTTCTGAAACTGCCACATAGCTGCTTAGCATCTAAGATGTCTTTAAATTCTTAATATTTATCTGTGGGTAAAATTTTTGGAAGATTTACTTCAGGGACCTGAGAGAGTAATCAGTGTTGAGCCCCATAACTTGAATTATGCTACACAAATAATACATAATACTTCCTGAATCACCAGGTAACAGGTAATTTTATGAAGAGAGAAAGTTTAACATTGAATTTAGAATCAAAGATGATAAAATACAGTGTAGTAGAGCCCATTATAAGAAGGTGAGAATGAACCCCTTTCACTTGAATTATAGTTTATATCTAATCAAACAGAAGATTGCATTAAGACACCTACATGCACTAACAGCTCATTATCACCTTAAACCTGATCAGCTCATGTGCCGCAGATGCTCGCTCTAATTATTCAGCGGTGCCAGTGACATAGAGCTAAAGTCTAAATGCTCGGCTCCTGTGTCGACGCTAATGCTACTGCAGTTAATTCATTAGTCACCTTCACTGGAGCAGCCTGTGTGCGGAAAATCGCTCTAGTTTACCAAGGTGAGCGCCTCCACCAACTGCTCTCATTAGCTCAACTATCATAACGAAGGCAGTTAAAGAGCCGTAAACACACAGAGGGGGGTCCTTTACGGGGCATGTATGGAGAAACCACTTTGAACTATAAGGACATACGATGAATGCGTGGAAGGAGTCTGATGATCACACAGTGAAATAAATAATACTGGGATGGCTTTGGATTCGCAATATGTGTGGGTACTATCAATAGCTAACCCGCGAGCCACCGTGTTCCAAAATATGAACTGAGCATGGGGGCACTTCTGGCTCCTTCGTCTCAACTGTTTCCAATTCCCTTTACATTAGAAAACCCCTCTCTCTGCAAGTGCTCCTGTGAGCCTCGTCATTTTGGTCTAAAAAACGTTTGTATTAACCTGTTCTTCTTGATCCCACATGACCCTATTTTTTGCTATTCTGAAATAATAAATAATAAAATAAAAAATAATAAATTCCTATTCCTCATATGGACATGGATCCAGATTTGCTTCTATAACTGCCAGTCTCGGTAAGCTTCATTTGACTGGAGCTGAACACTAAGGCTGACGTCACACTCCCTTAGTCCACTTCTTTGCAGTCTATGGTACTATCACATATAAGACTGAAATCTATACATTCACTTAGATAAATGTTTGGTTAAATTAGGTTGAGGTTAGGGTTAAGGTAAAGGTCAGGCAAGTAATAATTATGGTTGTGGACAGGATCAGTCTCCAGGAAATGAAATGAGTCAATGTAATATCCCCAAAAAGCATAGAAACCCAACTTGTGTTTATGTGTAACTATATTTCTCTACATATTTATTTCTCTTTACTATTACCTGATGAATGGGCAGAATTAATTAGATAGAAGTGCTGTGGTATTTTGAGACTGTGAGCTTTCATTATAAATCTCAGGTGTGTCACAGCCTCCTCTGTTTACTCCCTTTTCATTTGCAAATGCACACTTTACGACACATTACCTAAATGATCAGGCCGTGATGGTGGAGTTGGATCAAAAGCAACAGCATATATAAGCAGATGCAATCTTTGTAGTCACACAGAATAAGACATGGGCTTCACACCTTCATACCAACCGGCACAAACAGCACATAGGCCATTATAGCGAGCCATGACGCCACCCCCTCCTGGCAACACGCAGCGTCTTTTGATTTACGATTGGGCCAATCTGAGCACTGTACGGCGGCACACCATGGCTGATGTTTCCCCGGAGACACATTGCAATAAAATGAACTGCCATTGTTTTCCTGCAAAACCGTACAAATTGCCTCATCAAAGCCGCAACATGGGTCCTCCACCTCTAGCCATTAATCAGCAGGGAAACGTAGGCGACATAAAGCGCCTTTGCATTTAGCAGTGCCGAGGAGATCATCAGGTTGACATGTGTTGCTTTTTGCGTCTTTGAGCTGAAAAGAACTAGAAAAAACTCCAATTTCCTTACCTTCCATGTTGGATGTCGCTTGTGGGTTGCTCCCGGTGTGACTGACAGCTCCAGTGATAGGCAGGGTTAATCCTAGGCCTGTGAATCAAAGACATAGAGGTAAGTGCTCTCATTAGACATGTCCTTCCTCCTAATGTCATTGCACTATGGAAATCTCAGTCTAAATATGGAGGAGATCCATAACTGAAGGCTCCCACTTGGAGTATAAATGAGTAGGACTGTGGGCTGCATCCTAATGACCATGTTAACCTCAGATAACAAAGTTTCACTGCCATTTACTTTTCAAGGAGATGGGGCTCACATCTTGAACCATTTTGGGCCAATTCAACTCTTTGCGTGATCTTGCATTAACACATTTTTAATAGGATAAAGAGTTTAACTTCGAATAAATGACTGAATACCAATGAATACCAGAGAGCGACCGATTTTTCATGGCCAACGATGATACAGAATTTTCTCAGGCATTGTCTATACAGTGCAAAGCTCTGCTGAAGTATAACAAGAAAAACCTGCACCTATGATTATTAAACCTCCCTTACAGACGTGTTTCGCTATTAAACTAAGAGCAGTGTTCCCACATTTTGTTAAGTGTTCATTGATTCATGGGTTTTATTTCGTCAGGTTTTCAACAAAAATTATGCTAACCAATATTAGTCTATTTCTACCAAACATTTTAAAGTATAAGAAGGCACAAATTTAATTTATACTAACACAAAAACTACTAAATACTAATACAATCCCATACTAATTAATACTAAAACTAGAAAAAAAAAATCACATTCACACGAGAGAAATGAGCCTTTTCTGAATAGCTTTAAAATGACCTTGAGCTCTATCACAACAAGTACCACACAGACTAATATACGCTCATGGACCACTATGGCACTTACCTGGACGACTGAGGGATAACACAGATATAAGGCCACATGGTAATCACAGTCTAAATAAAGAGCGTTTGTTATTATCATTGTGGTATCAGAATCTGCATTGAGTATCAAGTCTATTCCTTACTATCAAAATTGAGTTTTAGTATTGTGACAAAATCACTGTTGATGATTTTGCTTTGGTGGCAGTGAAAGCCTGTACACAATCCAAGCCCATGCAAAGGCGTGTGACAACAGCTCCCACAGCTCATATACAACAGAGAGAAACAAACAAGATATTCCCCTGAGTGCCAGTGTGCGGCCAGTTAACCTGAAAACACAATGTTTGGCCCGCTAACAAATACAAGTTTCTCTGGAGCTGAGAAAGTCCTGGGAATGGTGAAGAACAGCAGTGTAAGTGTAGTGCAATCTGTCTCTATTTCAAGGATAGATAGAGCACAGACAAAACAGACAATGGTCGAGATTTCTGCTAAATTATCCCCATTAATCTCTATACAAAAACATTTTATTGCAGGACTTTGAGCACATTAGTTCATATAAGTCAAGAACATAGTGGCTGCTTTTTTGTGCTTGACATATTCAGAAGCAGGCGTGCGTGACGTTTACGACAGCTCCAAGTATGCAAAGAAAGATCATGAGGATTATATTTATAGCTATTGTGTCGGCTTTTCAAACCTCGAGCCAGTCTTTTGATTAAACAATAAAGTGGCAAGGTCTGGCTCTTCCCCTCTTCTTCCAAATATATTCTCTGTGTGAACTGGTGCACTAAATCCTGCTGCCAATCCTGCTCCAATCCCCCTCAAAGCCCTGGTTCCCACACGCCTCCAAACAAGCCGCTGTGAAACTAAGAGGCTACAGACGGGCTTGATTGCTGTCCATAATTACTGGGCTGTACTTGTTGCCCGCAGAGAGCCCTCCGCCGTCTTCTGGGACTGGTCCCATCAGTGGACAGGCTCGGGGTATCAGCCAGGGGAGGGGAGAATAATAGTAATTTCATAGTAGAATCCCATACCTCAATAAACAAGGTTAGGGATGCTACTGGTACCGGATATCGGCGCCGATAATATCCCATTTTGGTCTATAAATTGGTGTAATAAGAGAATTTGCTGGTTGTATTACTGGATTTTTGTTTTTTCAAAGCTGTTCTGTAATTACGTTAAAGGGCTTATGTCATGTTCAGATTTATGTTATAACATTGTTTTCTCATCACAAACATACCTGGAGTCGTGTTTTGTTTTGCTCATGTTTAACACAAAAACCCTGCAAATTTAGTTTCTTAAGATTCTTCTCTGAAATGGAAAACACTCTGTTCCACCTTGTGATGCCATGCAGTAATACAGGAACTGCTCCACTGTGTTTTTAAACTCAATACACCTTCAACAGAATCTATTGGATAATTGGAACTGCTGATCTCCACTGAACAAAAGGTAAAACGTAGCTATTGACTTATTAACTTATTAACTACCACTACATGACATCACAAGGTGGAACAGAGCATTTTGAACTTTGAAGATGTAAACAGAGGGATAATAAAGGATTACTCAACCATGTGTGAATGAAACAAAACACAACTCCAGGTATGTTTTTGATGAGGGCACAGCATTCTAATGTGGTTTAAAGCTCACAAGAATCCATTTAAAGGATAAAACAATTGCAGCACATTTCCAGTCCCTGCCCTAGTATTAGTCAATATTGGCTATCGGCACATACTTAAAGCCAAAGTATTGACATCAGTATTGGAAAAGAAAAAGCTGGATTGGTGCTTCTCTAATGTAAATGCATGGCCTATTTCTCAAAGCAGATGGTGGCCTGCTGCAACAGATGCGAGCTGAAAATGCAATAGACTCCATTATGATGTTTAGATTGTATGGAAATCCATCTGTCAAAAAGGTCTTTTTATCAGTTGGATCAAAATGTTGCATTTGCCCCAAAACGTCACTTCACAAGAAACCTTAAATGGAATCCTTGGAGCGAGCGCTTAAGTATTGAACTCCGCACAATGCTGTTAGATGAAAACCAATTTGGTCACAAACATTAGTCGTGGCCACGGATAAAGCTGAGGCGTTTTTATTGCATTGGCGCGTAACAGTGTAAAGAGCATTATAAAGCTATACGCTGGAGATTAAGCCTGCTAATCTGATCTGAACAAGAGCGCTGTCATTGATTATTAAAGGCCAATCTATAATCCAAAAGCACACTGTGGGGAGGGGGAACATCTAACAAGCCCCTACACACAGTCTGACACCGCCAATAACAGGTCTGGAGGACAAATTTGCAGGCCTATCACGATTAGGGATGGGACAACAAACATTAATATCTTTGTTGTAATAAAAAGGGTCATTCATTCATAATCATTTTGTACAGCTGTGATCATGGCAAACAAAAATAATCTCATCATTGTTGTACAAAGTACAACACAACAGTTGTTTCAGCATGGAACTTATCTATAATTTTAAAATTATAATTATTCATGTCCATAAAAAAATTTAACTGTCAGCAAGTAATTATGGTGATTATCATTAATTACAATTATTTTGGCCATGATAATCATGACATCAAATTTCAATATCGTCCCATGTCTAGTCATGATAATTACTATATTGACAATATATGTTAGATGGAACAATATTTTGTTAGATGGAACAATATTTTGTTAGATGGAACAATATTTTTTTATTTATCATGCAAACATTTTCTTTACACTACTAGAAAATTTTGGGTTATTTTTTGTTATAATTTGAATTTTCAAGCAGTAGAACACTGAATTAATAACTTGTCTATGACTCATTGCAGATGCAGCTCATGCTTTTTAGCAATACTACTGTAAATTTAGAATATTTTTTGTGGTTTAAATCTGCTCTTGGGTTATTGTGTCATTATAGTTCATGGTCTCTAAGTTCCACAGCAATATATCATGCTTCAAATTAGTTTATTGTGGCCTGCATATTTACTTACATCCAGAAAGCCTTCCTCTTCTTATATGTGATCTGTGACATTTGCAGACATAAAAAATTTGCCATCACCTGGGGCCGCTGCACACAAACTAAAGGCTGCACAATCCGAATCGATTGAAGAGAAAAATAACTGCATCTGATTCTCTATGGAGCGGGTCTGAGTATCGTCTCTTTTGACATTAAAGCTTATCAAGGTTTGAATCCCCGCAAAGACAAAGTGCTCTTTTCACCTGCACAAATGGGAGAGAAAGGCCAACGTGCCATCATCGTAGGAGTCTCTCGTTAATAATCTGCAGATGGAAAGCCCTGCATTGTGAGCGAGGTTTATGAAAGCTCCTTGTTTATATCACGTGGAGAAATACAAACGGAATCGGCCCGAGATGCTTCTCAACAATTGCTGGGTTTCAGATGAAATCACAACATTCTATAGGCCAATTTTTAAAACAGTTGGGGGCAGATAAAATGAATAAAGTTAAAGGTGCATTGTGTAACTTTTCTGGAGCATCCATCAAATGCTTTTCTTCCTGGAGATGCCATTGCTTTGTCTGGAATGGTTCATTGTATGGTATTTAACTTTCTGTTTTCATGGAGACCAAACCAGTTCAAGTTACAGGTCAGATCTGTGAAGAGGCAACTCCGCTCACAGTCAGAATGCCAGTTTTTGAGCTGCAAAGCCAC
Source organism: Boleophthalmus pectinirostris (assembly GCF_026225935.1). Lineage (NCBI taxonomy): Eukaryota > Metazoa > Chordata > Actinopteri > Gobiiformes > Gobiidae > Boleophthalmus > Boleophthalmus pectinirostris. Next base: position 11,069,965 of record NW_026570994.1, on the reverse strand, counting down.
CTGCAACTGAATAAATATAATGTAGAGCTGTTTAAAGTCATACTGTGGAACATTCCAGACAGAGCAAGGACATCTCCATGGAAACATGCAGGTGATGGACCCCCACCCAAAAAGTTACATAGTGCAACTTTAAAATGTAGATTTCTGTTGTGTTACACAGGAAGTTCTTATGCCTAGTCCTAGTAAATAACAGAATGATCAGGGTTAACATTTGTAAATATACCTTTTGGATATTTCGTGACAAAACACGATGTCATCAACAGAGAAATCTGGACATTGCACCCAATCTGTGAGTATGACATCATCACATTCTAGGCTCTGAAAACCACCAATGGCTGTCAGAGAGAAGTGTCTGCGGGGAGAGCGGGACAGGCCCGGAGTGGCTCTTTAACACAAAATTACTCAGGTGAAAATGACAGCAACGCCACTAAAAATGCATTAATTCCAAAAGGGGCTGAATCTCCTGACAGAATTAATATGACACTATTTTTCTCATTTTTTCCGACTCCGTACTGCAGTGTGTTGGAACAAAAGATGGGAGGTTGGTGCCAAAATCCCATTCTTGGCTCGTCTCAGCCCTCCAGACACCTGTACCGTCGGCGCTGCAGAACAATCCTGGCCTTTTCATTGCTTCTAAAATCATTTGTCGTCAGCTGGATGCCAAGCCAGATGACTCCCCTCGAGTTTTCCTCTCTACACTGTGGGACAGATTAGGCTAACTGCAATTACAGCAAAACAGCGAAGGGGGAAGCGTCCTTATCATTTGTTGCGGACCTCGACTAACCCCTCGACTAGTTATCTGTGCACCTGGTGTGTGTGTCCCTAGTGGGCTGCCGTACTTTACTCAATTAGTGTGGTTCCTGCTCTGCACCTGGGCCTCCCCATTCACTGGCTGGGCTTTGGCCTTTAGCTTAATGAAGATGGCAAACCTCCAACAGCTAGACCACGACAATCCTTTTATCCTCGAGTTGTCACTTGTGATCCCTCTGCGTGCTCAGACTTTCTCTTATGGAAAATAGACACTTTGAATGACTCTCGTGGCGCACCGAAACACAAGATCATGCTGTGAATAGTAGTGCGATGGCAGGTGCTGAGGGGAAGACAGAGCACGAGGCATTGCAATTGAATGTGAGAGACAGCGCTGTTATAGTATCTACCCTTTTACATTTTAAAAACACTCTTGGGTGACCTGCGCTGCCTGGCTTCTTCACACATCTCCGCCCCCCCACGTAGACTGTAACTTACCCCTGTGCTGTTTATCGGCAGCACAGGGCCCGTGAAATTGAGGCGGGAGGTGCAGATAACCCCATCCAGCCCCAGTGGATGAATGTGGTTGGGCTCGACAAGAGAGAGAGCCGGAGGGGATTTATGAGCGAGAAGGAGTTGACGTGCACTCAGGCCAGACACAGTTTTAAAGCCCTGTACTTTAAGTGGAAATACACCCGTGCTATTTGTTTTGTGCTGACATAGAAAGTGCACTAGTTTTTCGTTTAAAAAAAAGGAAAAGTCAGATAAAGTCTGCTGTCGAAATGTGGCTTCTACAAATTTTTATGCATGGACAAAATACATAAAAGGGAGCATGTGTTTGACTGATGCGCAGTTATAGCAACTATCTTCCCATGTTAACCTTAAAAGAAGCGTTTTCTGTGCATAAATAGTGTATTTTCTACTAGATAAACATTTTCCAGTACATCACCTGGCTTTTCATAATGCTTTATGTGAAAGCCATGTTTCAAAATAACAGCAAATACTAAGGCTAGGTATTCCGAGTCCAAGTATTCATATTGGGTAATAACAGAGAAAGCACAAAGAGCCCAGTAAAAACGCAGCGGTGCTCCATAAAACAGCAGGTGACACTTAACTACTGGAAGCAGCAAAGGGGAGAGGGAGACAGGGCGAGAGACAGAGAGCTACAGAAAGAGACGAGAGAGGGAGAGAGAGAAATGAACAAGGAACAATGGAGAAGCAAAACAGTCAGACCACAGCAAAGGAAAAGGGGAAGTAAAAAGAACAAATCAATATAAACTAAAGGTTGGGTTAAATATTTGATTGAGCTCTCAAGGAAATGAAAGAAAATTTAGTAACACAGTTGCCTGCTGAGAATAGGCTAAAGGTGCTATATCAACTCTTGTTCAGGTACAAAAAAAAAAGTTCTTTTAATCTACTTTTTCTTGTCCCACTGAGCGTGCTATGTGGCCTTTTGTCTGCTGTTCCTTTTTAAAAATATCCCCGAGTAGCCTCTCTTATTAATACTGGTGTTACACAGGACTTTTATTTCAGTAGTTAATCTTGACCTGTGCTTGCTTTTCTATGAAGCCCCTCTGTGCATGAACCAGAGACTTACCGGACCCCCTGCAGTTCCCCAAACACATAATTTGAAAAAATGACTACTAACAAGCATTGATTTCAGACAAATAAACCACAAATGGGATGTTTTTGTTCCCGTACGATCACAATAATTATATATATATCGACTTATCTTTTAATATATTAAGGCTGGGACCATATATTTTTGGTTAGGTTTGGTTTGGTTATACTGTGGCTTGTACATTGTCCTAATAATTGGGAGATTTTTTTTTTTTGTTGGACTATGATAAGATTTGAGCTGCAGAGGGTTGAATATGTAATTCTTTGGCTAATTATTGCTTCATTCTGCAATCTGTCCATTTAAAAAATAACTAAAAATTAAAGTTTACTGGGATAATCCTGCTTTATTGTTATGTCAGAGACCTAAAGGATTTTCAGTTATCGTTCATTGTTATATTTCTCTGTAGCAATATATTGTGCTTCAAATTTGTTATCGTCACAGGCCTACCATTTCTCCAATGATTTGTTTGAAATTTTTGCCATTTCATTATTTAATTGGGACAATAATGAGTTTGACAACCTGCAGACAAAGCTCTTGGGACCACCCTGAGAGAGATGCCGCCCCCAGGTTGAAAGCATTGATCTGTCCCATGAAATGTTTATACAGTAAATCTGCCATGCTGCTTGATTCTGTTTGAAGAGTATGTGAAAAGAGTGTGCTTTAGAAGTTGAGGTTTAAGGTTGGGGGTCTTCTGGGACCCCGATACCCGGCTCTCTGTGTGTTATCATAGCTGCCTGGCAGTTCTCATCAGCATTCACTCTGGGGAGCACCTGCTGGTGAGGTGGAGGCTCCAGCAGTTATTGGATTGCTAATCTCTTCCTGGGAGGCCTCTTGAGCTGGCCGGGCAGATGAGGCTGGGAAAGGCAATATGTCGAGTTGGGCGAGCGGGGTGATGATAAACTTGAGTGAGATGGGTGCAGGGCTGTGAGTGAATGTGGAGTCTATATACAACAGTGTCTGACTCACCCAGACACGCCTGAATCATGATTTCCTCCACACCGCCACAGACTTATTGCTTTTATTTGAAGACGGCTCCGACTTTCTCCTTCAATAGATCATAGGAGTCGATAAGCAACAGGAGTCGAGGGTGCAGGGCTGATGGGATGTGGTTGGGTTGGGGTGAATTCGTCATGTGTGCAGTTAAGTTTCTCATAGCCTCAGCTGATCACCAAAGCCCTGATTGCTGCTTTAATGGTGATGAATCGGTCGGAAATGGTAGGACTGGTGCCACAGATGTGCTGATGGAAACCTCCAATAACTCTCCATCACTGGACCTTTCTGCTGCGTTCAGGCACCTTGTCATCGCACGGAAATCTCAGCGTCAGCATTGGAGCCGAACATTAACAGGCAATTAGGAGCTACATGCACATACTATGGCCCGGGGGTGAAGACTAATTTCTCCATGACATATGCGTGTAGTGTTTAAGGGTGTGACCACATCTGTAGCAACATTGTGCAATGCAAAGCTGCTGTGAGCTCCACTGACCACACAAGCGGCTCAGATTAAAGAGGACAAGCTTCCAACATAAATTACACTCAGAAATCTTCTTTGCCCTCTGCTCTCCATATTTTAGTTTTGAAATATCTAGCTTTCCAAATGACCACAGTATCCAACTCCACACACAACACCAGTCTGACAAATCATAAATAATGTGAATTTTCTTAAAGTTTTTCCGAGTTGACTTTCTCCCCTCTGAAGATTTAACGGGAAGTCCAGAGCAGGGCAGAAGTTGTAACATCTATCAGCGCTGCTTTTAACGTGATGAACGGTTCTCAGGGCTTTTCATCATCAGAGCTGAACAAACGAGCGGTAAATTGTAGCTACAGCCATTAAAAATCTTGGGCGCGTCTCTCTCTTTGGCATGCAGGGGACAGCTGGGAGCTCGGCTTTGAACCTGCTGGACCAGTGCGGCCATGTCCATAGGCAACACAGGAAAATATTCTGTGAGCTTAGGCCAAGAGTCATTGGCAGTCTCTGTGTTATGCCGTTTACATCATCACATGCCACAGTATATATGACTGTGGTGGACAAAAAAATTCTTGTTCAACATAAGAAATGCCCAGTGCTTTGAGTAGAGGGACTAACCTCTACATAGAATATATGAACCATAAACTTAGAGCACAAAGTTTCCGAGTGCCCCTTGCTCTTAAGAGATTGCCCAGCGCCATTGAAGGACGGGTCAAATGCAGAGAAATGGCTTTTTTGCTTTGCTATTGCTTGTGACCTTTCCAAAAAATGTCATGAAATCCGATGAGTTCTCCTGAGTTCTTCTGATGGAGAAAACTAAAGATTAACGATGAGGGTAATAATATGGATCAAGGCTCTGTCTGAGGATGACGCAGCAATAAAAGCGCCGATGTCATGAGTTGGCAGTGGATAGTCAGAAGAGTAAAGGTCGTGGGTGCAGCTCATGTGGGACGAGGCTGACAGTGGGCTCTGAAGCCGTACATCTGAGTATTAGCGATGCCTTTTTGGAGCCTTTGGGCACCCAATCAGTACCCAGCATTCCCGAAAACCCCAAACGCCCCGGTATTGTGCGCATAAATCAACCAAATGAACACAAAGCGGCGTTTCCAGCAGACAGCCTTTGTTCCACCTCGCTGCAGTGCATCCTTGTTTGCTGCTTTCAGGTGCAGTTAAGATCCTCATTACAGGAGTTTCGGGAAAAGCCTGCTGTAAAATGGGCTCTGTCTCATTAGGAGATGAATCACGGCCATAATGGGGGGCTTATCTGTAATAATCTGTGGATATAGACAGGGGAGCGGTCAATTAAACCAAACACAAGCTCAAACTTTGGAAAACTTCTCCCAGACGATTGCAAACAGAGTAAATGTTATCCTGAATATTAATGAATGTCCTGGTGGCTGGTGTTGATTAAATATGGAAGATCCTCCTGCAGATGTAATCAAGTGCGTAGTGAAAAATGCATGGGCTTCACATATTAGAGAGAGGGGGACTTTTCCAGTGCGGCCGATGTGATAAGACAGACACTTTGCGTCGCCATCTACGCGATAAGAGCCTCGTGAATGCTCCGCACATTCAGACAGTCATTTATCATAATCCTGTCGACGAGCGTGTACGCAATCAAAAGCAATAGGCATAGAGGATTCAATTTACAAAATATTTACAAGGAGAGGGCTGTCTGGGGCGCTCAGGCGACGGAAAATAGGCCCGCTGAATAAACATGCTGCAAGAAATGATTAGAGCAAACAGGGCTCCCATGTATTTGCCTCCATCCCTCCAGCGCCTTGTTGGCTGCTCAAGGGGAAAAATTATTTGTTGTACCCCCAGGACCCGAGCAGGGAGCAGCCAGACGGATAAACCACTGGTGGAGGCTATGTGGCTGCTCCCAGATACATGGAGCGTTTGAGGTGACACACATTTTAATAGGGCTTTGATGGAAGACTGGCTATTAGAAGTGTTGTTTGACCTTTACAGCAACTACACTCACTAAAGAAAAACCCAGATGATAAATCTAACCAAACTTTCCAAATTTGTCAAACTTTCGCTATGCTATTTTTGTGCTTAAAATAGCAACGGTCCAGTGTCAGCCTAAAAGCCATCGTTCCTGTACAGCATTTTCTGGTGTGATTTTGTATCATTTCGTGCCTTCTCCATGAGCCATTTGGTGCAATTTCTGCTGCTGGCCATAGTTACACTAATCCGTGCGATGGAAATGGGTCACGCAAGAGAGAAGGTACGGCCCTATGACAGATTTGTTTCCCCAGGTTGAAGGACGTGGAGGAAATGAATGCTGTTCAGGATTTGGGAGATGTATTTCCAGCCAGGCAAAGGGAACGCTGACGTCTGTATTTCAATTGATTTCTTCATCGGGCTAAATTGCGAGTGCGTCTTTATTAAATCTATCAAAAGATTCTAATCAAAAAAGTTGAGATGATATCTTCCAACTCCATCTGTCCGTTTCATTTCCTGCGCGCTCTGCAGATCCTTATGCTGAAGTGGTAAAATAAATGAGATCCACTATGCAGTTGGTTTAGGCTTTTGAACGTTCGGGGGAGTGATTCATCCTGTTTGTAAGTCTCAATATTCAAAGCCAAAAGGATAAAAAACACTTGTTAATATGAGATGTGGCCGCAGATCCCAAAGCTGGATATCAACTTGTCCAGTATATTTTGCCAAAGTGGAGCATAAAAAATAAAAGAAATCTTGGTGTATTTATATGTAAAAAGCAGATTCAAGATTCCTGCTGGTCCTGCTGATGCCCCATATAAATCCTTATCATATAAATCTAAATAAAATAATTAATTGATGAATACAAATTTAGCCTGACTAAAACATCACTGACTAGTAAACAGACTAAAGGACTACAGACTCCAGCTGCTCCTGGTCCTGTGATCTTGGATCTTACCTGGCTCACGGCTGTTCTGGGACAGTGGGTTTGGTCCTGAGAGGGTCTTTCTCTGTGTGGGGCCTGTCTGCACTCATCTAAATCAAACTCAAACATCTGTTGATCCTGGCGCTGCTCGTCTAAGTTAAATATTGAGAAGACTTGGCACCACATAAGTCCGCCGTATGTTTGTGTGCTTTTCATGAGTTGGAGACACTTAACAAGACCTACTGGGATGACGGAGCGGCGAATGAAATCTGCTCGCCCTCAAAATCAATTTGGTACACATCATTTTTGAGAAGCAAATGTCAGATTTACATAGAGGTCTCAGATGGAAAGAGGAGCTTAAACAGGCATCAAGTGAATCCGAGATCGCAGAAATAATTGGTTAGAGAAGATTAATGATGTTGCTGTGTGTTTGTGAGCTCAGAACAGTGGCGGCTCTATAATTAGGCCTAAGAGTGGAACATGGCACTGCTCAGAGGGGCAAACGTCCACTGAGGGAAGAGAGCTCACACGGAGTAGATGTGATTGAAATCAACTGTGCGAAAGACAAGTTATTAATATCATCTCCAGCCTGGCCTCTGAAACAGCCAAAATGTTCTGAGCCGAAACTGAGCAGTTTGATTCATTTAAAACAATACAAACAGCAGGAAGTGGACTCTTTCTCCCACTGCTCCCAAACACTGAAGTGGACTAATCTGAGGAAGAGCAGAGGCACAGCACCAGCCTGTGTAAATAAAAACTGTAGGGGGCCACAACAGATAGGCTCCAAAAGCAATTATTCAGCACAAAAGAAGAATACTGCATCAAACCTGAGCTAAACTAAACACACTATTACAAAAGTATAGGGAGTATGCAATTGTCCTCAACAGAAATGCCATCAGTTCATCCTATAGTACAAACTTTAAAGGTGACTATTTCATACAAGCTCCAAAAAGGTGATTTTCAAACTCTGATACTCAAGGCTCCCTAAAGTTTGAATATTTGTTTGTTTAGGGAGAAGTCTACTAATGTTTGTGTCTTCTTTTGTGGTATTCATTTCTTGAAACTACCTGGTTTAATCTTTTTTCAGTGTTAATTAGCCCTGTTATAGTTTGTGCTAGTACTTATGGTTCTTGGAAAGGCAAATATTTATCTTAGCTTGGTGTGAAACCTTTGAGACACTGTGCTAATGTATATACAAAAAGACGTAGAGAAGAAAAATAATGGTGCTGTCTTTTATATTACACATTACTTATATCCAGGTAAACCCAATTGTCCTGATATATGTGCTCTTATACTTGTTCTAATACAGCTCAAGATAACTCTAAAGTTATTCAGAAGAGGCTCATTTTTGTTCTGTGAATATGATCTTTTTGTATCAGTACTTGTTCAAATGAGTATCTAATTTTGAGCCGAGTTTTAGCACTGATTATTAGTATCTGATTTTCAGTTCTTTTGCCAACCTACTGGAGAGGTCCTTGCACAGATAAAATGTTTGAAAATCCTTGTGCAGGATCACGCAAACAGCTTTTTTCCATTGGCGTTAGTATTGGAGTGCAGATGGTGTTGAATGTGTTTTACAGGCCACACAGCTTCCAAATATGCGCCGCTTAATCCAGGACAAGTTTCATTTCTAAGACTCCAAATGAAAGTGATGAGGTATCCGTGCGGCGGGCGAGATAAGGCACACGCTCACTCTCTCTTTTCTCGACTGTAGGTGACGGGCCACACGTGCACGCTGCCACACCGCCACGCCTGTGTATGACCAGAGCAATGAAAATCCAATCATCTCTCTGACCCAGGGGGAACCGAAAGACATCACGAGTCACAGCGGCCAGCGCGGGCACCAGGGGAGTACCATCATCAGAACCCAATTAAAAGAAGCAGGGCGCGGAGACTTAGGCTGCGCTCATTCCATGCCAAGTATTCACCATTACAGGGGAGAGGAGGGTCTGCTACATCCAACATACGCTGTTATGCTGCTGATATCATTAGGCCTATCATGATAGTACATTTTGAGGTATGACAAAATATAGACGATATACGATAATACTGAGACTAACATATGCAACTGACAGGATACTCAAGAGCAGATTTAAACCACAAAAACGATGCTAAATCTGCAATATTATTAGAAAATCATGAGCAACAATTTAAAAAACTGCAGAATTAAACACTTTAGTAGTTAGTTTGGCTATGGAATGAGTCATAGAAGTTATTAATTCAACCTTTTATGGCTCAAATTATAGCCAAAAAATAACAAAAACAAAATCACAGTAGTGCAAAGAAAAAGTACACACGATAAATACTGACCCCCAAAATTATTTTTCCATCTATCTTGATAAGTCACTATAGCAATTATCGTGACAGACACAAACAACATACGCTGCTATACTACTTTTATCATTACTGCCATAAAAGAAAAATGAGCAAACAGGTTTGTATTAAAAGTCAGCACTGGACAGAGTTTTGCATGTTACTAGTGGGAAGACTGCCACGGCACACGACTGCCATGCCTGGAGTAACACAACAGACGGCATATGGCACTGTAGTCCAAGGAAAACTAGAACAGCCATGTGTTTGTACAATCCTGCCAAAGCGTCAAGAAGCAGATCACTGTCCCACACTCATTATCACTGGGCAAAGTGTGAGGTCCGCCAATGAAAAGATGGTTTTCAATTCTCTTGTGCTAATCTCCTATGTAAACTGCTTGAATGTGTTTATTTGTGTGTGTGTGTGTGTGTGTGATGTTGGAGTTTAACATCTCATCTGTCACTTGGCCTGCAAATCTGAGCTCATGTGAGACAACAAGATTATCATATGATCCAATGAAAGGTGTAGGGACATGATCTGTACACATCACACACACACAGAGCTCGCTTCTGCAGGCGGCTGCTCACAGAAAGATGAGGGGAGAGAGGGAGGAGAGAAGAGAGAAATAGAGAGCAGATAGTGAGAGGAGTAGAGAGAAAGAGAAAGAGAGAAGGGGGCCAATGGGGAGAGTAGATAGGGTTAAGAGAGAAAGGAGAGAGAGAAAGAGAGAGAGATTAATGAAGGGACTGAAGAGGAGGGACAAATGGGGAGAGTAATTGTTAAAAGAGAAAGTAAAACGAGAGGAAGAGAGGAGTGGCGCACATAAAAGAAGAGTGAGGATGTATGGGAGAGAGAGGTAGAGAAGAGAAGAATGAGACAGGAGGGAGAGAGAACAGAGAGCAAACAGAGAGCAAAGAGCACAGCAGAAAGCAGACAGAGAGAGTAAGGAATGAGAGAGAGATATATCAGTAATGAGAGATAGACCTGTCAAAATAACACATTTTGAAAGTCGACATAGACGATAAACGATAATACTGAAACCATTTTTTTTGCCACAGACACAAAAACCCACAGGCAGATTTAAACCACAAAAACTATTCTAAATCTAGATATCATTTTAAAAAAAAAAAAAAAAAAAACATGAGCTGCAATAAATAACCAGCAAAAACTTTTTAGCAGTTAGTTTCCATCTGTATTTAGTCATAGAAGTTGTAAATTCAACCTTAAATCTTATCATATTCTCAAAAACAAACAACAAAACAAGAAGCTGTACACACAATAAATATTGCTCCCATAAAATATTGTTCCAACTTTCATATATTAAATGATAAGTCGATACAGTATTTATCGTGATAGGCCTAGTGGGAGAGAAGAGAGACAGACACCAGAGATAGACTGAGGAGGGAAGGAGAGGAGGATAGAAAATGGGAGAGAAAGAGGGGAGGGAGATAGAGGGGAGAAAGAGGCACAGCTATTCAGGAGAGAGAGAGAAATAGCAGAGCAGTGTGGGTCAGAGCACATCAAACCAGCCTTTAGCTCCCTCAGAGAAAGTCCACAGCTGATAAAGATGGCCGCCCTGTGACTCCTCCTATACAGTATATAATTACAGTGTGCGACGCAGACTCTCATAAACTCCAGTGTTTAGTGAATGATGAGCAGTTACCCAGAAAGCATTAATTGCACATGAAAACAGCCACTGTGCAAGGCCATCCTCCCGTGGCTTTTTGTGTTGCTACTAAATTAAATAACACAACCATCAATTATTATGAAAAGGGTCAAGTGAACCACAATAATGATCTGATCCCAAGAGGGAAATTATCTTGGCAACAACAGAAAACGCACAGTAAATACAGTTTGTGCAAGTATGTATGGATGTCTTAATGATATACTGTCCCATGTGTGTAGTTGAACCAACCTGTAGCTAAGTATAGTGTCCAGACATGTCAGTAACAGCATGTATGATGGACCATGAACATCTGAGATTGAGTTCACGCCCCTCACCTACAGGCCAAATTGGTGTCTCCCACTATGATAGAAATGTTCCAATGAGTGACTGAAGACCAGATCTGTCACGAATGAAACTAGACTTACCAATCAATATATGTTAGGTGGAACTATATTTTTGTGGGTCAGTTCTTATTGTGTGTATATTTTCTTTGCATTCATTGGAAATTTATAGTTATTTTTTGGCTTAATGATAAGATTTGAGCCATAGAAGGTTGAATAACTTCTTTGAACTAAAGTGTTTCATTCTGCTGTTTAAATATTGCAGCTCAAGATGTTTTAACAATAATGTAGATTTATGTAGAATAGTTTTTTTTTGTTATTTAAATCTGATCTTGTGTTATTGCGTTAATAGCATTTAAATATTTTTGTTTATTATCTGGATTTACTTCAACAATATTTCACATTTCAAAATGTGTTATCGTGACAGGCCTACTAGCAAACATGTTTGACAAATACTGAAACTGACCAAAGGTGAAAAAAAACAAAACTCATTTCAACACTCAAACTTAAGCTTTCTAAAGCATAGTTTCTGACATGAAGAAACAACAGTGACATTTGACAAGCTAAGCTGTAGTAGAAGGGGCAAAAAAAGCTTTCCCCGGGGGCACCCAAATGCCAGGAACAAAATGACAGATTTTCCTGTTAAATTGTGTTGACAAGAAAAGCTAGGGTACGGGAGAGAGAGCATTCGAATGGAGAACAAGTTAATAAGCTGGTTTGTAATATAATTTTCCAATGTGCTCTTTACAAATGCCATTCATCAACGTCACGCTCAGTTCATCATGGCTTGAGGAGGCCAGGTACCAGTGCAAATCGAATTCCCATCACTTCCAGGACAAAAATATGATGTAATTAAAGAGAATGGGCTTCACGCTTCGGGGCTTTTGCACTGATTCATTTGGGGCTAAAAACTCCTCCATTTTGTATGTGGCGTGGCTGATTATGTTAGCGGAGATCGATGGCGCGCTACAATGACACCTGGGATGCTTTCACACAAACCTCCCCGAGAGGAATAAAAGAGTTAAACCTGAGCCCATTAGACGCACACTTGGGGCTACCTTTCCTCACAGCATGTCAATAACATAGTTTACTACAGTGCACCTAAGAAGCCCCTTTATACAGAGAATGCCTGTGATGAGAGAAGGATCGGACACGCTTTGATAATAGCTTTTACCTAGACCACTTTGTAAAAAAAGGCAGGACCATCATTGATTTTTCAGACATCAGACGCGAACAAATTCTACAGGGGATCTCTGTGCGGCAGTTACATTGATTCACAATCAGGGTCATAATTGTTTGGGAAAGAGAACAGTGGGGTGCTGTGTAAGGAAAACATTGGAGGCAGTCTGGCAGTCTTGTCCACTTTAAAATCCTTTAGTATTGAGCCAATAAAAGACATACAAAGAAACAAATAACAAAGATGTCATTACTACTCAGTGCACAATATATGTTTTCTAGTGAAGCGTACGCCACATGCATGTCTCTATGATCATGTTATGGTTTTGCCTAGAATGTTCCACTGTATGGCATTAAACTTTAAGCCTGTCCACAGAAATGCCCCTAAGACCCTGGGGCACTTTTCCCCCCTGTCGACTCCACTGTTAAACTTGTATATCTCCATGGAGACAAACAGGTAGTGCAATAAAAACACCTGTAATTAAATAAATACAAGCAAAATCTGTTTAATACCATGCTGTGAAACATTTTAGGCAAAGCAATAAGAATAGCAGTATATAACAGCAGCAGGTGGCAGACCCCCCCCATCAAAAAATGACATAGTGCACCTTTGAACAAAGAAAAGGGAGATACTGTATGATCCGTGTTCATCCTGTACACAGTATGTCTACTATACCTTACCCAGACTCCAAATAATCTTTGCCCATTCCATTCTGACTACTATGTTATTTCACATTTACATTTTTTTTTCCCACGAATGAGCTCCTCTTTGTGACTTAAGCATATCTTAAGTCTTATTGTGTAAAATGTCTATCCAATTACCCCTGTCCTGGCACTGAACAATAACTCACATCGACAGGTGCTGTACCAAGCTAACCCTTTTGAATAAGATCAATATAAACAGAATTAGTATGGCTGACCAGCTTTGACCCAGTGATGTCATATCCAGTATAATTTATAAAACTGGAAATACATGATTTTAAAAGCAAGCACACATCTTTTCGCTTAGGGGTGTAATGGCAGAGTAGTTACCACCAGATGGATTGGTGATTCAATAAATCTAAGTGGTTGGCTGTTACACCTAAAGAGCAATAGCCTAAATGTATTCCACCTTATGGCCAACAGTAAACAGATTATAATGCTATAATGGAGTAACTATTAAATTTGCTACAATCATTGAGACCTCATTGGAGACTACAGCCCTCACCAGTTGTAACTGAAAGTGCCATCACCAAATTCCATGTGAACAAGGCTCCCATTGAAACTCATCATCTCCTTAATTGACAAAAACCCACTGTATTCCGTGTCAGCCAGTCGAGATGAATAGGTCACTATAGGACATTTCTGAAATTAAACGCTTATACAATATCATTCACTGTCTGGTCTCGTGCCAACTCCGGGGCTTAAACGAGTCGAATTTGGCAGGGTCGCCCGTAATAACGACCTATGACTGGGCTGTAAAAAGATTGAAAGCAAGTGGGAATCGCACAAAAGAGAGGAGATTTTCACTTCCTTTCAACTCCACGAAACAATGTGAACAAGTATTGACAGCGGAAGACTTGAAGGAGCCGCGCGTAATTCTGGGATGAACGCGGCAGGGGGTAGACGCGGCGGGATTCGTGTTTCAAAGCAAAGAGTCAGGCGAAATCTTTACGAATGGATTTCTGGCGCGCTTTGGCACACTGTTCACAGCGAGCCAAGACACTGGACATGAATTGTTGTTATGACCTTTTGACTACAAGGTAAAACCCCATTGAGCGGCGTGCCATTGAGGGTTATATACTTGCTATCCAATTTTTACTGTCCCCTGCGCTTGCGGCGGGCGGGCACACGGACAGGCAAAAGCGGTGCAGTGTTTGACAGAGTGATAAAGCACGCCACGCTGACCCTCATCCCTTTATGCAATAAAACAGAGGGCTGATGGATTTCACTAGTTCATGTTTAGTGACACGGGATTAGCAAACCAGATTAATCATTGTGCTTGATACCAGCCCGCAAAGTGCACAATGCTCTCAAGTGCTTATGTGGATTTATCTGGCCGCTTTCCCCTTTTTTTTTTTTTTTTTTTTCCTTTTTTCAACTACACATAAATTCATGCTAATAAAAATACGCGTGGATTTGAGCTACATGTTGCTAGCTTGGAAAGAGGACACTGACCACGCTCGGAGTCACGCTTGCCGAACACCAACAATGCACAAAAAAGTAAGAAAAAAAAAAGCCCAAATCAAACTGTTAAGACGTGACAAGATTAATAACACGGCCAATGCAAACGTTTAACAAGGAATTTCCAGGATTAGTGCAACATATTAAAGCAAATGGAGAATAACGAAGCTACTTATTGAACTATGAGATATCCACTCAAGCGCGCGAGACAGCCAGATGCGTCTAATTAGTGAGCACACAGTAAAGCCTATTAAAAAAAACGCCATTGTTAGCATTTCTCGACACCTACCTGCGTTTTATCCCCTCCGATCCCGCGGGTGTAACTTCTTGTTGAGAAAAAGATGTCGCTCCCGGTCCGTCCGCTCCGCACGACGTGAATTCCTCCTCTGACCGCGCCGCGTCAGGCTGAAAGGAGCGCGCGGGAGGAGAACGCGTGCGGCAGCGGCGGAGGAGAGGCGGCCGACCAATCAGAGCGCAGGACGGGGGAGAGGGACGGCGCGGCTCAGAGCGCAGGGATGATGCTGCTTTGTTTGAAGGGGGATCGACTTTGAAGCAACACAGCGGCCGTTTGCCATGCCCGGATGAGTTGATGGCACAGGGCAAAATAAATGTACCACAACTGCAATGGGACCATTCAGAGGATATACGAATGCAGTGATTCTGTTAAACTCAATAGCAATTTTCCCAAAGTTGTGTGAATCTAGCTGTTCATTTTGGACCATAATCTGGGAGTTAACAGCTGGGCAAATACAGTTTTATGACGTGCTGGTCAGTTTTACGCGAGAAAACTGGCACTTCACTGAAAATGTAATCGTTTGGCAATGAGGTGAAATACAATATTGCATCAACTGTGTCAATGAACGTTACAGAAAAATAAGCCAATTAAAAAGCTGCCAAAAAGTGTGCTGGGGTGAGGGTGCTTAATTACTGAACCAAATAGGGTACAATACTTTCCAAACTGAAAATGTCTGGTATTATGTATTATACAGGGAGAACAGTAAGAGTTAAGAAAGCACTACATTGACATTTAACTATAGTTTTAGTTGTGCAATTAACACTTGTAGGCAATTACCCAGTGTGCTGAAGCAGTGACCAGAGAGGAAAAATATCAGTCTGAAGTGACACCAGCCACCTAATGGAAAAATCTGTAACGCCTACATCGCCTGCTCTATCAGTACGAAATCAATACGCCTTTCATCTCAGTGATCGGAGCTGGACCATGTTATCTAGGTAGGCCATATATCAAACTACCCGGGCGTGGTGACTGGATACTGCCGTGTATCACAACAAATCTTCCCCGTCTGGGCACTTACTGATTAAAAAGTCATATTGTCCAGGGCTTCAAGATTTATTTCAAGAAGGAGACAAAATATAAATGAAAAACCTTTATTGAGAGTCAAAGAAAAGCCGATAGCTATTTGTTCAAAGCCAGAAAACACAGTCTGCAATTAATGTGGATTCTATGTATTCCTTATGGAAAAATACCCTGATTAGAAAGCTTTGTAAAGGCAGCGATATAGAAATGTAGCCAGGCACATAAAAGGTACATCCAATGTAGTTATTCTCTGCACACCAGGTGCATTCAGTTAACATCAAACAGCTAAACATAGAATAAAGGGGCAAATATATCAAATGAAAACAGTACAAAAACTACATCTTGTTAAAATCAGAGCATGTAATCTCTCCATGGACATGTATGTAGTTATGTGGTCAATGGATTAGTGATAATGTTGTTACATCATCAAAAACATGTGTTTGTTATATTCAAACATGTTTGAGTAATCCTGCATTATTAGTCTGTCTACATCTCTACAGCTCAAAATACTCTGTGGCCCCTTTGTGACATCATGTAGTGGTAGGTTTTCAAGTTAACAGCTACCTTTAACCCTTTTGTCAGTAAAGATTGGCAATTCCAGGCCTTAAATCATCCAGATTATTGTAGAAAAGGGGAGTGGATTTAAAAACACAGTGAAGCACTACCTGTATTACCACATGACATCACCAAGTGGAACAGGTTGTTTTCTAATTGAGAGAAAAACTTGACCTAAATATACAGGTTTTGTGAGATAAACATGTCTGAAAGAAACAAAACAAAACTCCATGTATGTTTGTGATAAAGAAACAACACTAAAACATAGATCAGAAAATAGTGTAATATGGGCCCTTTAAGGTGTAAGTGGGTAGAATTCATGAGTTTTCGTCCTCGTCGTCATAGTATCTGTTCCTCTTGATCTGCTCCTCCACTGTCAGGCTATTGTCATCAGCCCACAGAGAGAAGGGGTCATCGTTGGTGACTGAACTGTCATCTCTGCCCCTGACAGCCTGCTCTTTGTCTGTGCTCCCTCTCAGATCCATCCCCAAGTCCAGAAGGTCGTCCAGTGCTGAAACACTAGGCTTCTCAGCAGCGGATTGACTGATGTCAGGCTTTGCATCAGATAGCGTGCCAGAGCTGCTTGTACTTAGGCCGGCGAAAATGTCCTCAAGGAAGCTGGGCGAGCTAATCTTTGGCTCCGTGGCCTCGTTTTGGAAAAATAACTCTCCCTTGTCTGTCTCTCCAAAGAAATTAGAGTGCGAAAAGCAGTCTGTGGCGTCAGAGTGTTTGGCACTAGCTGGCACAAAGGCGTCATCCCTCTGTGCCAATTGCAGCACTTCAGTTGGCATCCATTTTGAATCATCATAGTCAATGGTTTGGAAAAAATCAAAATCACTGTTTGTCATGTAGAGCGACTGCGTTTCATTATTGTCACTTGTAGGGAAGTCGTCAAACAGGTCTTCAAATTCTGACATTGTCAAATTGTTATTATTGTTATTAGCATTAACATTAGCTTGATCCTGATCTATTACTGTGACTCTGACAGCCTCACTATCATTTGTCACTTCCTGCGTCACTTCCTGCATCTTTTCCTTTTCGGACTCCTCTCCTCCGTGTCCATTCACTCGTACTTCCTCTGCACTTTTCACCTGTGTCTTGTCAACCCCATCTCCAGTCTCATTCACTTTACTTTGTTCTTTCTCCTCTTCTCCAGGCGCCACTTCAGAGTCCATTTGGGAGCCCACTTGTGCCCCAGTCTGGCTGTGACTGTTTGACTCTAAAGTTTGCTGAGTGGTAGAATTACTCACTTGTTCCGATGCTACATTCTGAAGGGCCGCCGGAGCATCTTCAGCCTTCCCTTTCTCTGCTACAGTGCTGCTGTCATTTTGTGCCCGTGTCTGTCTTGATGAAGGTTGAGCAGGTTGATTTGGGAGAGCATTTTCCTCTTTAGGGGGCCATGAAGGCTTAACCAGTTTTAACTCGTCCTCCACTGAGAATCCTTTCTTAGGCTCATCTGTCTGAGGAGGCCAAACCACAGAAATCTTAGAGGCTGGTTTTCTGTTTTCATCCCCTGCTTTCACACCATTCTCTTGGCTGACTACACTAGTGGTGGCATGACTTGAGTATTTTGAATCCACATGTTTCCTTTGCGTTGATGGAGATTTAACTTTGGACATCTCTGCTGAATTTTGCTGGTTCTTGTTATTCCACAATTCTTTATGTGGCTTTTGTCCAAATCCTTCATCATAATTTCCCTTGGACTTGAACAGTTGCTTGTAGTGTGGCTTGCAGTACATTCGTCCATGGAGAGAGGCATAGTTGCCAAGGCTGTGAATACAGAGAACAAGTTGTTAAGGGCTCGTAGGGAAAAAAAAGAGTAAACAAAAACATACATTGCAGATAAAAGCTTGTGTACCTTAGAGTTCCCTTGCAATGTTCACAGCGAAAGCAACTCTTATGAAAGTTTTGTTTGTCTGCGATCAGCGATTCCATGGGGTACACTCTCTTCCGACATGCCCTGCACAGTTCGGACTCTGGAACTCGAATTTTCTACAAAGAGAGAGAAAGAGACAAAATACAATTACTATCTCTTATTAAAACATTAAGGCATCATATTGCTTGTGTATGGGAATAGTCTATTATATATTCCACCAAGTCGATCATTAAAACAACCTCACAGCACTAATGATATAATTAGTAACTGTAATAAAATGGCTTTGTTTGAAGATTCATTTCATAATTAGTACTTAAGCAGTAGGACAAACTGTAATCACAGCAATTAGAGTAACACTTATCATGTTCCTTATTAGAGAGCAAATTTACAGTTATAAAGGAGACATTTCAAGAACCATTGTTATTTCACAAAAACACACCACACTAAAGTAGGGCTGGGCAAAAATTGTTTAAACCGATTAATCAAATTTGAAATCCAAATAAATGAGCTTGAAAGAAATTTTTTTTTTTTTTTCACTTTCTTGCATTGGAAATGTTATTGGAAATGCAGGAAACGCTGATCACTACAGTCACAGGGAGCAGAGTTTAGCATAGGGTCATGCAGCTCTGACATCTTTGAAATCAGTGTCAAATTAAATGTTGGGGCTGCATGCAATGCCGTAGTTTAGTTTGTATTTAATTCATAAAAGATGTCCCCAATGGCAAATAAATAAGATCAGTAAATACAATCTTTTCAGTTCTGACAATTTTCTGTAGTTGGCAGAACATCTTAGTGGAGAGGGGAAGAAAAAACTAAAATTGAATAGAAAATCGGATTTTTGAGGAAAAAAAAAATGACAAGGCAAAATCACCCAGCAGGAGAAATATTAGTTCGATATGTAAACAGCACACAGCAGCCAGCTCATAACCTGTAACTGTGGAAAGCGTCAAACTCAAATGTAATATCAAGCTGGGCTCAAATAAAACACATGTCAAACACTGTCGCAAGTGAATACTGTTATTTTTTTCTCACATCATGCGCTTCAGTTCACTCCGAGCTTGTTTTGGTCCACATGCTCCAGGCAGTTTTACCCGTCACTACAGTCTCCTGCTGATGATGCGTCACTATCTGGGAACTCCTCTGCTCGGTGACGCTGAAGTCTAGATTCTGGAACACTCCCTGGCTCTGGGCCCATGACTGCTGGAAGTTCCTCAGCAGCTCTTCAGTGGAGGCGTCCTGGGGCAACGCCATTTCTGCCACTTTGCCTCTCACCACGTCAGCGTAGGACGGAGGGTTGCCGCGGGTGACCGAGCTCTCGCAGTGCATCTCTGTGGCACCCCTTGTCTCCCTCGTCACATTTCCAAAGTCGTCAATGCTGCAGAATTGCTCAGTGACAGATGTGGCAGCGGAGTGGCCCACTGGCTCTGTTTCGCGCCTCTCAATCTGCTCCCGGAGTTCTCTGGCTGCCTGTGAACTGTGCTCTCCAGTTTCAAACACATCTTTTATCGCTTTAACATTGAAAGTGGGTATTTCCTCAGTTTTAGGTGTGTGCACTTCGGTTTCTACTTCATCTGGATCACTCCCAAGTCTTTCTGCAATCACAATGGGCTCTTTTCTGTGGTACCTTTTTAGTTTTGGAGATTCAAATCGATTCACAAGTTTAGACAAGTCGACTCTGGGGAGATCCTCCTTAAAAATCTCAATAGGCACAGATACACTACTCTCTTCTGTATCAGGCCCAAGGCGTTCAGGGATATCAATTGGATCCTTTCTAACATACATCCTACTTACTTCTGCCTTCTGCGCTTCCTCGAAAAAACTTTTCTTGTCTCTCACAGTCATCATGGAGTCCACCATTTCAGTCGTGTCCACTAGTCCGTGCTCGCTCCTTGTGGGGGTGTCCCTGTCACTAAATGAGGAGGTGCGCTCTCTTTCAACCACAAAACACTCTGGTACAGGCATTGGAGGCGGAGGTGTGATTCCACGGGACAGCTTAGAGGTGGTGTCTCTAAGTTTCATCAGTTTCTCAGAGCGGCTCAGGGTGGGAGAAGGAGAAGCTCTGGCTAATGTGGGTGTGTAGGTCTTACGTGGTGGGGGTGGGGGTGTCCCAACAGATTTGTACGGAGGAGGAGATGGGGTCACCCGGAGGGGAGAGTCTGTTCTTCTCGATTCAATACTAATGAAAGTTGGAGACGGAGTGCGGATGCTGGCTAGAGGAGAGGACACTCTATGTTCAGCCTTAGCCACCTCACTGACCTCTTGATGAACTTTTGTTTCCTGTACAACTTTTTTCTCTTGACTTACTTTTTTTTCACTTTTTGCTGAGCCAATGCTGATTTTTGAAATCTTAGCTCCACTGAAACTTTTCTCTGGTTTGGGAGGCACTGGAGGGGGTGGAGGAGGTGCAGGTGAGGCCTCTTTTTCTTGTTTTTGTATCTCAACTGTTATGCTTTCCTCAAAAAACGTGAGCTTAGCATTAACTATAGTCTTTATGTAAACCACCATCTCCCTTAGCTTCTTTTTGTTTTGTTGTTTGGCAATTTCTCCTAAATTCCTTTTCTCATCTGAGCTCACCATCCAGTCGGGCAGTTGGTTTATAATGAGCGTGACACTGTGGGAGTTGATTTTACTCGGCGCAGCCTCAAGTTCTTTTATTTGAACTAGGAGCTTCTGCATGGCATTACATTTCTCTGAATCTGTCATTTCAACTGGCTGTGCTTCAACTTTCTGAGTCGTTTTCTCTGCCCCTTTCATCACAATATCCCTGCTCTCCCCTCTAAGCTTAGCTGCTTTGATCTGCATTTTATTTGCCTCCACTCCTTGCTGCTTTATTTGTTGTTTTTGCGTTTGAACAGCCTCTTGCCTCTGCACTACTCTCTCTGTCACCACCACCTCCTCGTGTCTCTGAACGTGCTCGGCCTTCACGCTCTGCTGACTGTGGGAGACAGCAGCTGGGTGGCTCTGGCCTTGATGACTTGCTGTTATCTTAGCCACCTTGGGCATTAAAACTGTAACCGATGGCGACAGCCTAACCTCGTTCTCATTCTTATGGATCTCTTTCCCCTTTTTCACTTGAACCTCCACCTCTACTTTATTTGAAGGCTGGATCACCTGATCACTTTTCTCCTGTAGTTTGACTTCAGTTTTACTCATTTCATTTTTTGCTGAGCTCTGCTGGTTGCTTTCCTGAATCACCTTTGTCTCACTTTTCTGTATGATGCGACTTTTTTCTTGCTGTATTTCACTTTTCATTGACTCCTTTTGTGCCACGCTGCCAGATTTCTCCTCTTTTTTCTCCTCTTTTTTCTCCACAGGCATCTTAAATGTTTTCACCTTGAAACTTGGAGTTACCTTTGGGATTTTAGTGGGTTGTGAGGGAGTCATTTTTACCTCTTGTGTCAGAGGCACATTAATATTCTTTACATCTTCGGCTTTCAATGTGACCGCAGCCTGGCTTTGAAGATTTACATTTTCCTGGACAGCGCTCTGTGTGGCAGAGATAGACTTGGTGCTGGATTTCTTAATAAAGTGCTGCTGCTGCGTGACCGAAGAAGTGACCACATTAGTACATGACTGGACTTCTGTATGGGGGCATTCACTATGGGACTGTGAGGCTGAAATTGCTGGAGTTTTGGGTGAGGGAGGGGTAGGGCTCTTTTTAATCATGACATCAGATGAAACTTGTATTTTATCAGACAAGATTTTCTTATCTAAAGATAGATTTGGAGATGCAAGTTTCTTATTTACGACTGAAATAGAGGGTTTACTCAGAGGAATACTTGAAGGACTTTTCTTAACACTTTTCTCTTGTGTAGTTGCATCCTCTTTAGAAGTGACCTTGGTTTCTTCTGTCTTTGTTATTACTTCTGATACAGACTCCTTCCCTGTGTTCTGTACCATAGTTTGCTCAGCGCTTGCTACTGAAGAAAATGTTTGTGTATTAAATGGTGGTGAAGTGGGAGTTGTAACTCTACTTTTATCTAACTCCTCTTTTTCCATTCTCTGCTGGCGGTAACGCTCCTCTGCTAGCATGAGAGGAGTTTTGAATTTGCGAGCGTAGGGTCTCGGCTTGGGTGGTTCTGGGGAGGGCTCAGGAGCTGGAGGCAATTTAAATGGAGGAGGAAAGACTTTTTTAGGCGGCTGTGGGCTTTCTCTTGGCATTTGCTTTGGGATGCATGCTGGAATTTTGGTTGTTGACACAACTGTTGATTCAGATTGCAACTCTTTTCTTGCTTCAATCTGCTGTTTTGTTTCAATCTTCTTTACCTCTTGAACTTTAGCTTCTTCTTTACACTCCACTGATATTTCTTGATCTGGAGGCAGCTGTGGTGGAGGAGGGGGAGGAGGAGGGATTTCCTGTTTCTTCTTCCATGTTGGTTTAATTTGTACGGGTTTTGGTGGTTCTGCCGGTTTGGGAACTTTAAATAAGGGCTTGCCAGTGGGTTTTCCGAACTTGGCTATAGAAGGCTTGGGCATTGCATTTAATTCCTGCTGTGAGGGAGGAGGAGGAAGAAAGTCAGGTTCGGAGACAGCAGACACAGGTGGCGGAGGGGGCGGAGGAGGAAAGAATTCAGGTTCGGACTTAGTGCATTCGACTGGAGGAGGAGGCGGAGGGGGTGGAGGTAGGTCACTGTCCCGCCTCATCATACCAGGCATAGATGTGGGCGACACTGGGCTCTCCAATACAGGTGAGGGTGGAGGAGGCAGGGACAGCTCTGACTCTGAAGGAGGGGGAGGAGACACAGGCGGCGGAGGGAAGTGGATCTCAGGCTTGGGCTTTTTGATTAGAATTTTCCCTTTCACGTTGGGATTAGGGTTAGGATTAGGGTTATCACTTTTTGTGTTTTTGATTTTCTTTTCATGCTTCTGTGCCAGAGCCTTCTCCTCTATTTGCTTTTGCGATGTTGCTGACATTTGCTCGGTCACATTTTGCTTCTGCGAGACCGTCTTCTCTGTGACTGAAGTTTTCACCTGTGTGATTGTCTTTGTAGAAATGGTTGTTTGTGATACATTCTGCTCTTCTTTCATCAAATTCACATCTGTGGCTTTAATCTCTGTTTGATCTTTATTAGCCATTTGTTTATTCTTTATCATAATGGGCTTAGGGGCCTGTGATTTCTGCGGGGGCATTGTTTTCTGTTTTTGTTCTTTTATGTTGGTCTTCTGAGAGGTCTCATGAATGCTGTCTGTTTTGGCTGCAGCTGCGGAGTGCTCCTCTTGGGTTATTACCTCTGTTTTCACCAATTTGCTTTCCTTGTGCTTGTGTACGTGCTTCTGTGACTCAGTGCTCTGTGAGAGGTTTTTCACAGCGGGGGCCACATTGACTGCTGCTTCACTCTCACTCTTAGCTTCATGCTCTGGCTGCTTTGCACTTGATGGATTTTTTACGCTCACTTTTGTTTTCTTTGGGTACATTCGTTTTACTTTGGTGTATTGTTTCCTTTCCATGAGAGACTTGATTGCCCCTTGAACGTCTCCTTTCACGACCTCCTCCTTTTCAATCTGTGCTGCTTCTTGTCCCTCATAGAGTGACTTTATAGAGGTTTTCACATCCCCTTCAATGCTCCCTCTGCGCTGCATTCTCGGGCTGGTCGATGGCTCTAGCAGCAGTTGTATTGTCCCCCTAACATCCCCTTGTTCACTCACTTGGTGCTGGTAAATTTTCTTTTCGCTCGTGGCCTCATGCAGACTTTGCATGGCAGTGTGGATGTCTCCTTTAACAATCTCTGCTTTTTCCACTTCCCTTACAACTTGAGTCGCCTCCTCCAGGGATCGCAGAGTTCCTTTAATGTCCCCTGCCACCAAGTCATCAACTGTTGCTTCTGTTTTAACGGCAGCAGATTTCTCCAGTGACTCCAGAGCACTTTTGATATCTCCCCTGACAATTTCAGGCTTTTCCATTTCTTTGGCTTGATGCTGGGCTTCTTCTAAAGATCTCAGCGTGGTGGGAAGGTCTCCTTTCACTACCTCCTCCTTCTCAATAACTACTTTCTGATTGATGGCTTGGGTTAGAGAATCCAAGGCTGCATTCAGGTCGCCTTTAACAATGTCCCTTTTTTCCAGGTTTTTATAGCTGACAGTGGGCTCGGTCATAAAGACTTTTACAGTGCTGTGTACATCCCCAGGAACTATATCATGCTCCGCTACTGTACGGCCAATTTGTTGCTGATTTCTTCGCAGCAATATTTTTGTCTCTTCAATGTCGCCGCCAATGATACGCTCTTTTTCCACATTTTCTCCACTCTCATCTGGGTCACACTGTAATTGTTTCAAGTAATCCAGCGCTCCTGATTCAATGCACGTGGAGTAAAAACTAACATTTCCTCTCTCCGTATCTAAAACTTTTATCTTCTTCGAGTCCTCCGCTCCCGAGTTTGAAAGCAAACGGTGCAGTGTTTTGCTAACATTACCTTGAATAATGTCCTCTTTCTCAGTGCTCGCACTTTCCCTGTTTAACAGAGAATAGATAGTCATCTTTACGTCTCCTTTCTCATCCCCTTGAATCAGAATGCCACGCTTGGACGAGCCTTCACTTTTGAGCAGATTGTTTATAGCCTCTTGAATGTCACCGCGGATAATTTCCTCCTTCTCTACATTGATTCCTTTTTCCTGGTTGAATAACTGTCTGACTGTGGTGTTGATGTCCCCCCGTTCCTCCTTGTCAATAGTTATAGCCCTCTCAGTGGTCTCCCTGCGGTTCAGGAGGTTCATCATAATATTGTTCAGGTCCCCGTGAATAACCTCTTCCTTTTGAATTTCCGGAGCATCCTGGTTCAGCAGTTTGTACTTGGCCATACGCACATCACCAATCTCATCAGCCTCAATCAGAATGCCTTGTGATTCCACCATTTTCTGACTATATAGCTCTTCAAGTGTTTCTTTGACACTTTTCCCCACGATTTCTTTCTTTTCCACACAGCTTTCATTGAAGTCATGGAAAGGTGTGGATTCGAATAGCCATGTTGTTGTCTTCACGTCGGCCTGTGGAATCTCCTCCTTGGTAACAGCGGGCCCAGCTCCGTCATTCTCTTTGATTTTGTCGAGGGGCTGTTTTTCAAAGAGCCACACGGACTGTTTGACATCCCCTTTCATCACTTCCTCCTTTGTCACCCGCTCCATGTCGTCATATTCATTTCCATCTCCGCGGATCTCATCAATTGTGCGGGTTTCAAACATCCATGTTGCTGACCTGACATCCCCTTTCTGAATCTCGCTTACACTTACAGTTCTGATGTACTTTTGAGATATGTCGTCTGTTTCAAAACGTTGTTTGTTTGTCTTAACGTCACCACCTTGGATGTCTGCAACTGTTTTTGACCTTTCTTTTATGTCTTCTGTAATTTCATCAAGTGGCTGAGTTTCAAACCTCCATCTGGCAGAGCTAACGTCTCCTTTGTTGATGCCTTCTTCGGTCACTGCTTTTATAACATAGACCTCTTCTGAATTCCTAATTGAGTCGAGTGGCTTTGTCTCAAAAAGCCACCGGGCCCCCACCACATCTCCTCTCATAATTTCCTCCTTCGTGACTGTTGTTACTTCATGATAGTGGCCTTCTTTATCACAAATAGCATAAAGTGGTTGAGTTTCAAACATCATTGTATAATTCTTCACATCTCCCTTCTCTCTCTCATTTCTCAAAATACTCGTAAGTTTAGATATTTCAGTTTCTGTTGACTCCTCTTTTATCTGATCCAGTGAATATGTTTCAAAAATAAACCGGCCTTTGTCGACATCGCCCCCCTGCACATCTGTGACAGTGCGTGTTTCTCTTGTCTCATCCACGTCCTCACGAATAGCATCAATTGGCTGCGTCTCAAACTTCCACGTGCAGTTAACCACATTGCCACGCTGTATGTCCTCTGCTTGCATTGTTTTCAACTTTTGCATTGTTTCCTCCGATGTTGAGCTCATAATGTCAGAAGACTGATTTTCAAAGATATACTTCATTCTTGAAACATCGCCGGACTGGATGTCAATTTTTGTGATTCTGCGAAAAGAGTCGGAGCCAGAGAGATTATCAAGATTTTCTGTTTCAAAGAGGAAGCGAGCGAGGCGGACATCCTTTCCTTGTATATCGTCTTGCTTCACAGTGCAGGTGGTTAATATGGTCTCTTCTGATTCTGTATGATCACGGATATTATCAAGTGTCTGGGTTTCAAACAGCCAAGTGCACGTTTTGACATCGCCCTTTTGTACTTCCACGTCTGTCTCACTCTTTTCCACTTTTTCATATAACACATCCATTGGCTGAGTCTCAAAAAGCCATCTACAGGTTTTCACATCCCCCCTCTCAATATGAATTTCTTCTTTAGTTTTGTGCTCTTCATCTTCAAATTTCAGAGTATCCAGTGCCTGCGTCTCAAATAACCACTTGGCGGTTTTCACATCCCCTGACTGAATTTCCTCTTTTGAAATGCCTTTTATAATCTGAAATTTATTAATACTTTCATCAAATTCGTCAATAGGCCGTGTTTCAAACATCCATCTGCAGCTCCGCACATCTCCTTTCACAATCTCCTCACGCCTCACAGTTTTCACCTCATGATAATGGCCAGCGCTGTCCTGCATCGCATACATAGGAGTTGATTCAAAGAGCACTTTGTTGGATTTGACTGATCCACTTGTGACGCCTTCGACTTGGATTCTTTGTGCACCTTCACATTTACTTAAATCCATAGTTTCAAACCTTTCTTTAAAGTTGCTCACATCTCCTTTGTCGAGAGCCTCAATATTCACGGTCCGTGTGATCTCCTTCTTGTCCTCTCGTATATTCTCTAGAGGCTGACTTTCAAACACCCATCTTTGATGTCTCACGTCACCTTTCTCTTCCTCAGAGGCTACCATTTTCTTCAGTTTCCCCACTTCCCGCAGTTCCTTGAGATTTTCCATGGGGACAGTTTCAAACAGATATTTTGCTGATTGAACATCTCCTCCAACAATCTCTTCAGATGGTAGTGGCCTAGCATTGGTGTTATCTTTCAGAGTGTCCATAGGCTGTGTCTCAAACACCTCACAGTGCCTCCTCACATCAGCACCAATTATTTCCTCCCTTTGTTTCTTTGAACTCTCCCATTCCTCATCCTTAATTGAATCAAGTGTTTTTGTTTCAAACAGCCATCTTCCTTTGTTAACACCCCCTTGGATATTGTCCTCCATAGAAATACCACAGATGAGCTTCACCTTCGCTGGGTCCTTGTTGATCATGTCTATTGGTTGTGTCTCAAACATCCAACGTGAGGTCTTCACATCTCCCTTCTCTGTCTCTTCCCGGCGTATAGTAGTAATCTGCAGCATCTCCCCAGACTCTCCTCTGATCACACACATAGGCAAAGTTTCAAACATTCGAGTGGTGGTCTTGACGTCCCCTTTAATCTCTTCCAGCTCTGATTTAAGATTGAGAAAGTGACTCTCCTCTATAGTTTCAGTTCTACCAAGAGAATCCAAATGTTGTGTTTCAAATAGATATCTCGCTGTCTTCACATCTCCTCCCGTAATATCTTTAGTTATCATACCATCTGTCTCAACCTCGTCTTCTTGATAGATTTTATTCAGATAGTCGAGTGGCTGGGTCTCAAAAAGCCAAGTAGCAGTGCGTACATCACCTCTTGCAAGATCCCCATTTTTCTCTGTTAGCTCATTTGATTCAGTTGTCTCATTCCCAAGAGAATCTATTGGCTGCGTTTCAAACATCCAAGCTGTTAATCTGACATCCTTACCAGAAATAATTTCCTGTTGAGTTATATTTCTTTCATTTTCATCAGGCGTGTCGTCTTTTATTGTATCTAGTGGTTGATTTTCAAACAACCAGCGTCTATTCTGCACTTCCCCCTTGAGAATTTCGTCCCACTCTACAGACTCTCTGTCTGGGCTAGAGCACTCACTGTTCCCCTCATATTCAAACTTATAACAAGCTTGCTGGACATCCCCTGCTACTTCTCCACTCTCCAAATGCTGCCTCTCTGCCTCGCTGAGCTGGCTCAAGAAGTCGACCTCCAGGTTCTTGCGGACATCCGGGTTAATGTGCTTGTAAAGTCGCTTTAATTCAGCCATGCTCTTCTGTTTAAAATACTGCTCTTTAATAGCTTTATTTTGTGAGGTTTGCTTACTGGACTCCACAGAAACTTGCTGAAAGTTAGGAGGAGGGGGTGGGGGGAAACTGTCCTCTCCTTCAAATGTTGCAGATGAAGTTTTGACAGTGGAAGAAGACTCACAGCTTGTCATAACTGCTGCTTCAGTAGAGTGTTTAATTGGAGCCCATTGAAACTGGTTTAAATCCACATCAACCTGTAGTTTATGTAAAGCATAAAGAAATGGAAAAGAGAAGTGTAAAATGCGTCAGGCATTCAAAAACAAATATTAAGTTAATGTGATACGCAATAAGCAATTGGACAATTTGCAAAACACAGTAAAATTAAACTCCCACACAGCAGCTACTACAGTACAACATAATTTCAAAGGTGCCCTTGCATTTGTGCACAGAAAAGACAACACAGCATTAAAATAATGTTTGTAATTTCCTTGGTGTAGTTAAAACCTTTAAGTATAAAAGCGGAAAATGAAATCTTGCCTTTATTACATACTTTGGTAAAAGGAAATGAGAAGTAAGCAGACGGCACATGATGTCCTTTAACCATCTGTTTAATAATGTGTGGCTTAGCAAGAAACACGGGTCTTTTCAAAACTAATTTATTTCCGCGTCAATGGCATGAACTTTTTCAGAATTTATGAAATGAAATTCACTGCATCTTTATTGCTGATAAACACCCTACCACAGTCTATTTAGATAAACACACACCATCATTACCTTAATTTCTTTGGCTGGTGCTGCTTCCTCTATAGTTTTCTCATAGTGCTGCTTCAAAGCCTGCGCGGAAACCTTTGGTAGGTCCTCTCCTCCGACGAGCATAACTGAATTAGACACAAGAAGAAGGCTGCCTCATTAAGTCATTCAGAGAGAGGAAGCTTCGGGAATTGAAGAGAGAAATAAATCATTCCATTAAAAACACGAGTAGTTTTCATTTTCTCAAACCATGCAGTAGTGATTGGCCAATTTTCAGTTTCCAATATTTTTTACCTTCCTGACTTTGCCCTGATTAGATTTGCCGCTCTTCACTGCATAGAAATTCATCAACACTCCAACTCATTTTGATAGCACATTTCTCATTCAGTCTCAGTAGGAGGCAGCATTAATATACACTACAGGACAGATGCAGTGGTGCGATTTAACATGCAAATGGGGATTAAAAGCAGACCAGGTACACTGTGCAACTGACTTTCTAGAAAGGGATATTAAGGTTTTGACTAGATGAGATTTATTTATTTCACAAATATAGACAGCTTCACCTCTTTCAAATTGTTCTTGGCTTGTCTCAATACATTGCATTTTATTTCAAGTCAACTATTTGTCAAGTGAGGTACAGACATTTTACTCTTTACAAATGTTCTTATGTAACGTTAAATTATCTTGTGACCCAGACTGCCTTGAAACCAGTGAAATACTCTATATATAATACTCTATATACGCTATATTACTCTATACACTCTTTATATAATATACTCTATAATATTCTAGTCTCATCTAGGCAAAACTATTCAATTCCAGCTTAAAATTCAAGTCATTTTAAGTAAGGCTTGATATTAAATTATTGCAGTGTAAGGGCTCTCTTTCTACCTGTTTCGTTGTAATGGTTTCCATACCCAGCAGCCACCCTTTGATCATGAATGACCTGTGAAAAATACATTATAAGTATAGGAATGGCAACTGTTTCAGCCTTTGACAATTTTCATCAACAGCAAAACACCCAGCAAGGAGTCCATTTTGCTGCATCTTTAAGTACCATATACCAGAACCCACCTCTTGTTGATTGTGAAAAATAGTTGTAGTGGGCACCGCTTCCCTGGCACTGCTTCTTACTGTTACCTCTGAGGAGCTTGACATTTCCTGCCAAAACAATAAATAACAGTAATTGAGTAATGCAAAATCTTCCCCTACGCAACATTTCTGACACTGAGAGAAACAATCACTGGGGCTTTATTGCTGTGCGGCAGCATGCTGTAAAAACAATGGGGAGGGTGAATATATTTTACAGTGTATATTAAAAGCCTAATAAAGCCTGTGTGGTGCCTAACAAATGTTTTTCATTAAAGAGCTGCTTCCCAGGGAATATCTTTATATTTTAGAGAGAAGTAGAGAGCAACGCATTACATCAAATAAACTATTTCTAACAATGAAAAGCGGTTTCATTTGTGGGATTTGGAAAGGGAATCTAACATTTGATTTGTGGTCTTCTGGTGACATTAAATATAGATGATACTGAATATCTGTGCTCCAGAAACACTTATGTCTAATACAGTTCTCTGATGTTCCGCCACTTTTAGTCTCCCACACCTGAGAAGCAAACTCGAACAGAAAGCCTAAGGCCGTAACAAACCCCTGACCAAAACCAAATCCGACATTTCCTCTTACAAACCACAATGTAATATTTAGCATCCGTACAGGACCGGGTGAGCTCCATGACTTTGCACCGCTCCCTGCCTGAATGAGCAGATGGGGAAGAATACATGGCAGGACAGCACTGACCTCCCTTGGCTTGGATCTGGCCCCATTGCAGACGGCTAACACTGTCTGGCATTTTACTCACGTGCCGAATGACAGAGCCTTGACAAAGTTCAAGGTGCCCTCTTTGATTTGACCTATAAAGTCTCCAACGCAGCCGCCAAGTCTATCCAATAAACCACTACAGTGGAATATCAATTGTTCAGAGGTATCCTTGTATTTGTGCACAGAGAGTACAAACATAACAACACTAGAATATAACACAAGTAGCATCTGAGGTAAAAACACTTAATAATTACATACACCACAACATATTCAGTATTTGATTTGAGGCTATTTCCAAGCGTTTTAGCTAAATGATATTCAATAATGCTGAAGTAATGCGGTCCACTACACACATTTTATAATAGGAGCTCACTCACCTGATAAAGTATAATTGCTGGTTGTCAGATAACATCACAATATTCCCTGGGTGTTTAAATGAAATGGAGGCTACCTGTATTTTGCCTGAATGAGTTTTGTTAATCTGCAGATTTTGTAGAGCGTTATATAAAGACAACAGTATACTGGATCTTGTCAGTAATATAAATGATCATATTCAACATTTAGATATTTGATATTTTAAAGCAATACTGGCTGAGAGTAAGTAATTGGCACATTGTTTTTGTCACATCATTACAGTATTCTTAAGATCTTTATAATCTAAGTTTAAAGTCTATAAATACAGGATTCCTCCACATCTTCTTCACTCACCTGGACCGATCTCTGCTGGTACTGCACGTGTGTAACCGTGGAATGGGAGGAGGAGGATGCAAACTCCTGGCTCTCGAACTGTCTCTTTACACTAGCAAGGCCACCGGGCAGCGAGCAGGCCTCTGACTCATCCATCATCTAACGGCACAGAACAAACACAAATCAATACAATGCCACCTTGTTTTAGAAGAATTGCCGAGTTCAGATAAGGTTTACTACAGGTATTTTCTTTTTTCATCAGTCTGTAAGGTATCACATATAACAAGCTATTAAAAAAGGCAAGGGCATTTTCCGTGATGCCCTCTAGGTGGCATAACAACTTTACCTCTGTGATGGGGTCACTCAAGTAAAAGTACAGATACTGTAGCAAAAAAAATACTCAAGAAAAAGTAATAGTATCACATTTAAGTACCCATTTAAAAATATACTTCAAGAGTAAAAAAGTAAAAGTATTTCTCAAAGATTTTGAGATCTAATAAAGCTTCAGTGAACTGATTAGTGCTGAATTTTGTTGAACAGAAACAACAGAATTGATTGTTTTCTTTTATTTGTATATTTTGCTCAAACTATGAACATGTTTAAAATAGACACTTCTGGGTTTTCAGCACATCTCAAACTATAATAAAAATACTTTTACTTTTCTGTCAAGTTGAATGTAGTGGAGTATAAAGTACAGATACCTGCTCTCAGATGTAGTGCAATAAAAGTAAAAAGTATCCACTTTAAAACCTACTTAAGTACAGATACGTCAACATTTTACTTTTAGTACAATGCTTTACTACTTTTACTTTGTTACTACTACTTTTACTTTGTTACATTCCACCACTGGATGGGGTAAATGGCAGTTCAAATCTCGATGGACATAAAATAAACAGTAAACAAGTCCTACTTTAAATGAACTTGCTTATTTGTTGTTTTCTATCCTGATAAAACTGGAACTCTGCCAGCTTCAGTTGTGGCTTCTCACAACAGCCTTCCTCCCACTGCCTGTAAAACATCAATAGCATTTTTGATTTATTTTTATAAAAAGCTTTTTAGAGGGTTTTTTTTTTTTTTTTTTTTTTTGACAGTGTGTGGAGGGAATGGCTGCTTTAAAGTACAAAGAAGAAAGTGAAGGAGAGTGAAGGACTGTGTAAATCCAATTTGTATGGAAAACATAGCCTTTGCTTTATGGGATCTGGATAGAAGTTCAAAATTACTATTTGATACAATAATCTCCTTTTGGGATTGTCAATTACTTTGCTAATAAAACATTTATAAGAAGGTTTCTGCGTATAGCTTCTGGGAATCTGCAATATATATGAGCGTTTCTATCAGCAGTGAGTATGGAGCAGAGAGAGAGTGAATATGTACAGTCACCTTTTCTTTCGAATGCAAATTAAGGCTACAACGCAATTTGCAAGTTAAGGCAGTGGATTTAGGTCATTGACATTTAGTGCCTTGTTATGATCTCTTCAATATTTTAAACTTTCTGTACAACAACTCTAAATATAAGTTGTCATGTCTTATTCAGAGGCGTATACACACTCAGAGCAGGCCAGTATAGTCTATGTTATTTATGTACATGGTGATATTTTTAAACTTCTTGTGTGGTGACAAGTAGACAACAGCTGAACTTAGAAGGAAAAGTAAATTCTCTATCCCACGACAGCCTGGTGGTGAGTCTCTGAGTCGCCAACAGTACAGATCCAGCTGTTCGGCCTCCATGCTGAGATCAGCTGAGGTTAAGGTAAAAGCAACCCAAAGCAATACATCAAATAAGGGAGGCTTTAGCTAAAAACAGGTCTTATAGGGAGGGATAAAACA
Organism: Boleophthalmus pectinirostris; assembly: GCF_026225935.1. NCBI lineage: Eukaryota > Metazoa > Chordata > Actinopteri > Gobiiformes > Gobiidae > Boleophthalmus > Boleophthalmus pectinirostris. Next base: position 11,036,743 of record NW_026570994.1, on the reverse strand, counting down.
ATACAGGAATATAATGAAAGTCTGAAATAGTGCTTTGTTTAATTGTCAAAATGTGCTTGAATAAAAATAATAGAAAATATAGTTTTGAAGATATGTATAGTAAATTGTATGAAATTAATAAGGGTTTTAACTTCTTTTGGGGAATCTTGTGATCCCTTAACTTTTTGTGGTAAACTTGAAACTTAAAGGTGCATTGCGTAACATGTCAAGTGAAGGGTCCGCCACCTGCTTGTCTCAATAGAAATGTTACTGCATTGTCTAGAATGTTCCACAGTACAGATTAATGAGGAGGAAAGCAGGTTACGGCACTACCCTACATTACCATTCATATCTGTGGAGACTCACCCCACTGACAGGAATGATTGTATTTTTGAGCAATAGAAATGAATAAATGCTAGGTGGTTATGTTTACTGTCATACCATTCCAGGTAGCGTACCCTCCACCAGAAAAAGTGCGCAATGCACCTTTAACCAGTACAGTTCACATTTTTTAAATTGTAAAAAATTATCTGATTATTATTAATGGAAGAGTAAAAAAAAAACAATTTATGCTATGCTGCAATAGTAGTACAACAACTTTATGTAGAAAACAATCATTGACACTTTAATTTGAATCCAGCCTACTCATTGTAATGGCTACGCCTGACTTAGTGCTCACTCAGTGGAAGTATTGGGTTTGTAAAGCTGCTGATGTTTTATTGTCCCCTATAGCGTCTAATGACTGCTGTTAAACAACTACGAGAGTTAAGTTTGACACATCGGTTAATATGTATATGCTAAAGTTTCACTGTTACTTGACTATTTAATCCTAATAAATAAATAAATATCCTAATAAATTGAAAGTATTGACTGAAACTAATGCTAGCTTAAAGTGTGTTTTTAGATTAGTTGCTAGTAGCCCTATTTCACATAACTTTTTAAGATTTTCTCATTGAATTTTACACCCACTCTAGTTTATTAAAATATATTTAATTGATTTCCCAGGAGGTGTATTCTTTGCCTATTTTATGACAAATACTTGCCAAACTAGGTTCCTCTGGGGGGGTTGCTATGGAAATACACATATGATATTTGCTTGCATGTTTGTGTTCCTTACGACCTCTTGTATTATTACTTATTTCTATTTTATTTTATTTTTGCGTGTACAAATACATTTAAATTATGCCTTATTTGATACCAGTCTCATGCTATTTTTGCTACTTGTTTAGAATTTATTACCATTTACATTTTTTCTCTTTGTTATTATAATTTATTGTGATGTGTGAGCTACTATGTCCAAATTTCTCTAAGTGTAAATCTAAATTACATCTTATTCCAGACATCTAGCTTCATAAATACTAGATGTGTTTGCTCTGTGTGGAAGTAGTAGCGTCTTACAGCAGAAGTGGTTTCCTTCTTGGATAGAGCAGCTTGATACATGGCCATGCGCTCTTTCACAGACACGCTCTCGGCCTCGGGATCGTCCACACTCCCGAGTCTGTTCTCCTGACTCAGCCCGACCTCCAAACGTGTTGACCTGGATCTACCACCGCCGCCTGCAGCTGCAATCACAACACAAAATATCATAGTATTCACACTCTCATCAGAAACATCATGACCTTTATATTTACGTAGGTAGAGTCTATGGGGGATTCTGAGTTCTGTTAAATTATGAGGAAGTAAAGTTAACAGTGCTGAGGCAATTATTTACCTTGAAGGAAGTTTCTTTTTTTTTACAAGTTTTACTAGTCACATCAAGATATTTTGACAACTTCATGCATTTATTAAGCTACGACAAGATTGTAATAATGATTCCTAAGTACTATAACAATTACACATGTTAAAGGGTCTGTATTATGCAGAAGTTACTCTTGTGAGCTTTAAGCCATATTATAATGTTGTTCCCTCAAAAACATACCTTGAGTCACATTTTGTTTTATTCACACATGTTTGAGTACTATATCTACTTCTCTAAATCTCAAAATGCTCTATTCCACCTTGTGATGTCGTGTAGTGTTAGTTTTCAAGTTAACAGCTACTTTTTGTTTTTGATGAAGAGACAACATTAAAACATAGATCAGAAAATGTATAATATGTGCTCTTTTAAATTGCCCTACTAGATTATGTTCCTAGTGGAGCATGTGCCACCTTCTTGTCTTCTTAAAGATGTTACTGCTTTGCTTGAAATGTCGCACAGTATGTTTAAAACATTATCTATCCCCATGGACACAAGCAGGTGATGCCCCAGACCAAGTTACTGTGGAGAGGCAAGCCGACTCATCTAAAATGCCGCTATATTTTGGTAGTTGCAGAATAACATCATGGATACGAGCAGGTGGCATATCCTCCACCAGAAAAGTTACCTTTAAATTATTTGAGATAACGAGCTAAGCAGATTTAAGCTAGTTAAAATTTATGTATGAAATTTAACAAGATGGTATGTGGGAGTCAATGTGCTTCTAGCCAAAATTACAATCCAGTCAAATATGTCTGGTTGGATTATGCTCATTTTTATGCCTGCTACAATTTACAATGTCTCTCATAGATGTTGCTGTCTAATTAGCAAACCCCATTTAGTCCTCAGTAAACATGTCTGCTCCATATTTTAAATGGTCCTCAGACGACTCCAATCAGTCAGTGACAAATGTTGACATTAAAGTGAAATGCAGTCGTCATCAATCACAAGCCCCTCTTTATGAATCCTCATATCACTAAGCTCATCCCCGCAGATCGCCAATTAGAGGAGATAATTGATTTTACATTTGACTTTTCTGTGCTACAAAGCATCATTATGCGAAGTGAGAAACCACAGCATACACCCACTCTGGACCTTTAAGTTGTTGGCTGGTCCTCTGCTTCCTCAGGCAATGGCACTGAGAGATGAAAAGATCTTTAGTGCAAATAATTTTATCTGGTTTTGTCCGCGTGGTCAGCTTCTGACATGTTGAAATCCAGCTTTGTATGTTTCTGTACAATATGGATAGGGTTTCAAAGGTGCACTCCTGTATACAGTTTGTGTGGATTGAAGCAGGTCATTATGTGATTGATGAGCTTTGAAAAGCTTGCATGTTTCTCCAGCTCTGGGTTAAATGCATGTGAAGCTTGAGTAGGATTAAAGGCTGCATTGAAATTCCATACCACTGTGTACAAAACTACAACATCAACAAAAGGTTATCTATATATACCATACTGTAAAACTGTGAGCTATATCAGCAACAAGATAATATTTTAATTAATGTTTTGTAATTATGGAAAAAGAAAATACTGAGTGAGAAAACAAGCTTGCAAACAAGGGTACAATATTACAGAAGCTATTAATTTTACTGTCCATTCATGTGCGGTAATCAAATATCAATTAAGACACTTACAGGCAAGCACTTTTCTCGTGGGTTGTAAAATATGATCTGATTATTGTCATGGGAGGAAACCAGATTATGGAGGTATTAACTTTTGTCAATATTTCCCAACACCTATTCATATGGTGATACAGCAATAACTCACATAAGGGAGGCTTTAGTTAAAAACAGGTCTTATAGGGAGTGATAGCCTTTAAACAACACAGGAACATAATGAAAGTATGAAATAGTGCTTTGTTTAGTTCTTGTTAAAATGTGCTTTCATGTAGAAGTAGAAAATAGATCAAAAAAGAATTAGCTTAAAAATGTTGTTTTGAAGATATGTACAGTAAATTGTAAGAAATGAATAGTATTAACTTTCCTTAACTTTTTGTGGCAAACTTGAAGCTTAACCAGTACAGTACAGTCACATTTTTCAACTGAGAAAAAAATAAATAAATTTTAAAGATTTATGCCAGAAGATTGTGGAGATATTCACTTTTGTCTCGCCCAACACCTATTCATACAGCCTTCATTCCATGTTTTTTTATCAGAATAACCAATAAATCAAAAGGGCAGGTGGGGGTGTGCATATAAGAGTTTTCCAAAGCTAAAGGATGTAATTCCGAATGCCATGTGACAGCAGCATGTCCCACTCATCGTCTTCTTTTAGCTATGAAACGTAGGAGCTGTCAGGAAGAGAAATACATCGCATCTGAAAATACCCCGGGTTTTTACCCAGTGCAAACTATAAATATGGGTCAGAAATCCTACACCTGAGGCCTGACAGTGTAACCTCCCCAGCAGTGCAAATATTTTGCCATTTACTTTTACAAAACCCTTAATAGTCCAACTTTTTGGTGCTAATTTTCTGGACACTAATATTATTATCACTTTATTGTTAATGTGTGAATACAGATTTGTTGTTATATATTTTCTCGCTGAGGCTTCCTCAACTCAAATTTGGGTCTTGCCTTTCCTTATACTTTTTTCTCTGCAATCAGTGGCAGTTCGGACAATCGGGCGAGGAAAGAGCTGAGGGGTTTCTCTTTTTGGGGGGTCAGCACCGTGAGGTGTTCACAATCTTCGCTTCACAGATTTTCGGAGGTGCTGCAGAGGCCTTGGTGTACGGCTTTAAACTGCCAGGTCCTGAAGCATAAACACACGACAGTCATCCAACAAAGCAGATATGAAGGTTAACTTAAAGATGTACCTGCGTAACTTTTCTGGTGGAAGAGCACACACACGCTTGTTCCTCCATGAGAATGTTGTTATTCCTTTGTTAATATTTGCTTTGAGACAGATAGACTTTTTTAATCGTTTGGAGTAAAACCACTTTGAAAATTCCTTAGGCAATGCATTTTTATAATGTTCCCCAGGCCAAGCCAAAGAACATCTCTGGACACAGGGCAAGCCACTAGATGAAGTTACAGTCCAGGTTCAATTGATTTAGCAGGGCCTCACAGGCAATTTGATGTATTGACATATTTCCCTAGCGCAATATGCCTACAATACTACTTATATTGGTTATAGCCCTATAGGTTGTACAATAAAAAATTCTTGGAGCAATAATATAATTGTAAGTTAGTGGGTGTTATTCTGGCGATACATAATATTTTGAAAACTGTTTTAATGCACGGACACAAAACAATTATGAAGATAAACCTTTTAAGTAAACAATTTCATTCAAAAGGCCTGAGCTCCAACCAAATAAATAGCAATAATTAGCCACAAAAGTCTCATTTTAGACTCTCTGAAATCAAAATTTTTCATATTTAAAGACACAAAAATCTCCCACTACTGCATGAAACTGTAACAACTGTACAACTGTATAAATACTGACCCCCCAAATACTATAGGTTTCGCTATCAATTACTGAAATGAATAGTCGTATGTATTATCGGGTTGCAGACACCTAGCTCTATACATTGAACAGACTTTAACCGCCAGATTCCTTCGGAGCAGATCAGATGGTGAAAGTATGCTGAAGTTTCCTGGGAGGCCTCATTCCCTCATGATTGCCCTGCACTGTGGTTTATTGCCCCATGTTGGAGCTTCCCAGAATCGATAAAGCGTCCATTGATAGATGCGCACCTTCTCATACTGTGGCAGAGTTTATAATGTTAATAAAATAAAACACAACATTTTATTTGTATTTATATTAAATACCTCTATAAACTAATTCATTTAAAACTTAATATTTGGGAGTGAATGAGAAAAAGTTGCCAAAAATAGTTCCTCGTATTGATAAAAGTTAAAAACAGCTCACTAGTGAACTGACATATTAAATGCCCAACTGTAAGTATTAAATTGTCATCTCAAATATCTCACACATTTCAAAGATGATTTGAAGGTAGTTGTAAATGTAAAAATAGTATATTATATCTAATAGATGTATATAATTGGCAAACACCTAAACAATATATTCATTCATATAGAAAGGTAGGAACTTGCGATGACTAGAAAGCAAGGAATTAGAGGTGCGTGTCATTATTAATCACCGCAGATAACGAGGCCGTTTCATGGTCTGGGAGATTGTGTGTACGGACCCCACTCGGACTATCTCACGCACGCTTCTGACAAATTTATGAGCAAAGCATACGCATAATAGACTAAACGCTAGCCATAGCCCTCAGAGAGTGATGAGAGATGAAATCAAGTAAGTTGGGTTTGACATCAAGGAACAAAAATGATAATATCCAGCCTATTTTAAATACTGACTGATCTGCAGAGTCGATGGTTCTCCCTGTCATGAACTATGAATTTACAAAGCTCGGAACGTGCAACAAAGCTATACAAACATATAACTCGGTTCATTAGAAATAAATCACTTTTTTAAAGAGGTTAGAGCAACATGTTGTTTATGGTAAAGACTAGCTGCCTACGATGTTTAATTAGCATTTGGGTCTTCTTATTATTAGAAGAAGAGCATAGCAGAATTAGCATGGCAATTAATCAAAGGGTTAAGTGTCTGTTTACAAACACAGACGATTTCCCTAACTCTGATTTTATACCCATAGTATCTAGGTTTTAATGGTTATGGGAGTTAGAGACGAGGTCTTGCATCCTTTTTAAGGTACCAATGAACTGGAAGACAGCTGCACTAACGCCAGTTTCCTAAGCTCTACACAGCTGGAATATGTGCTAGCAACTGGTAAGTGCTTGGGGTGTTGACGCAGGTGTTAAAGTACATGGGGAGTTTCATCCGCTCTGCACGACTCGTGGGACTAATATGATGAGGCGTACGGACCTATTTAGGTCCCTGACCTCCTTGTTTGGGCGTTGGCTAAACTTCTGACCAGTGCCTTTACCGAGGTTGATGACCTCTGCTTTGCCACTGGAATTTTTGAATGTAGAATATTATAAGAATAGCCGATGACACTAGACAAACTAGTTTGTGTTACCGTAAAACTTAAAGCACTGTAGTCCGAATAAGAGGATCCACTGAATGAGAGAATTGATTATTTAGAGTGAGTAAGTCTGTTGTAGCTTGCTCTGTATAACCCGCGGTGTCTCGTATCTCAGGAGATGGGTGTCAGTTGGTGTTTCTCACTCGACAGGAGTTGAAGATGGATTTTCAGCGTGGACCCTTAAGCAACCCAATTTTGCGTTCAGTATCCTTACAGGTCGGCAACCACTGTACGGACTAAGTGCGGAAGTTGGGAAGAGGTTTCGATAGCACGCTTAGACAGTCAAAATCCAGACTACGCATACATGAAATGTCAGCCAAGGAGCCAAATTGTTCAATAGCTGGAATATCAAGCACAGTATATATTGTCACGTTCTGTCAAACGTCACATAGAAAATAACTATCTACGCTGTGGTTATTTACGTGGAGATACTGTCACATTTGAGTGCTTTCTGTCGCGCTATGGCGCCTCATAGGACAATTAGATATTATGTACGTAAAATTTTGCAATGACTGTGTTCAAGATTTGGTCCCACAGAATACAGACTATATGTATGCCTTGTAATAGTATCTGACTCAGGAAAGGTAATAGAGGAAAGAGTCACCGATAGACTTGTTTAAAATGACACCGGTTTCCTCAAAGTACTAGATTTAGGAATCACCAAACACTTTGCCATGGTGGCTCTCATCTTGAGTCCGGTGTAATAAACACCAGTCATTGTACCTCGCCAATTAGCGGCTAGCCATCCCTCTTTTCGGCCTATCTTCTCTGATTTTGAGCATTCGATTTCCAACACTGAACGTTTTTAAGGCTCTAATTATCGAAATCGTCACAACGCATTACTTTTGCTCTCTCGTGCCGTTTGTCAGCCTGCTCGCGAGGGACACCATCAAACCAAGATTCATTATCTTCAAGAAATGTCATAAAGGCAGTTTCCACAGATCTGTTGTCCTCCCTTTTGATGTTTTTAGTGAAAAATCACAATTTCGATAACAGTCTCTGTACAATAGCCTAAACGGACTGATATAGGTAGCGTACAAAGAGTCAGTCCTCTGAAGATGCCTGATCATATTTCCTGGGAGTGCTACGCTTACCTTGCTGGGAATATCATTTGTGGTGAATGTCCCTGCCGTAGGATTCTCTGCCTTTGTAGTGTAATAACATATATGAATTCACAATGTAACAAACAATCAGAAGAGCCATCTGAATGGTGTAACACACCCTTGAGCCGTTAGTAGAGACCAGGCTAATCGATCAGACAGTGCGCTCCAAGCTGCCTGAGAAGCCCAATAAGTTAAAGGCCAATGGTGAACTGTAACCAGGCAAGATCTCTTAAGTGAATACGTAAAGCTAGCTATTTTCATTTATAAAAGAAAATACGCGACTACCGTCTTTGCGTTTTAAAAAGCGCTGGATGTCACTGGGAGAGGGGTGAGCTGGAATGGGCTGTGTATTCTAATTTTAGTAGCATGTTTATCAAGGTACTCTAATATTCTCTTAAGCTTGGATGCAATCAGACGATATAAAGCTCTTAGAGCGCCACGACTACTCGTAGAAGTTGAGACATAGTGGGAAACTGAATAGCGGACTCTGAGTACGTTGGAAAGATGGAGACATCTGGATCCACATCGTCTTGCTATTTGGAAAAATCTTTGTTAGGTACTGTATAATATCATGGCCTTATACACTCTGAACTACAAATAAATCTAGCATCATATGAGAGTTTAATGAACAGAGTCCAACTCTAGAGAGGAGAGTCCGTTGATGGGCATACGCCTCATTCAGCAGCAGTATCAACAGACATACAGCAGTCCGCTTAAGTTCGTCAAGATGATGAGTACGATGACTAAATGTCCACCTTTACACCATCACGGCAACTACAAAATGACTTCTACTCTCACTCGCTGATGATTGTACCGGTACTTAAGTGCCCCCTACAGAAACAATCAATTTGAGATTAGAGATCAGAATCAGCAAAAGATGTATATTTAACTTTTCTTTAAACCAGCATAATTAATTATTTTTTTTTCACCTGCCAATAATAAATTAGCCTGTTTTATTAAACAATTGTTTAAATCCAGTCAATACTATATTTATAATAATAATAAGAAACTCGATACTCCATTTAAGCACTTCAGAAACTAAGCATATCCGAAATAAACCATAAAAGTAGTATATTTCCATAATTATTGTTTGTGTTGAGTATTTGAGCATTTTCTTAGTAACAAAATTCTCGAGAGTATACGATTCTTTTATATTCTATAGGTATTGACGACAAAGTACTAGCAATAGAGTACTGGTAGTTAAAATTTTCGGCTGGAAGATCTTGCGATGCCCTTACTCTCTCTATTTATTTTGGTAATGATTCTCCATTACTGGATCTTGGGAGAATCATGTGCAGTGGGACATTAGCGCATTTGCACAGCCATGAAGAAAGATACTGTACCCCAATATAAATTGAGTAGTTTGTATGATTGTATCAGTATTTATCTAATCGTGGTATTAACATCACTTAGCCATTAGATGCTTTGGAGAAATGTTAAAGTCTATCTTCAACCACAGTGATCATTGCCTTATAAAGAGGAAAGCGACTGTCTCTGGATTAGCACGCCTAGAGGAGATCTTTTCACCATTATGATACACCACGCTATTATTCATAGCCAGCGAGGGGTTCAATTTAATGTCTTTTGTATATCTCCATAAAAATCGATTTGATCGGCCGAATGTGTTTAATGTTTATACTCATTTTGGTGAGGGATGCAGCAGGCTACGCCCATCCCTTGTTGAGCGCCGTCAATGCGCTCGCATTGGACAGCAACAAGATAGCTTGTTATCGGTGCTTGGTGTGAAAGCTTGCTCTCACTGCTGATAATTACACAAAGAGGTGGCACAATATGAGGAATGTTGCCTGTTCCTGAGGTTGGAAAATTAACATAGCAAGATTAAGGAATACATAATTGAAGGTGTGAGAAGAGAAACGATATTTCTAGGAGTTCTGATATTTATGCAGATAAAGGACTCATGGGGTGATGCAGGTACCACCATTGTATTCTCTATTTCAGAATTTTGCGTAGGGGTGATTTATAACACCACGATTGTGTTCTCACTACGATTGACTGTTTTTATTTCCATGCTACATCAGATGCCATAAATCTTTTTGATAAAAGAGATTTTAATTCCTACATTATCATATGGACATTTAACTTAATTTGGCACACACATATAAATCAGTTATCTAGTATAAGGTCCATCTTCCTAGATCGAAGAACATTTACCCTTTTATAATACTGAGTGCAATCTGTACAATTAATACATTTTAACAGTGCCTTTCTAGTGCCAAGGGAGATGTTATTGCTTGCTGTCACACTGTTCCGTGGTATGGAGATTAAACATGTTCCTCTTAAGCTTAATGATGCGCAGTGAGAGTCATTTACTCTAAATTAGACAACAGAAAAATAACATTTCATGTCCATCTGTGAATAGCGTTGTCGACACTCATATCGTTCCTGTAATTGTAAATGAGCTCATTTATCCAAATTTCAAGTGGGGTTTTCATTTGTCTGTACTTCTGCTGATCTCACCTTCCTGAATAGATACGGCTCTCCAATCTATTTGTGTTGTGAATTCTTCCTTCAGAACAAAACCAATAGCGTTGTCATAGAGAACATACGAAAACAGATGTGCGGTGGACCCCTCCATCTAGAAATGTGTCTTTATTGCATCCTGATTAATCTTTTGAAAAATTATGGCTCTATCCTACATCTTTTACAAAATATAACAACGTAGTTTTTTTAAGACTGGGCTATTTTTTTCCACCTATATCTATCCTAAACCTGCTGTTATGCTTACAATTTTGCTACGAGTTGTTGGCTTTATAATGCATGAATTAAAAATTAATTAGAGCAGAAAATTTGTCAAATATAATACCGGATGATTTAAAATAATGATACTAATTTTTTCCCCACATTAAAATATATTACCAAGCAATATCTAATCAATGCTAGCCATTTTTGTATCACTGTTTCCCACCGACTTCATCAGTTCTCACAACCATAGAAATAAAAAGACCATAGGGCTAAAGAAAAACTTTTTTGTTGGGGGCTAATTGGGCACAAATCTTCACTATTGTGTTTAAATTAGAGTCACATTCTGAAGACCAATATTATTGTTACTAAAGGAAATTATGAAATACCTACTGTGAGTGATATAGAGCTCCTATCATAACTAGCCGAAAACCAATCATCAGAAGAAATAAACTGCTCAAACTCAAAAAAGCAAAGAAAGTGGAGCTAAGCCTGACAAGTTTATCTGTCATTCATAAACGTTTAAAATATTCTATAACTGAACCATTAAACCACAGAATAAGTAAATATATAATGGGTCAGGGACAATTGAGCATGTAGAATATGTATTGGTATCAGTATGTTGCTACCATAAATAAAAAATAGAGAACTCAGATCATTTCTCCTCACTTTCACCCTGGAAGCAGTTTAATCGATTTTAAGCGATTGCACTTGCTCTTTGACCTGCGTTGAACGTAGCTTAGATAGTTAATACCTTCGGGAGAGAATTAATAGAATCAATGTGAGTAATCATTTCCTATCAGGTCCGCTAGGTTTGAATGGTGAAGAATATTAAGTTGTGAAGATCAAACAAATCGACTCTATTTTCAACAAGTGCCTTGATACATAACATCTAGAGCCGTCTAAAAAGTGTTTGTGCACCCCACTAAGTAACATCTCAGCAAGAACTCATTCACTGGCTTAGTTCAGTAAATTCCTTCCCACATACACTCAGTCTTTATTGCTGGCATTGTGTATTGGTCTCCTCGGGGAGGAAGCGTATAAATGATCATGTTTTGGAGAACAAGCTTTGCCTGTCGGATTAACATTATAAACGACATCCGCTTAACCCCATATATTGCTAGGCACGCTAACTGAGGTATCCTAAACACGGAGAATTAATGAGAACAAAAAGATACTTATGGATGATTGCAGTACGTTTCGCTGGCATTGATTTGCTTATACGCTCTCTATCTAATTCGCTACCCTAGGAACAGTCAGAGGGGTAAGTTTTTTATTAGAGGGAAGATTTATCCAAAATTCCAATAGCTATCCGAATGCCCGGCGACATATGTGCATAGTCAGTCGAACGAGGATTTACAGCCAAGAGGCTTATCTAATATATATAACTCAAACGTTAACATGACAATTGGATATATAACATCTGAAGTAGGCTTTAAATCATGTAAATAAATGGTTTGATAAACTCAGATAGTTTGTAAGCACAAGACGTGGACGGATGTGATAGCCAATAATGTCCTTGATCACAAAATAGTGAATGCCGCCAATGGTGGTTAAGAGTGTTTACTTTTCGAAGTCTGCTTAAATGAAATTCTGCTTTAAAGGCTGAATTATATATTTGTTCATATGATTATAGTTCAACTAGGGACAACATTATCTAGCGACATATGTAAGAATATCTTGTCTCATGTTATAATGTTATGTGTTCCTCTCAATAACATGTACTGGAGGTTTTTGTGTTTTTGGTTTTCATTTCACACTTGCGGTTTGATCAGATGTATCCTTTAGCCATTATTTATCAATTAATCTAAAAGGAAGTAGCCTGAGGGCCACCTACTGTGTTTTGGAGACTCTACTCACACATGGAACAAAGAAGTGGGTGCGCCTGGTTCCTTCAACTGATGCAGACTCTCATGATGTCCCTTGCCGATTGCACAGAAAGAAACGATTTTTGGACGGGTGCAATGCTTTCGCACTGGTGACTTATACTCACACTACATGGGAAATTTGCATATTCTCTGTCCAAAGTAAAAAGAAGGTGGCATGTTATGAACGTTTGGAATACTGATTCACTTACATAAGATGTAAAAGAAGTGGACCACGAGTAAGCAAGCAATTTTTTTGAGCTTTGGATGTGTATGAATAGACTCATTAATATAATAGAATTTGTTATTACACTCTACATCTGATGTGCTGAGCTCTGCACAACTAAGGAAGACTGCAGTGTATGTTTGTCTGATGTAGGCTGTATTACGTTTCATTCAGAGATCTGATACACTTTAATAAAAACATAAATTTTGGCTTATAAATGCTGCACATAGCATAATTCCTGTGTGTGTAATATACGGACTTTTAATGTGCAGTGGTTCGATAATCATAACGATGGGTGTCACCTCAATACAGTATATTTGAAAAGCGCTCTAATGTTTTTTAAACTGCCAATACACCTCTGATACCACAAGACACCTGGCGCTGGATTTACTCTTCGGTTATTGTACCGTTAGTGAGGACAAATAGCCAGTCGACTCTTCCACAATCGCTGGCAAGACAGCGCGATGTGTTAATCTAGGAGACCATCCGTTGACAAGCAATTTAGCGAGAGAATGTCTGCGTACTCATCATCTAAGATCGACTGATGAACAATGGGTCTATCGCATAACTAAGGTTCAAATCTCCAGTGATGGATTGAGAATGAAAAAAGAAAAGCGCCATTGATTAGTTAGCACTAATTGAGGTTTCAGTGTGCGAGGTGAATGCGCTTTTAGACACACCATTAGGGACTAATTTCCACTCACTTTGAGACAGATTTGCAACTAAGCAAAATACAAAGCCCATCCAGAAGAGTCATTTTGCTTTTGTTTGTCGCTGATCATTGCTGTTCCTTTTATAAATATAGGGCAATAAGATAAGCACGATAAACACCAAAACTGATAATTGTCTTCTCATACTGTTGTTGTGCATCAGTAGATATCTATATGTATAAACATAAGGTGAGTACGGAAGAGTAGGCAGCTACTGTTAGCTCATTTATCAAACTGTCACACTTGGGAGCAACTACGCAAGATATACTAATGATGCCAGAGCGCCTCTCCCTGGGTCTGTTCCCCATCTTAAACAAGCTGACAGGTGAGGGTGTACGCCGATTCCTGAGGCGAGGGATCAACTCTATGTTTCAAATAGATAGAAACAAGCCGCTCTCTGGTTGCCATATCCATTTGACTACGCTCGACAGAAAAACAAAAATCGGGTGATCAGCTCACAATTATCGTACAAATATAGTTCGCTTAGAATTGGCGCCATTAGTTTTGTTTGCAGGTGCCGAAATATCGCAAATCATGAAATTCTAAGACGTGCGTGCCATTTAGTGTCTTCGGGTGCAATTACCCTGAATTCACTCTTTGACATTACCTTAATACTTTGGATACATACTCGTAATTATAAATTCATTACTTACCTCAACGGGGAAATAGTGTGGCCTTGGCGTCGTGTAGAGTCTCCATGTACGCTAAATAAACTGCCCTTGTAACATCAGATCAATGGATACATTATTAATTTAGGTATGATCGCTAAATATGCTTTTAAGAACAGATACCTTGAACTACTGGAAAGGTACTCGTCATTTTTCCTGTATGTCGTATAGCTCGGCTTCTTCTGTAGTCTAGAGTAGCGAGAGAGTCAAGAACGAGTGGCGTGAGTGAAGCGAGGATAGATGGACCAGAGAGAGACGCGTGGTAATGATGAGACCTGGAAAGGCATTGGTCCAACTTTTTCTCTCATGGAGATAGACATAGTTAACGCCATAAATACAGTGTGGAACTATAGAAACAATCTTCCAAAGAAAAGAATGTGACAGTCCCACCAATCTGAAAAAGGTCTTCAAAATAGAAACACCACTCGTATACTTTTTTGGAGAAAAGATAGATGACAAACATACGCCACACTTTAAATATTACAATAAATATGGTTAGAATGCTTAAAACTAATAAAACAGATGGTCCATGAGCATATCTTCTCTTGATGTACCTTTCTTAATCGTCACCATCAATCATTTCACTTCACTTTGATAGGTCAATGCCTACTCCTCACTCCAAGCTCAGTCAAACAGTCGACACGCACAAAATAATATAGGAAGTGATTGAAAGATTCAGTCCTGGTGATTATTGTAATACAAACTGTAATGTTTAGCACTAACAAACCTCATTCACAGAAACCACAACACTATTATGTAAAGAATGAATTCAGAATAAACGCTTGCTAAAACGTACTATGCATTGACCCCCAGATCTGAGCAGTAGTTAGGCGATCTCGGATAACGACTTGCGCACTAAACGCAAGTTTCGCGTATGAATCTTTTTAACTGCACTCATTTACTCAATTTGTCAGTTCGCACCATGATTGTTCTTAACTAAAGGTAACAAACATCGTTATCTTATTGCACTAAATTCCTGTCTCCCTAGTCACACCTTACAAAGCCAGCTTTATTGGTGTTGTGTTCTTGGGCCTGGCCATGAAAGATATGTCATTTGGTCAAAGCCGACACAGAATGTCCGTCTTTTCTACTGAGCTTGTGCAAATGACCATCCCAGAAATGCGAGACTGGTAGGGAACGCTCTAGCACTCGTGCTCTGAGCGTGTGCAATATGTAAATTGTGTTGTGTTTCTTGCTTTTGCAAATCTAGGAAGTGTTTCCTTCGCATCGACCGCGATCTCTTCACAAGGAAGAACACGTCTTTCTTCACTTCTTCGTTTCTTCATCGCTTGAAATTTCACCTATTCTACACCACCGGCACTTTTCAAATCAATAGGGAAGGTAAAGTAAAACGGAAACATGTTGGTCATAAAGAAGCTACAATACATTCGCATTAAACTAAGACTCACAATGAGAGCAACTATACTCAGAATGCATGTCCTCCCCTTATACATTCCTCACAGAGGGTCGCTCAAGCAACATAACAGTGTATTAAAATGTTTTTAAATAGTGGGGCTGTAAGAGGAGGATTCGAAAATCATGGCAGAACTGTTCCTCAGAAATCCATTTTGATCACATAATCCTCTTTGCGTGTACAGGTTTCGATAAGTATTTCTGTCGGTACCATAAAAACTTACATTAAAACCTGCTGATTAGGTAGAGATTTTGGACAACACGAACTAAGATGTGAGAGTAGGTTGTCGATGTGAATATAAAATACACAATTCCTGCTTTTCAGTCACTGTCACTGGCTCCACTGAAGCAGCTCGCACTTCAAATAACGCTGAAATCACTGGGTTGCAAATGGCTTAAACAGAGAACACCAAAGCCAACCAGAGACGCCAAGCCAGTGACATGCTGTTCCATTTTGTCTGCAACACGGTGTGAATGCGCTAAGGAGGCGATTAAGTGCAAGACTGCTATGTGAAGACCGCACTTCCAGCTCATAATGAATGTTTATACAAGGCTTATACAAGTGAATTAGCAGTACTGTTTGCTGCTATCATTTCCACCTGAGAAGAGACTACGCAGCGGTTGGTACAAAAGCAGAAGTGGGCCAATAAAATGTGAGATCCAAGCTGTAAACAAAGTTACAACAAAAATACATTAAGTTGGAAAACAGCCTTGAGTTGTGAATAGTGTTGGAATAAATGTTTTTAACCCAGTGATTTTAAAAAGCAAATGTGCAGGTCTGTTAAAAGAATGGGACGAAAATTGAAGCTTGTCAAGGCCAGCAACAGAAAAACAAAACAGCTCTCATAATGCACTAATGAAAAAAAGGAAACTTTTAAAAGGTGCAATGGTTTATAAGGTTGTTGGTTCAGCTTAGTGATTCAAGGTTAGAGTTATCTATTGCAAATTTTGCTTGATATCAAAACTGCTAGAGGAAATGCACCCTACTGCAACCAAAAGAGGCTGCAAAGTATACCAGCCAAAAGCAGGAACACATTTTAGTTACTATAGAAACGGTTTTGATATAAAAACTCATATTTCTCTCAGATGTATTGCGTGTTTAAATCATAAACAAAGCCAGTGTTTATGCCCGTTATAAATAAAATAACTAGATGCAGCTCAGCATGACAACAGCCTGACATCTCATGCAACAATCTCAAAGTGTTGTGAAGCTTTGAGTCAGTGCCATATGTTCCCTTTGGCACCAGCTTCAGAGAGGAGGGAGGAGAGAGGAAGAGGCCGAGGTGGTGGAGGCTGCACACTCTCTCTCCTAACATGGCTTATTAGGGACAGTGTCATGATGACGCTGCTACACAATATTATGATAAACGTTAAAGCTGCATTGTGTAACTTTTCTAGTGGAGTTTGTCAAATGCTTTTCTCCATGGAGATGTTATTGCTTCGTCTGGAATATTTCACAGTATTGTAATGAATCTTTCTATTTTCATTTAGGCCAAACCAGACTAAGTTACAGGTCAGATCTATGGAAAGACAATCTCGCTCACAGTCAGAATGCCTGTCCTTCTAGGTATTTTTGAGCTATAAAACCATCTGTAATATCATGAATGTAGGTAGAGCTGTTAAAAGTCATACTATGGAATATTCCAGGCAGGCAGTCGCAGATCTATAGAAAAAAGCAGGTGACGGACCAAAAACTTTACGACAAAATAATCCTACAAAACTTCTGAGCAAAAAATGAATGAACCAGTGACATGTACACTGAAATAAACAGGAACTGGAATAAGCAAATAGCAAAATCAGGAACTTCAATATGCAAATTAGTAGAGCTAATAAAAATTATTTGGTTAATCCTCATAGTGAATATTCAAATCCATTTCGAAATCCAAATCCATTTTATTTACATGGGACATTTTATAAACAACAGAAGGTATAATAACTAAAAATCTTAAAATCATAAAATAACAATAAATAAAGTTAAATAAATAAGCCGCAGAGGACCACACAACTCACGTGGTGTTATAAGCCAAAGAATAAAGTGGGTCTTATGATGAGACTTAAAACCCTTCACTGTGTGGGCTGTTCCGACGTGGTCACATGAAGAACAAAAAATAAGTAATCGTGACCCTTTTCGAAGCAGCAATTTGTAATTTCAATTCAATTTATGCTCCAAAAAAGAAAACTGTAAACTGTATTGATACTTTGCTATGACATCAGTCTGGGGGTGTTCTGCATAGATGTCTATGTTGGAAAGTTCATCAGTTACACAAGTTTAGCAAACATTTTTTGTATAAAAATATATATTTTTCATTTTTAATGGAAAAAAAAAACATTAAAAATACAAAATGGATTTAAACAACACATTTTCAGGAGCCTGTGATCAATACGAGCATTCAGGGTCACATTTAGGTGTTTGAATTTCAACAAAAAGGTGAAAGTGACTGAAACTAAAATACTGTTGGCTAATTCTAACTAGTTTCTGACTGTAATTTGAGGGACTTGTTTAATAGCACAAATTAGCTCACCTGTTTTAGTTTTAGCTAAATCCATTATTTTGGTCAGGCTGTGTTGAAACAAAGATAAGAGTAAGGTAACTAACTAACTAACTAACCAACTAACTAACCTAAGTAACAGTGCTTCAGACAGAGCAGTGCCTACAGTTAGCATCACACCCCCAGTGAATGTGTTGATGACATTATCTGTAAAGTATCAATAGTGCTTACTTGGCTGCTTAAGTCTATAGACAAAGTAAATTTATACTTTTAGAAAATAGAAATGAAGACATGCATCGACTTTAATAGTTTGTTTGTGGTTCCAACAATTGTGAATAATCCTTGGGACGATCAAAAATCGAGTCTTATAAAAGTTGATACAGTACTCCAAAGTTTTCAAGAAGTCAAAATAAAGCTGGCTTACATACATATTGAGCCAAAATACAATACATCATTTTCTGAAGTCAAAACATAAATTAATGTGACAGGCTAACACGAGAAAAATAAAATAAGTTAAATTAAATCCATTTGTGCCACTGGGGAGCGTTTGATAAGTGACAGCCTGCTACTAAGAGGCCAGTGACAGAGGAACCATGGTAACAGGGAGTAGTAATATGCACTCCTTGCCTGCGGGGGTGACGCTGTGGCACCATCCACGTCCATACTGATGCCTATTAGAGAAGAAAAAAGTCCAAGAGCGAAGAATGGTGCGTAAGCTTGGACTGCACTATTTCACACTGATTGTCTCGTGTCGCCTGTTGACATTTCACTCCTATAACAGCTGTGGCTCCCTCTTGTAGGACTTTAATGACATACTGTGGCATAGTGGGGTCTCAAAGGGGAGCTGTCTCAAGTCCACTTCTCAAGTATTCACTAAGTGTTCTCCTCCGTGTCCCCTCCTGTCTCATCCTGTTTTAAAATGTCACTCTTAATAAGACAGTTAATGTACACTTTTTTTTCTTTCTTCTTCTTCTTTTTTTTTTTTTTTTAACTTTTTTCCTAGTGATTTGAAAGCACCACATACATTGTCAACGGCATGGAAAGGCAGTATTTGTAGAAAGCCTTGGTATTCTGTAAGATGTAATCCCTCATTTGACCAGGTAGGATCCATTGCAAAAGAAAAATTTAATTCTGTCAACTGGAAACTGGAGACAGTTCAGAACTGAAGAAACAGCTTGGATGAGCCGCATAACATCTTCGATCAAAAGCTTGTGTTCAGTTGGCGTAATTGAATTTCTGTAATCTGTAATTCATCCTGATCAGATGTGGGGAGAGCAGCAAAAACTTCTAATACTTCTAAATAATGTTACTCAAGAAGAACTAAAATGTCATAATGTCATATTACTACTACTTTAGTACTCAAATATATTAAGTAGTAAAGTGGGGAAAAGTAGGTCTGTCATGATAACAAAAGTTGAAGTGCAATATTAATGTACAAGATTGTTCAAAAAATATGACTTGCAATAAATAAATAACAGAATGCAACACTTTAGCAGTTACTTTGTATCTATAATGCATCACAGAAGTTATTTATTCAAAGCTCTACAGCATAAACTTCATCTTACAGCAGAAAAATACCCAAAAGTTCCCCACTAGTGAAAAAAAAAAGATAAATACTGACCTCAAACATTATTGTTCCATCTGTCATGCACTGACCAATAAGTTGCTACAGTAATCGTGACAGGCCTAGTAAAAAATGCTACTCCGAGTACTAATGTATATATGATTCATGTTTCAGTATAAATCAGGGGTGCCTGAAGTGGGGCTTGCAAACCAAACTTGGACATTCAAGGGGTTTAACTTCAAGAGTTGCTGAGATTTGTAAGAAAGAGTATTTTGATTTAATTTGATTTTTATTTTTAACTGTTCGGAAATGAAAGGAAGCCCATATCAGCCTATATTCCTAAAAAGTACAATAATTAAACAAAATGTAATCATAAATATCTTTTCTGAAACTTTTTATGTGAAAAACATTAATAGATATGGCTCTCCTAAAAAAAAAAAGAAAACAAAAAACAAAAAATGTATGCACCTTTTTATGTGTCTTTTACATTTCGCCTGTATAGTTGGAGCAGTTCCCACGCAACACAAGTCTATAAACATGAGGAGGACATAGTTATTCCTGGCTGTATGTTGTTATTTGTCCTTCTGTCACTCTAAAAGGTTACTGTCATATTTTCAAAGTAAATCCGCTGCTCTTTGAACAATGATTTCTGAGCAAATAACCATGGTTACATCAGTGTTGTTATGGCAAACTGAGCCTGGCTTCACCTGACGACTTTAAAGTGAAGTCGCTTCAGGAGTTTTCGGCAGCACGGCGCTGAGGCTGCAATCGATGCCGGTTACATATCAGATGTGACATTTTGGAGGAGTAAGGTTGTCCAGCTCAAGAGGAGGCAAACTTTGAAAATGATTTTTGCTTCATGAAGTTGCCTCATCTTCTCTCTGATTTTCAGCTGCCTCTATTGGTTTATAATACAATCACAACTGAAGGAGGGAGACTATTAGCTGCCATATGCTGAGGACAAATTATGTAATACAGAGTCCTTTTGTATTTATTGCAGACTCATTTCAGGAACTGAGGAGTTCATTTTACTTTCTAATAATTTGAGAACTAAAATGAAAAATGCAAGTATAAACAACTTTTACATCAACATTTCAATTATTTCAATTATCAGGAAAATCAGTATTTGATTTGAACACATTTACAGCAGAACAAAAGGAAAAATCCAACATACTGCTTTTACCATCTGGTTGTAGATTTCAAAATAAATAAAAAATCTGCTCTCCTTATGGCAGCCCTATGCTCTGATAAATTGAGATAGAAAATAAATATGTAAATCAGTAGGAAGCAGCTCATTTGTGAAAAGTCAGAGGAAAAACTGAGTATGATTTCTGTAAGCTGATTATCTTCATATTTCAGTTACTTTTTCTGCCCCAAAGTGGAAAAAGTCCTTTCTAATTAGTGCACTGTGTGTGTCCTGTTGGCAATTTAGGAATTAATTCAGTTTAATTAAAGTTAATTCAATGCCTCTGAGTGGTGTGTGGCTGTTAGTCCAAGCGGTAACATCCTACGTCTGCCAGGAAGAGAAGTTCAGTCACTCATTACATCCTTTCATTTAAAGAGGGAGTATTTTATTTCTGTGGGGTATATACTGCCTAACATATTTAGATCACCATGTTACCTTCTATTGTTTATTAAATTAAGAACAACTTATTAACATGTTTTATAAGTTTCAGGTTTTTTTTTTAACAATCAAAGTCACTACACGTGCAAGCTAATGAAACTACTGCACTTTGCATCACATTTGTCAAGTTTTTCTGTACAGTTTTGTATCATACTTTTGTATATTTAAGGTGAACTGTCATGTGGAAGCATGGGTGCTGTAGGCTTGTGGGCTGAGCATTGCACAGAATCATCTGTAATATCTAACTGTAAGGAGGGTTTGAATAGGTCCCAGGAGAGATCGCTAAAATACTCAAACATGCATAGGTGACATTTAAAACCTCTTCAGGCATTACTAGCATCCTTGTGCAATGTCTACACGGCTGGACACGCGCAGACTTTAGCCACACTGTATTTTAACACGTAGACTTTAGCTCCATATGAAAGGGTTTTGCTGGCGTAACACATAAGAGGCTGCTCTCAATCATGACTCATGAGGATTCAGTGCAGTAAACACATCACTGGGATGGCCAAAGCCGCCACCAGTTGCGCTGGATTTGTCTCCACTTACTTAACCGCCTCCAATGGGCCAAGCCACTAGGGCGAGGTATTACAGCTAAATAAAAACTGTTACCGTGCAGATACACATCACAATAGTTGGCAGTCAGATTAGAGTACTGAAATAGTTATAACAGTTAATGGTTGAAGAGAAGAAGGTAGCAATAGTTGCCATAGTAATTGTGTTAGGCAACTGGCAGTTGCTCTATATAGACAAATTTGATTCAAGCAAATGTCAAGCAAATCTGCTATCTATAAATAACGTCCATTGTACACTTTATTTGCACAAATGCATAGTCAGTCATCTGTAGCAACATGAAGTAAAAGATAAGAGCAGAGGATGTAGTAGTTAATAATAATAGTAGTATGTTACAGCAGTTGTAGCAACACACACAAATATACATATTTTGATTATAGGTTCGTAAAGATCCTATATTACACAAAAACGGATTCTTGTGAGCTTTAAACCATGTTACTGTGTTGTTACCTCATCAAAAACATACCCAGTGTTTTGTTTCATTCACACATTTGAGCAAATCTGGTTTATTAGCCTTCTGCATTTCCAAAGCTTCACCTTGTGATCTCATGTAGTGGTAAGGTCGAAGGTGGAACACAGTGGAGCGCTTCCTTTATTATGACATGACATCACAAGGTGGAACAAAGCGTTTTCAGTTTGAGAGAGAAAAGCATTTTAAATATGCAGGATTTTTGCATGAACAAAACACAAATCCAGATATATTTTTGTTTAGGAAACAACATAACATAGATCAGGAAATAGTTTAATATAGGCCCTTTAAAATAAAGAGATCAAAGTATGAAATTAAAATAGCAGATGTAATAAGCACAAAATTGGTTATAGGTTAAAATATTTTGAAGGTTGTTTCTCAATTATACCTGGATGTCAAACTTGGGACCTTGTCAGCTAGCCACTACTTGAATTTTAAATACCCTTTCCTTATTATCTACATATCTGTAAGTTCTTTATGGCAACCAGTTGTCTTATAGCTCTAAACTTTGTCAGTGTCGTGTGCAGCTGTTGCCTTCACCTCTGGGCTCTGTCATCTGGGCCTCGCTGGATAAACAGATGAGTGAATAAATGCATGAGTGCCTGACTGAGAGAGCCTTCCTAATTATACGAGGTAATTGTCATCTTCAAAGCTGTTGTTGGGATTCATTTGCACAAATTTACCATTACTAAAGCAAATACATCTCTGTAAAATGGGATTAGAGTCATTTAGAGCCATTTAAAACATTTGTCAAAATCAGTCATTCTGTAGTGGTGTTAAATCAGGAGCGTCATAATGACAGATCAGGCATAACATTACGACTAAGGACAAGTTAAGTAGCTCATCAAGAAACTATTACTGAGAGGGTAAATTAGGCAGCAACTAAGTGAACATCTTGTTTTGAAACTTAAGAGGTATAATGAATGGTGTTAAGTAAGTTTCAAATTGCATAAAAAAACTTATATGAAATTGCAGCTCTTATGGCATCTTCAAATGTTGTCCAAGAAACAAACTGTAGTGGACTTGCAACTACAGGTGATAATCAAATCACCAAAAATGGTCAAGAATGGTAGTTTTGAAGATATGCAGAGATCAATTGATAAACAAAATATTACAGTGAAATTACAGCACATTTGTGTAGATTTTTATTCTTGTTTTGTGTGATACTTGAACTTTACTCAAGAAATTTGCAGGGATGATGTTATTATTATATTAAAGCATCTACATTGCGCTATTTTCTGGTGTATTTTATAATGTTGTTTCCTCATCAAAAAGATACCTGGAGTTGTGTTTTGTTTCACAACACATCCTGCATATTTACGCTGTATTCTTCTCTCAAGCAGAAAACTCGCTCTTTCTACCTTGGGATGTCATGTTGTAATACAGAATACCTTCACTAGAATCATTTGGATGATGTCAGCTCTGGAATTGCCATTCTCTACTGAACTAAAAGGTAAAAGGTAGCTGTTAACTTGAAAACTACCACTAGATGACATCACCACATGGAAGAGAGCGTTTTGCGATTTGGAGATATAGACCAATAAATCAGGATTACTCAAGCATGTGTGAATGAAACAAAAAAAAACTCAGGTATGTTTTTGTTGAGGTAAGACCATTCTAAAATGACTTAAACCTCATAGGAGTCAATTTTGCAGACCATTAATAATAAAAATTAAATAAACAGTATCAAAAATAATATTTTCTGAATATTTTTCAATCTTGTCCATGCCCAGAAAAAACAGGGACATGTGGACTTACTAAAATTAGTTAATGAGTTAATGCTGCTAATTGTGTAAATGGCAAAAAAAACAAACAGTTTGACTCTGCATATCTAGATGGTTGTAAAACTGTATTTCATATCTACCATACATACCACATACCACATTTCCATTTTGTTCTACCTGATGTACGCAGTTAAGTGCGTAGCATAGATCTGAAACAGAGCCCTCTTCAGATAGTGAAAGCAGTGAGGTGATTTAATGATAGTTTGTCTTTACCGGTGTGAAAATAGCACAGATTGAGTACATTGAAGTGTCTGCATTTCACAGCTAATCGCTTGCCTTCTTTCATCACCTCCAGTTTGTTGGTGTTACGCAACATTGAGCATTGTTCCTTTGAAGGTCATCCAGCGTTTCAACCTTCCCTTTCACTCCTCTCTCCTCTTGTCTAACTCCCTGGCAGCTGCTGCGTGCTTTTCTATGCTCTGGGTATCGTAAGCGTTCCCTTTTTAAGCAATTTGGGGAAGAAAGTACAAAAAACATTTATTTTTTAGATACGTACAATCCGGTATGAACTTGGCCTCATTACAACATTACAGAGGCAGTGAAAGATCCACCCACATCAATATTTCAACTACTGCTGGGCACAAAAGAAAGCTGAAAAGAGTGATATGATCCAAGGGCCAAACAGAAATAGAGGAAATTAGCGATGGTACTATAACTCAAATGAAAAGAGACTGGGCCTGGAGGGATGGGTTTATGAATTGCATACACCAGTCAGAAGGTAGACTGAACTGCAGTATAAAGCTGACAAGGAGAGAAGCCTATGCATTTGTAATAATAACAGTTTTTATGAAGGCCGGCAGGTACAGAATGGGTTTAGGAGAAGCCAAATGACAGCATACAGAAAGTACAGCGTGTACTGCAAAAGAGACTCTTTGAAAAAATACAATTTAATTTAGTGCAATGATATCATAGACCACAAGAATCAATACAAGTTTGCATATTTCACAAAAAATATGTTATGGCAGCATCATGTTTATTCAGGAAACTGTGTTATGTAATGTAGTGTAATAAGTGTCACAATTTTTTCATGTTTAAAATTTTTTCATGTTTATTATGTGAGCTTTATTAGTTTGTTTAGTCTGTTTTTAAATTAACAGTTACCATTTACCCAGATCAGAAAATGACATAATATGGGTCCTTTAAAACTAGTGACATATCCAAGCTTCATGGAGAATATATTAATTATTGCAATATCGAACCATGTGGTGCTCTGTGATTCCCAGCTCTAGTAAGCAACATAATAGAAAAGACTGATGATATGCAATGAGCCCAACAAAGCCAGCAGGGATGCTCAAATTTATATTTATAGTGCCAAATGCTCCAAACACAAGCGACAAACTAAAGCGTCTGCAGCAAATAGGATTTTTTCATCTGAAACTCCAGAACTATGTGATGAAAGGACATGTGTATTGGCGCTCTGGTCAGTTACCATGATCCATTTTTCATTCTGACACACAAAACTCGGAAAATGTGTTTTCATCCTATCTCCTGCTCACATGAAGGCTTTGTTGGTGTTTTCAGATGATGTAACATTTAGTCAAGAGTTTTCCCTCTGCGGTATTTGTGGCGCCGTACTGTCAAAAACTTTCCACACGGAGTCGGCACACAAAGCCTAATTCAAGCCGCTGTTCTTCTGGGTGATTCATAAAGCGTGTGAAAACCCAGGGCAAATATTATCATTAATGAGTGGTTTAATTAGGGCCTTGACTTGGATGGATTGAGGTGGAGAGACGTAAATTTCCTCCCTGGCTGTCAAGCTGTCTTCACCGGGCTGAAAATGTCACTGACAGGTAGAGTTAAAATAAAACTGAAGAGTGAAGAGTGAGCCTATATCCAGGGAAGATGTCAGGCCCACATACCTGAGAGTTTGATCAGGATACATCAGCACCTGAGAGGCAGTCCGGTGAGGTAGCAGCTGTTATCCACAAGCACTAGCGGCATGGCGGGTTGAAGGTTAGAGCTAAACCTGGGTCTATTTCTGTGGTTATTAGATGGGCTCATGGGACAGATTTAGAACAGGAGCGGACATGTGGCTGTGACATCAATGTTTATTTACACTTCCATAATGCGTGAGGCGCAGGTCTGTCCACTGATTCACTAATGGTTTTGCTAACAAGGAAACAGTGGAAAATAATTTTATATTTTTCGCTACTATATCATAAATCAGGAGTCTCCAACCTTTTTCCTCCAGTGATCTACTTTTACCAAACAAAAATGCCAGAGAGCTACTCATTTTAGTGTTCGCAAGAAATTCAGTACATTTAAGCCCCACGACAAGCCTTAGATGGAGTACAGTTAGATGCCTATAAAACACAAACCATTATCCATTTATTTATTTAGTTAGGCATCAAAATTATACACTTACAATGGCAATTAATACAATTTTAAATATTCAGCACAGTGCATACAATTCAGAAATCCCTTGGTGAGCTACTTTGAAGGGGGGTGAAGAGCTACTGGGTGCTCCCGAGCTACAGGTTGGAGACCCCTGTCATAAATTGAACAAAATAGATGATACAATCCCAAAAAAGTTGATATTTTTCCTTTTGAGCGCATCAGCTATCACCATTAAATCTCTAGCACAGGCCGATATTTTGTTTTGACTGACGTGCTGCCCTAAACAATACGCATAAAGCTTCATTCAACACTTAAGTGCAAAGATAAAACTAAAATCTAATTTAAATTACAGAATTTGGAAAAAAGAATTAACAATTGGCCAAAAATATCGGTAGAACATATCAACCATTGTTTTTTTCTAGATGTTGAAAACCCATACCAGTAAATCTCTACTAGTGGCTACTGTAGTGAATTACCACCACTGAGCATGGACTGACTAATGCACAAACTTGTAAAGCAACTTTGAATGTCTGGAAAAGTTCTATATAAGACTAATGCATTACTATTTATATTATGAAGACAAAGTCAATGCTAAAGGTCAGCCATTTCCACAAGAAATATATTTTGAGTAGTTGTGAACAGACCATATTGGCCTTTTCTCTTAGTGGCGACATTTCCAAAATCTCCCAAAATCTGACCATAGATTTAGGACCTTTGGACTGCACTATTCCTTCACTGTCAAATAATTCCTCTTAACTGTAATGGTATATGTCTCCGGTTCTGATTGTCTATTCCAGACCTTTCTCTCCCCATTATCAGTGATCTTAACTGGACTCAAAACTGCCAGGCATCAGCTGCTCTCCGGAGAGTCCAGTGCTGAAAAAATAGAAAAACGGAGAGAGAAAAATTGAAAAGTGCCAGCGATGTGTCAGTTCTGAAGTGGATCTGATGAGGCTTATCATTATTGAAACATGATTATAATTTGTTAATCAGCCTCTGACCTGCTTCACCTCCTAAAAAATGAACCCTTCATTTTGATTCTCACGGCGCCCCCCGCTGCTTCACTGTGAATCTTTATCATGTGCGATCCATCATCCTCAGGCTCAACCCCGTGACTTCTCCTCCCCTCCTCTCTCTCCACAATATCTCTGTCCTGACTCAATATATTTCATATTTCAATCTCTTTCATCATCTACTAATGTTCACTGAGTGGTCCGGGCATGATCGCTGAGCTGTACTATTTATACATGGCGACTCCAAAGGTCCGAGCTCTGTTTTCACTGTGTCCAAATATATATATCCCAAAACTACTAACATCGTCTGACACATCGCATGCCTCAGTGATATGGCTGTGTAATCCAATTCTATATATGTGTGATGCTACAAATGACTAATACTGTGACTCACCACCGTCAAGACTATTCAAGACTATTTGGTATTTATGGTAAAGATACACAAGAATAGTATAAATTGCTAAAGGCCCTATATAAGGCAAAATTGACTCCAGTGAGCTTTAAGCCATGTTAGAATGTCATGTTTTGCTTCATTCACAGTTTGAGTAACCCTTTATTATTGGTCTGTCTACATCTCTAAAGCTCAAAATGGTCTGTTGCATTTTGTGATGTTATGAAAAGGTAGTTTGCAAGTTACCTTTTATCTTTTATTCAGTAAAGACTGGCAATTCCAGGACTGAAATCATCTAATCTAAATGACTCTCATGAAAGTTTATGGAGTGTAAAAACAGAGTGGATTACTTTCTGTATTACCACATGACATCACAAGTTGAAACAGAGAGTTTTCTTCTTTTTTCGAAGAACTCAGCCTAAATATGCTTGGTTTGTGAGTTAATCATGTGTGAATGAAGTAAAACACAACACTGTTTGTGATGAGGAAACAACATTATAACAGCACTTTTTTTTTTTGCATCTTTATTATAACAGCACTTATTTGAATCTAAGCATGATACCAAGGTTGTTATCTATAATCTCAGAGGATAGAATGAATGCACTGTATACTCTAATTATATAGTTGTACTCACAGTTACAAAAGATACCCTCGTAATAGGGAAGTTTGTATACTCACACTGGCTATGATGAAGCCAAACAGTAAAGAGGAAATAAAGCCTGAAAAAGGAAGCACAGGTTTACTATCATTTTTACATAATGATTAGGTATGGAAACCTTTTACTTTCTCTGTCATTGAGTAACTCGAGGAAAGCAGGTAGGTTGCTAGACTGTTGTCAAAATTGGAAAGTTGTGACTACAGTTGCTTCGAGACTAGTCATATTTGATTATACAAGACTGCAACACCTTTCAATGGTTTTATATTGGAATTCATAGAAAACCTTCCTGTGCTTTTTTACTGTGTAATGATTGACATAATGCCAGACCTACAATAAATGATTAGAGCGACTAGCCTTGAGGTCTTTGAATAATATTGAACACATTTGCTCTTGAGAGACTGGGGTTGTCAAACCATGTTAGAGAAAATCTGATGCGCATTTATTATCCTGTATTAAATGACAATGTGTAATGAATAGGGATATAACACTAAAACACTGGCAAATAAAAAATATGTACTAACAGCAAAGCAGACCACATCCGTAGGCAAAGAAGATTTTTATTTTATTTTATTTTTTTATGCAAGTAGTACTTCCCTGATAGAAGCATAGAAAGTACAAGTAAATGCCATGGTTGAAAAAGGTTCAAAAGTACTCTGATGTTTTGAAATCATTATTTATGTACAGAGAAAACTAGAACCTTGTGTTCTTTCTGGGAGCACAGATTTAACTGTGACCTACCGAAATGCCATGTAATCATAGGGATCAGAACAGGATTTGACTTTTATCACAATATCATCCAGCCCTATAGCTTTTTACTTTTCCTAATGCTGCAGCTACTAATTGAAAAATAGAACCCGACCCACACCCAAGAACCTACTACTTACTACACACTGACACGTCTGTTCATGAAGTAATAAGAATAAGAATAATAGAAGTTATTTATTGTAACCTCTATGGCTCAAATCTTATCTCATTAACTAAAAACAACAAAAATCTCCCAACTATTGCAAGGAAAGTATTCACACAATATATATTGAACGCAAATATATTGGACGATAAGTCAACATACCAGCAGTGCTTAATCGTGACAGGCCTACTGTTCATAAATTACACATGTAAGCCTATGTTAAGACCATAACACGATGCTTTACAGAAGAAATATTAAAACAGTTAAAAGCGCAATAAAGAAATAATACAGGAAAGATAAAAATAGTATTTGCATTTGGCTTCCATATGGCAGTACTTTCAAAGTGTAAAGCAACAAGTCCTGATCACACAGTTGACTAAAAATGTGTCATACACAAAGCACCGGTGCCAACTCGATTAAAAGATGTGGATCAGTGAAAGAGAGTCCAAAGCTTTGCCTGGTAAAGTTAATGGATTCTTTACGAGCTCAATGGGCACTAATGAGCACGCCGCTGTGGTCATCTCGTCTGGATCGATGTCCTGCAGACACATTGCGGATTTGACTTTATTTAAGATTTAATTAAGTTACTTTTATAAGAGTGCTGCAGCCTATTGATTGATTCCTATTCAAAATGGGTAACAACTTTGCAGAATGCAGTCTTCTGCCGCCAACTTCTACTTTATCTTTGGACACTTAAATGACAAATTTCACACCTTCCCTTTTAAATGTTGAAGAAAAGTGAGTCATTGCCGCCATAGAGATGAGCGATGAGGAAAGTCAAACGTGTCGCTTCATTTAATCTTTTTTAAAGCTGCACTGGCTTTGGAAAACAGACCATTTACAGAGGCCATATGAAGAGAGAAAGAATCAGCTGGAGCCATACTGCGTAGACCAAAGAAAACAAATTGATACCAGTGATGATTCAAGGTGTGAAATAAGCTGTCAACTCAAACATGGCTGCATACTGCCACCAACAACTGATGTAAACATTGAGTAAGTTTATTCTATAAAAAGTTGAAATGTGTTATCAAAATAAGCAAGTGTGGCATGCTTCCCCACATAACCGCTTTGAGGCATTATATAGTGCTATAATTCCCATACCATATCAAAATAAAGATTTACTTAATTATGCAAATCCCAATAATCTGACAGGCTCATAACTAACACTAAAGTCATTGTGGGACCCCCAAGGAGCAAAATACTAGGCTCATTAACCAAAGGTGATTAGTAATTTGTCTCACTGTGATAAGTGCCCTGATTAGGGGTGCAACCATTCACTTTGGATCATACAGGGCTGAGGTGGAGAAGCTCTCAGATGCTACACTGCCCCCCACTGGAAGCATGAAGGCATCACATCATCAAAGTCAGTTGAGCAGGAGGGCAATTTCACAAAAGAAAACCTGGTATTATTGAGGTAAGTGGAGATAAAAACTTTTATTTTTTATTTAGTTTTAAAAAAAAAGAAATCTATATAACTAGTTTCTTAGAAATTATCAATAAGCTTGTCAATGTTGTTTAAAAATATGCAAATTTTTAATATTGAGTATATATATTATATATTATTATTTAATGTAGCAGGTAAAGATAAAATGATTTTTCTGCACATTTTTGAGGGTAATTCTGTGTGATATTTAATCCTCAAGTAACAGACTTAAAGACACATTTTAGTACATTAATGGATTACCAAAATATATTATTATAGTTATTGGGACAAATTTTTTGTCAATATCACCCACCCCTAGCAGCGATGTGTGGGTGAATGTTCCTATAGTCCACCATATGGTCAACACATGTAGGAGACAGCAGGCTGAGTCTCCTCCACTAATAAAACACTGCTCCTTGACTCCAGACAAACCTCCACATGAAAATGTCTGAAACCCTGTCCACAGCTGAATGCCCACCTGGGAGCTCATCGCTGTGTTATGACTGTGCGGCGTAAATAATGAAATGGGCCAAAGAAAGAAAAATATGGAGCATCATCAAATATTAAGCCCAGGAGGAGTCCACATGAGTCAGAGACAAGGTCATGTTTGATAATCAACCCACTGCAAAGCTTGAGTCGCTTTTCTCTTGGTGGGATTCTGGACGGCTGCCCGTACACTCCATTATCACAGCTTTTATCTTACAAAAGACAGGGGTAGACTGTAGGAACAACTGGCACCATGCCACAACATGAATGAGGGAACGTACAACTTCTCTGATCTACCACACTCCTGATCAATAAATCAATAAAAGAAAGAAATCATCAGATAATTTTTAGATAAGATTTAGACAAGATAGAACTGGAACAAGACCTTGGGAGCTCTGATGAATCATATCTTGATTACTAGCAGTTATTATTTAAAATGCCACTTCAAAAGGTCAGGGACAGTTATTTCTCAAATTATTAACCTGCTCAGATAACAACAAAATGCAATAACAATTCAGCAGAAAAACAAACAGGAAAAGTAACAATTACCTGTTACAGAGAGGAAAATAGGAGACTAGAGTTACTAAACACAATTATACTGCATATAACACAGCAGCTAAATGCATGCATGCTGCAGTTTAATGACTAAATGTAGAAAGTAAATAATTCTGTTGGAGGGTTAGTCAGTGAAATATGATCCAGTTTGCTTAATACCATTTCAGCCTAATCGAGAAAGTACAAAAGAGCGATATACACAGTGCACATGGATAATGGTGAGTGGAACAAAGTCAGACAAAGAAACAGCAGAACAACAAAGCCAGGCTTTTATCTGAGCCATTAGCCTGATGCAGCAGTAGACAAACACGTGTCAGATAAAACACTGCTTTACTCGGTCTAACCTGCAGCACAGATTAGCCCTTTGACTATGCAGTAATAATAAGGATCATTAACTGAACTAATGTTTGTCTTTTCATCTCAGTCCCAGGTTTAAACCAGACACAGCCTCAGCTTCTGAAGAAACTTTGCGTAGCTTCCAGTCACAGGTTATTTTAAAATGCTGCTTAACCATAAAGCTCCCCAAAATAGCCTTTAAATAACAGGGTGTAGGATGTCACCCGGCCAGCAGTGTGCATAGCCAGCCATGTGGGTGTGTGCCACTGCCACTAGAAGACTCCATCTCCCAGAATGCTTTGCCTTTTTGGTTATAAAGTCATCATATCAAGTCATCGCCACAGATAACTGATGGCATTCATTATGGACTTATCCTCTAATTGGGATTCAGTTTTAAGTACTGTCCATAAACAAAGGTAAAATAGGTCATTGAGTCATGTTTGTGTTAACAGACTTTGGTAAATGAGAGATTTTCCACAGTGAGTCACCTCAGCTCCATCAGACTAACTTTTTCCTCTCACACTCACAGGAGAGCCAGAGAAGCGAAACCGACATCAAGAGAAAGTAAACTACAGTTTCATCCCAGAAGAAATGTGTTTACAAATAACAACATGATGAAATCCTTTTGGACCATTTTTCCCATAGCAGTTTATACACTTGTCAGTATCATTTTAAACAGTAGGACTTAAAGCTATTATGTTAAGAGTGAAATCGCAAACAGTTACAAGTCACCATTTGGAAATGGGATCTTTTTCTTGCCAGTCAACAAACTGGCTTTATATTACCACAGTAACTTGACCAAAAGCTCTAGAAAAAATTGGATAGAGTAAAACATAAGTCTATGCATAGGACTGTAGTCTTTTGGTTATTGTTTTACTAATATAATATCTAATGTGAGTAATGTTACTACGGTTTGATATGAACTTCTTGTATGTAGATATAGCAGAGTAGATACATGAATAAGCAGACCATTCATCAAGTCAAAGAGGCTATTTGGACTGAATACGTTTGTTAACTAAACTAAAATCTATTATCATTATGCTAGCCGGCTAGTGAAATGTCAAGGCACAAAAAATGTCTACTATGTTCTTATTCTGAACTTTTCTTCACCATAGGAGTGCAGGTCACACACAAAATGACAAATGGCTGCACTTACCGAGTTTGCCGGCTTCTCGAACATCCTCTTGAGGCTGTCTAGCTGGATGTCAAACCTCTCTATGTGCTTTGTCCCCTGTGGGTCCTGTGTGAACGCTGTGCTGTCTGCTACCTCCACCTGTGGCCCGGAGGGAGTGCGGACAGAAACCAAGCCTGCAGGCGCTGACACTGCACCGGCTTCTCCATTTCCTGATTGAATTTCCATTGTTGCAGAAACCGTATCTGGCCTCCCTTTCCCCTCCAGGTCCACGTTTGGAGGGGAAGCCTATTGTGTGAGGTGGTCTAGGAGGAAGAGAGGGAGAGAAGGGGGCATATGAGAGGGCGTAGGAAGCCAGCACGAGGATGCAGGAGGCTCTGGAGGTCTGAGATTTGGGTTGTGCAGGGACAAGAGGAGGAGGAATAAGACAGAGGAAAAAAGTCCACAGACAAAGTTTTCCCTCCCCTCTCATGCCCTGTAATTACACTCACAGCAACTTAAGTTAACTAGAAAAGCACATTTTAGACCGGAGAAGTCATGCCAGGCAAAGACGTAACAAAAAGGAAAAACAGGGAGACTGCCAAAGTATGTAGGAGTGAAGCAATGTTTCCCATAGACTGACCTCGAATTTCCAGAGTAAGGAATGGAAGAAAGCTTTAAAACACAAACATATGAATAGCTCCAAATAACAATCAAGTTATAGGACATAAAATAGCCATTACATAACATACACATAATCACTTAATTTTACTGTACATTTCATACAGTATCTATAGTCTGTGCATAACCCACAATGTCACTATAACCATATTGTATCTACAATAAGGGCTGTAGGCCTTGTCAGTCCTATCTTACAAAAAAATTGACTTTTGGGAACTTTAAGTCATGTTATAATGCTGTTACCTCATCAAAAACATAGCTAAAGTGGTGTTTTGTTTAATTCACATGTTTAGTTCTTTATTATTAGTCTGTTTACCTCTCCAAAGCACAGAATGCTCTGTTCTACCAAGTGATGTCATGTGGTGGAGCTACCTTTTACCTTAAGTTGAGTAGAGATTGGCTATTCCAATGTTGAAATTATCCAAATGATTATAGTGAATGTGTATGGAGTTTAAAAACACAGTGGAGCACTTCCTGTATTACCGCATGACATCACAGTGTGGAATATTTTCTTGGTTTAGAGAAGAACTCAGCTTGATAAGAGTGTTAAACATGTGTGAATGAAACAAAACACAAGTCTGTTTGTGATGAGAAAACAATATTATAACATAGATCAGAAAATAGTGTAATATGGGCCCTTTAATCAGTCTTATCTGGCAAAGAATTTCATGACTTAATTGGTTAATAAAGGATTAATATGGGCAACAACAAAAAAGAGTAGGCACAGAGGGAGTTAGCAGGAGTTTTAAGGGTGAGTCATGATTTTAATTGCCTATTTGTTTACTAGTGCTTAAAAGTCGTTATTGCATGAACTCCCCTGAGGCTGTGGTCTTGTTTGTGCAGTTTCAGATAAATGGTCAGATCATAGAGATACTTAACAGTTTTGAGAGCTTTGCCCTTTTAGATGACTAATTGATTGTGTATGACTTTAGTGAAATAATTAGTCAAGTACACCTCTAAAATCAATGCCATAGCAATTGTCAACAAAACACATCTTTAAAGGTGCACAGTGTAACTTTTCTGGTAGAGGGTCTGCAATTCGCTTGTCTGCATGGTGATGTTATTACTTTGCCTGGGATGTTCCATAGTATGTCATTAAACAAGTACATCCTGTATTTATTTAATTACTTGTTTTTATTTCTTAAAACTAGCGCAAAGATATGCATTCTTACCGTGAGCAGGTCCAGTTTTCCGCAGATCTGACCTGTAACTTGGCATGGTGATGTGGCCTACTTGTCTCCATAAAGTACCGGTAAATGACATACTGTAGAACATTTCAGGAAACAACAACATGAAAGTTAAGCAGATGGTGGACCCGCTACTAGAAAAGTTAAACTGTTCACCTTTTACATGAAACAATTTGATCATATTCAATTAATGCATATTCCACCCTTGCCACCCCTTTGGACCCATAAGCTCTTTTCCAGGTGCAAAAGTTGACCCCTATCCCTGAACAAAACCAGGAAGCGCTCAGACCATTAACCTTGGCTGCCAGGGCTGGGTCGATGATGCTGCATTTACTGTTCAGATTTGCTTCCTGGGCAGTTCTTTCCTCTACGGCTAACGCGCTTATTCTGAGTCACGGTTCAGCTGTTTCCTACTCAACCTGTAAAGTTTTAGCCCCATTCTATTGACCTACATATCCAGTGGTCAGGCGGCACAGTGTTTTTACCTTGGAGAAGAAAAGCATGGATCAAATGATAGAGAAGGGATGACAGGAGGACTCAATGGTGATTGACGGCTTAGTTACAGGATCAGGTAGAAATAAAGGTGAGCCTTGGACGCCCCATTCAAAGCCTCAATCAAAATGCCAATACACGGGGGGCTAGAGAAAGAGTAGGAGAGACAATCCGAGTAATCCACTGTTAATGAATGAACAGTAATGATATATGCATCAGATAGTACTTGGGAGGACACAGTATCACTTCGTTTATCCCAGTAAGACATGCATTATGTAAAGGTATGTGTCACTTTCAACTGGATTCTATGTCCACTGAAGCCACCACTCGGCTTTCAAGAATAGAGGCAGGCTAAGTTACATTACTGAGCAAATCCTAATGCTAATTCAGGTTTAAAGGTCCTATATTATGCAAACTTGACTCTCGTGAGCTTTAAGTCATGTTATAATGCTGTTACCAGAGTTGTGTTTTGTTTCATTCACACATGTTTGAGTAACCATTTCTTATTACTGTTTTACCTTTAGTTCAGTAGTTACTGGCAATTCCACAGCTGAAATTATCCAAATGTAAAGATGTAGATGAGTGTGGAGTAGAGCATTTCTTGTATTACTACTTGTATTTCCATTTGAGAGAAGATCTTGGTCTAACTGTGCAGGATTTGTGTGTTAAAAATGTGTGAATGAAACAAAACACTACTCCAGGTATGTTTCTGACCAATGAAACAACATTATAACATAAATCAGAAAATAAGAGTAATATGGGCCCTTTAATACAGATAAAAAGAACAATGCACAAGGGAAATTTACACTAGTTGAATAGATGTGTCTTTAGAACGGCAGTGTTTTAAGTCAGATCCAGTGGGGAAGCTAACATAGAGTCGCTAACGCTGAAAAGACTTGTTTAATGGAACAAGACAATGTATCAGCACAAGTGTGGTTTAAACGGATTTCCCAGAAAAGACTCACCAGGGGGAAATAAAATGTCTGCTTAATAAAATATGCTTTCCCTGTGTTTGAATGCAGGACCACCAGCATCTAAGGCTTATAACTTTGTTCATTAAGGAGACACAGTAATCTATTTGATATATGATCACAAATTAAAAGTACGCTGACACTGGCATCACACTGTCACAGAATAGAAAATTCAAATGGGACCTACTTTACTCTGCCAAAGATCCCTCTGTTCCCACAGTCTGGAACAACATAAAAATACATCTTTTAGTTATGACACAGATTCAGCAAGAAAAATGTTCAGAACAGGAGCCAGGGAAATGCTGTCCAAAAGATAACTAAGCACTACGCTTTTTTGTCGGCGCCTTGGCACTTGGAGGGATCTGTCATGTTTTAATGACAATCTGCAACACACGCGACTCAGTATCTGATCATGTAGCACATTACATTAAAATCATTATTGCATTTTTAAACTTGCTACTCATCAAATGCTATTAATGTCACAGAGCTTAACTAACATAATTTAGCACATGTTTATGCAATGGCCTCAAAGCAGACTTATTTAGCTTCAAGCAGACACAACTTTATAAATGACTATGTTAACATTTTATTCACTTCAGCACACATCAATCTCTGTATAAGTGACTCTTCCTTAATTGTACCATAACACTTTATGAAGCGGTTTGTTACTGCGGGGTCTTCAAGCTAATCATTTCATGGTTTTATTGGTCATTTCATTTTTTTTTTCTATTCAGCATTTGAAACTCAATATAGTTACATTTTAGCGCCTCATCCAAACTCTTTTCGGCTGGTTTCCCTGGAGAGCCAAAGAAACGCAGTACTAAAATGCACATTATGATACTTCCTCCTCACTTTCTAAGCACTCCAGGAGAGACAGTCGGGCAGGGTCATATAACCACACTGCTGCTCCAATTACTGCTCTTTTACTTCCTACCTCGTCTTCATTATCACACCCAGGTCATCTGATAGGGCCACTGGGCACCACTGTATGCGTCTGGTCCGCCTGCAGTGAGAAGTCGCTTAAGGCTGACACTGTAGTAATAGTCTTGTAAATAAAGCTACAATGAACTGTGAAGGGGTTTATTGGAAATGTTTCCTGGGTAGATCATTCTGTACTATAATGTCACTTTAGTTTGGGATTTGGCTGAGGAGCTCTTTAAAGCCAGGGCAGATAGAGATGCCATGTGCTCCCCAGACCAATACCACCCTCTCCAGATGTGAAAAGGAAAAACTTACTTCGTGTCCTCTTTCACATCTGTTACAGCTGACTGTTTGAAGTGGTACTTTAACAAAACCAGAACCTCTGCTATAAATGATAATAATAAGGAACTTCTTCACTGAAGTAATTATGTAGTCATAGTTCTCTTTTAGTTAATTTTTAAATCTAGCAATATTATTATTTTTAGAAACTATCAGTCCTGGTGCTATTACAATTAAGGACATGGCTCTGTGTGCCACTAACTTGTAGTTGTTTGTGCTTAGTCTGCCCTCTGCTGGTCATCTAAGCAAACAGACAGATAAACAGAGGATATGCAGTACTGGGAGGAAATACTACAATGTTATTTTTAGTAAATAAAATAATAATGTGATACACTATAAATATGTTGACTATGTAATGACAAAAATGAGGTAGAACATCAAAACTAAATGTATGAAATGTATGAACATTATTGATGTCCACACAAGCTAATAATTAATGCCTATATTTAACTGTGATGAAATGAGACATGTAATGTAACAGGGCTTTTTTTTTTCTGGATACTTGCTTTACATTACATTATTTATTTACTCCACACCTGGTGATGGTGAGGTCTTTCTGCTGGACACAAGACCTGCTTGGTGCCATCCAGCAGCTCACTCACAACATTCAAACTAAGGTGGATGTGTCTTGCCTAAAGACACAATGACAGTATGCTTTAGAGGCAATTCCCATTATGTCCCATTATGGCACCTAGTATTCCCAGCAGTATCCCCTCCGAGAACTAACCAGACCCAACCCTGCTTAGCTTTAGGCATACCTACATACATTAACCAAAACTTTATGTGCATGTTTATTAGCAATTAGTCACAAAAATATATGTTGCATAAACTGTATACAGCTGCTACTAGTTGGATGTCTATATTAAGTTATTTGCTAAACTGACAATAGGTAGCCAACACAGTTCATAGTACTAATGGCTACTATATGAGCCTTCAGGATCAATCATCCAAGGAAAAGCATATACAAAGACAGCTGGGCCATTTATTTAGGTCTCTGGAGACACAATTATACCCAGACAGAGTGCTGCAGACCGACACAGAGACAGGCCGTTCAATTACAATAAGTGAATAAAAGGCTCCGCCTACTGGACAAAAGTGAGAACTGCAGCAGCTCTTCACCAAGCCAATTAACTTGCAGCATAAAAGTCTCCAAGCATTAATAAGATGCAATTTGGGCCCAATTAGAAACATGGGAAATTTAGCATAGGGCATTTCCATTGGCAGATTGTAATGTGGCCATGTTCCTAATTATATAGAGTGTAATGATGGCATATACTGGCTTTGGCCTTTTCTCTGCAGACATAAAACACCAGCAGCCTTTAATTGGACAAGATCTTAATGCTTAGTTCATAATTCATAACTGATTTCTCTGCAGTGCTCTGAGATTTCTAGACAGCAGCTGTAAAAGCTCAGCTCAGTCGCATTCACGTACAGATGGTGGCAATGTCCTTTATTGACCTTAAGGAACAACATCGGTGCAGAATGTAAAATAGTCCAACGAACATTACATGTGTTGAGGTTTATGAAATATACTTAAGTAACTAGTTGTCTTCTTTCACCCATTGTTCAGGTTTCCAAGCACATACACACATGATACTGAAAATGCAGCCCTAACTCACTCACACGCTAGCTCGCTTCACCATTAGGGAGAGCCAGCACATCCCAGCCCCCACCTCCCCCTCAAAACCCCTCTAGCTGGCTGCCCCCCCTTCCTCCTCCTCTCCTCCCTCTCCTCCCTCTCTCTCATGGCTCGTTGCCATGGAAGCTGATTGGAAGGATTGCTCTGTCTCTCCAGCACACTGCCACTCCATCCTTGGCGAGAGAAAACAAGGCAACTCTGAACATAGCAGATAACAGCCAACTGAAATTGTACTTTCACCACACCGTAAACACATCTTGAGTACCTGTGCATGCATTTAAACAGCTGTGATGACACGCACTGTATTGTTCAGTGATTTATGTATTTCAAAAGCCGTAAACGTGAAGCTACATATATCCTTTTACACGATTACTACCTCTCTTTAGTGCAGAAAGCATACTCCAAATTTGATGCACAGTAAAATATTCTCCACCTAGAAGAGAAAGGAAGGAGAGCAAAAGGTGCAACCGTGACAAGCCATTTTACACGATAAGCAGCTCCAAAATATTCCATGGCTAATCAGAGGCTGAAACTATTTTAAGACGACTGAGTGAGAATTTAGGAGGAGAAAAATCCAGTCTGGTGAACAAATGAAAGGAGCACGCATGCAATCTCTGTGTATGTGAATAGAACATGCAAGCTCAAGGTTAGGGCATCATTACTGATATTTTCCAAGAAGTGATGAAATAGAAAGGCAGAACATTCAGTATCGTTATAGCAACAATGTTTAGGGGCTTGTGTGTGTGTGGGGTTGCTTTTTTACCTATTTATATAAAACCAAAAGCATGGTGTTGCCTTTTTCATTGGTGTAATGTTTCTAAATATAACAAGTTTTGCACACGCGTTTGCTGCTACAGGTAGTAAACAGTTTTGTTCGATATGAAAAAACATGGGGAGTTAATGAGTTTTACTTCATCCTGCCAGTGCTATCATCTGAGGACATACCACACATTGTTAATTAAATTGGCTCCTAAACTATAGTGGAGACAGCTTGTGTGCACCGCAGTGCCTCAATCTACCAAAAACTATGCAACAACATTCATTATTTTGTTCTGTCTACATATCTTTGTGCATGTTTACGGGGTTCAGAACACTTCAACTATATCTTCACAAACAAGGCTGAAGTCAAAACTATCTCTTAAAACTCAATGCATGAACACCTTACTTAAATCAGGCTGGCTGAGGTTTTGACATAATCCACGCCAATTACACATAGCAACTGCATGTGTTCAATCTTTCATGACTTACAGCTTTCCTTTTTGAGCTAACATTTGGTGGATCTATTCACTGTAAAAGAAAGTGTAGCTTTCAGATAAATTAGTGCCACATGAAGAATTCCAATTGTGATTCAGTTTTGGCTGTTAAGTTTCATATTATTCAAGGTATTTCACAACATCGAATTTATACTTTCCACCCCCCTCCTAGTCCATGCAGCCTCCCCCTTCCTCTCTTTATGATCTCAAAGGGGGCTTGCTTCACCTCAGTCAGGCTTCAGTGCTCCAGTCGGCAGCAGCAGCAGCAGCACAGCTAACAAGTCTTTGTGAGGGGAGAGGGAGGAAGGGAATGGGCGAGCGAATGGGCAAGCAGACAGTGTAGCAGTATAAGAGAGAGAGAGAGGGAGAAAGAGTGCGAGAGAGTGAGAGTGAGAGGGAGAGAGAGAGAGGGAGGAGAGAGAGCAAGAGAGAGAGAGGAAGGCAAGCATCATGGCAGCGCTCACTGCATCATCACGACACATGGGGATGTTTGGCTGCTAGTGGAAGCTGGGTGATGCAGAGTACAGATAGCCAACGACTTCCTGAAGACCTAATCCACGAAACAGGTCAGTGGCATTGTTTAAAAAGGATTATAATTAGACTATGGGTCTGGTCTATGAATGATGTCAATGCTTCTGCTGATGCTGTGTGAGGTTTGTCAATAAGAATTCCCCTGTTACTGTTTAGGATGTGCAACTAGGCTGAGGGAGGTAGTCCATGCATGCTGACACGTGAGAGCTGATTTAAAGCGGACAGGTAAAAAGATGTGTCCAGGAAATAGGCTACAATTAAATGCTAACCCTTTGTACAGTAATTATGCAGAGTTTTAATTCCTGAAGGAGAGAGACGCCAATGATTCAAAATAAAGAAGTAAGAGGGTAGCAGGCTAGCAGAAGAAAGAGGAGGTCTTTGCTTATAGAAGTAGGAAGTGGTGCCTTGGACCGGCATTCAGCTCTACTGCATATGATGTAATCCTATACCAGTCCAGCTCCCAAGCAGCCACCACAAAGAAGTGCTATAGCATTCATACAAATTCAGAAAATGTTCAGCAGAATATCAAT
The DNA here is from genome assembly GCF_026225935.1 of Boleophthalmus pectinirostris. Lineage (NCBI taxonomy): Eukaryota > Metazoa > Chordata > Actinopteri > Gobiiformes > Gobiidae > Boleophthalmus > Boleophthalmus pectinirostris. The sequence goes on along the minus strand of NW_026570994.1, from coordinate 10,995,070 downwards.
ACATGTTAGCTGTATTTTCTACCAGGGTCCATGAGGGATTCATGAGATACAATGATATATATCTGGTGGAGAGTAGGAGGTTACCAAATTAAAAAAAGAAGAAGAAAAAAAAAACAACTTAAGATTTTATTTCATAATGCTGACTAATCCAAGGTCACTTCCTGATGCTATGAGCAGTGCAAATGTGCTCCTTAGATTTCCCAAGACACATCATTATGAGTCACAGAGCTAAAATTAGTATATATTGTTTGTTTGGCCTTGAAAAAGTCACACTTTATATGAGGAAAGTGAAGAAAAGTGGGATGTGTGCTTTCACCTGTGCAGGTGTGACCAGTGGGCGGAGCACCATGATCAGTGGAATCTTGAAGAGGAAACATGAAGAGGGCCCCTCCTCACATCTGTCCACGCCCGCCTCTGATGATGAGGTGTCCTGCAGTGACAGCGGCAACAGCAGTGACAGTCTCAACCACCCTGTGCCATCTGGACTGCTTAACTGTAAGATCACGTGACTACTGAGCTGACAGGGTCTACTACAGAATGATAACAGTTTCTATTCGTTTTAAATACCAATGAGATTACATGTGATGTGCTAAATGTTTAGTCTCTACATCCTTACATTAAGTTATTTTGTAGGCTAAAGCACTGTCACTCCTCCCCAGCTTCTCTGCAGCAAAAGTCCAAGAGATTTCGCGGTCGAAACGTGCACTTTGAGAACGTGACAGTGTACTACTTCGGGCGCAGACAGGGCTTCACCAGTGTGCCCACTCAGGGGGGCAGCACCCTGGGCATGTCGCCCCGTCACAGCTGCGTCAAGAACTTCACCCTCCGGGAGTTCGCAATGGAGCAAAAGCGCAGCCACCGCAACATGCTCCGACACCACCTGAAAGAAGAGAAACTCAACGCCATCAGACTCAAAGTGAGCCATGTCACATACAGAGTGTATTACGGGTTTATCTCCATTTTTATCGGTAAATAGCATAATAAACCATGGTAATTTCACATATTTGGTCATATTTTTCTACATTTGAAATGGTTAGCTATCTGCTAAATCCTAATTAGCTTGTCTATTTACTTAAGTCTCTGAATATGGTGGTTTTCTCAATAAAGTTTATGCTAATATCTAGCTTTGCGAGTTTGGTTACTAAAAACGTTGTGTCCTGAGGGTTTGAACGTGCGTAGGCGTAGATTTTCACAAAGACTTTTATAATGTGTTCCGCAGCTCACCAAGAATGGCACGGAGTCCTCTGTGGAGGCGGACACCCTGACGTTAGACGACATTTCTGTGGACGAGCTGGACGTGGACAACACTGAGGTGGATGACTACTTCTTCCTGCAGCCGCTGACCACCAGGCGGCGCCGTGCTCTGCTCCGTGCCTCCGGGGTGAGGCGCATCGACGTGGAGGAGAAACACGAGCTGCGCGCCCTGCGCCTGTCCCGGGAGGAGTGTGGGTGTCGCTGCAGGGGCATGTGTGACCCGGAGACCTGTGCCTGCAGCCTGGCCGGCATTAAGTGCCAGGTAAATGGATCTGTGGTGAGGCCCAACTGTAATACACTACTACTTTTGTCACTCACTTATTGTGTGTTTGCTTATCTTACTGCCACATTAGCCAGTAATGTATCTAGTAGACTTTATTTGTTCGAGTTTAAATCAACAGTTGAAATCAATCAGTTGCTTAATTGATAGAAGAAACACATCACGTGATTCTTAAATCATTAAACAGAGTAGCCTATTGCTTCAAGAGATTTCCCTAAAATTTGTTTACACAGTTGTGTTATACATGTTTGATTTACTTTACACCATTTCATAAGTCTAAAATGACTCTTTCCTTCCACATTTGTGCCCAGGTGGACCGCATGTCCTTCCCATGTGGCTGCACCAAAGAGGGCTGCAGTAACACCACAGGTCGCCTGGAGTTCAACCCTGTGCGTGTCCGGACCCACTTCCTCCACACCATCATGAAGCTGGAGCTGGAGAAGAGCCGTGAGGAGCAACCACATCACCGCCAGCAACCACTGCCGCCAGAACATCAGCAGCAGCAGCTCGTAACCAACGGCAACGGTTTCCATAGCGACCCCTCCTCTCTGGTCCAGACGCAGCAACAGCCGAACCTCCAGTTCCCTCTCATGATGCACCTCCAGAACGACACAACGGACCCCCATTTGGATGACGAGGAAGAGGAGGATGAGGATGAAGACGACGAAGAGGAAGAAGAGGAGGATGAAGCCTATGAGGACGAGGAGGATGGAAGTAGTGTTTGCAGTGGCCTTTCAGACTGTAGCACGCACAGTTTAGACACCAATGACCCAGAGGAAGGAGAGGACAGTGAGGAAGAGGAGGATGAGGAGGATGACGATGGAGAAGAGGAGGAAGAGGACGACTGGGACTGCCCTTTACAAAGCACAAACGCACCTCCATACCCAGTCCCTCTCCCGTCTATTCTGACCTACTCTAACAATGCACTAACAAGTCCCCCCTTCTCTTACAACAGAGACAGTGAAAACCACCCCACTCTCCCCACTGTGGACACAGCTCTAAACTCCGATCAGGGCGTCCCGTGCCGTCTCCCTCCCCACCCGCTTCCCAACTCCCCAAATCTCTCACATGCACAGCTACGTGAGGGCGAAGCTGCCTCTAGTGGTGAACATTCTGCACTGCTCCAGAACAATCCAGACTGGTGTGACTCACAAACTGAAAATGTGGCCAAGGAGCAGACAGGGGAGGAAGAAGGAGAGACTTTGGAAGAAACCAATCAAAACGCAACTTAGAATCCTTTACAAATGTGATGTTCGATAAGTGCACTTCCATATGGAGCTAACAGACCATGAGTGGCACACAAAATGATCCAATTTTATCTTTGTTGGTTTTAAACAAAATACTTGGTCAATAACCTTTGTTGTTATTCTGTATTACATATAGTCCAATTGTTGTTCTAGTCTTGAGACACATCATTAGCATGTTTTCTTAAGCCAGTTTCTATGACAAGTCCATAAGGTTCTGAGGTTCTGGCAACATTGTGAAGTCTCATTACATTCAGTGCCACTATGTCTTACAGTTGCTGCTAATTGTTTTCAATGGCTGTCTGTACCGCATGTGTTCAGTTTACTTAAAATAGTTCACTACTAGCAATATGAACTGAATAGAAATTACAATATTTTACAGCCATATGTTAGTATCTGCAAAGGTTGATAGTGATGGGACATACACATTTCAGAATGTCATTTTTGTATTGTTTATATGAATGCCAAAGCATAAATAATTCAGCACCATGTTGTAATATACTATACCATGGAAAATTAATCATTTACAGCTTATAGTTAAAGTGACGCTCAAAACTGCCAAAAATGGTGCCATTATAACATGCTTGCTTTAGAGGACGATGTCATTTGCAAATAAAGTGTCTTTTTTACATCAGAAGTGTTTTTCTTTTGCTTCAGTCTCACCTTGGACGTCCAGTTACATACAGTTCAACCAGCAGATGGCGCTAGTGATCTATCAATTGGCTTTACTTCGTCCAGAGCTTAAAACGTGGAGACAAAAACATTTTTTCTGACGTCAGTACATCTGTTGATTGCACGTTTTCTGCTTGGGACACTGAGACATGAGTGTGCACAAATCTTGTCTTTTGTCAGTGAGCGCAAAAGCATTCAGGCCTAGTTCCGGTGAGATTTTGGCGCACCTGTCGCTTCTCTTGCGTCTCTTATTGGACAGGGCGTTGATGAGACCCCCTGTATTCGTGTGAATGGTATTTTCACATAGGCTATAGGATTATGTCTGTATTCCATGTCCTAACCACATTACAAACAGGCGCAGCAGCAGGTGTTGGGACAATAGAGTTTCATAATGTTTGGATATAGGTCTAATGGTGGCTTTTAGCTGCGTAACAGCGATATATGGGTTTACAGTAGTAGCCTATAGCCCTGGTTCTGATTAAGGACAGAAAGTGGGCACGTGACTCCCTCCTTTTCTTACATAATGCGTCTGCTGAGTTGTGCGTCCACTCCGTTAGCTTGTTGATATTGGAGAAAGGGAAGCCTGCCTGCTTTTTTTCATGCGCGAAAGGTATTGTGGGTAAGTGAACTTAGAGGCTGCTGATCAATCACAGGCAGGGGAGCTGTGATGTTACGGTTGCTAGGTAACAGGAGGGGAGATGCAGGAGCAGGATCTGCGCGCGTGGAGGGTGAGGAGGAGGGAGTGGGGTGGGGGCAGATTCGACTTTTTATCTGCTTTTGTCTAGAGGCACGGGTCACCCAAAACAACCATACTGTACCCTCTCATCTGTAGCTATTGTTAGTGCTGAATTGACTAATAAAAGAATTACACGAAGATTAGAACCATCAATATGCAATAGAGAAAGCTCGAAGCATGTTGTCACATTTTGTCATTTCTGTCTCTGTCTCTGAAACCGAACACAACAGAAATGTAAAATGTATATCAAATGAAAGAGCAACATCTCAGCCATTGTTTGACTTTTCATTTCATCTCTGTCTAGTATACTCTCAGAGTTATAAGAGCTCCAACACAAGGTTGGGGCTGACATATGCCTTGGTCTCCCCAGTGCAAAGAAATATGTGCTTCCTAAGGCTTTAAAGTAGTTAAATTGTCTTTACAAGAGGCACCTATTCAGTGAGATAAATTGCAGTAGAATTAAAACACGTAGTCCAGTTGCCTTTGTTTGACCTTCTGCCATCGTTTACCTCCTGTGTTAGACAGCCCAGCTGTCTGATCCTCCACCACTTGTGTGCACAAGAAGAAGAGTATACTGATCCGCTTAGCCACTTAAACACTTCAGCTCTCACCACAAAATGAAAGCATTTAGCATGCAACATACGCTTCCCAAAATATGTTTTATTTTGGAAATCTGGGTTTGTGTTTCTTTGCCACATCTTTGGTTGTAACAAAAAGAAAACTCACTTGTCACATTTTGCAAATTGATACATAGTTAAGTGTAACACATGAATGATCCTGTCAACCAAAAGTTCCTGTCATGTTGGAGCAATCATACGTCAGATCCACGTCACAGATGTCACTCACAGAGAAATCAAAACTGTAGCAAAGGTCAATGGAGAAAATAAACAAGCGTTTACAAAAAAATACGTCCTTTATTCTTTTGGCTTTAAAATGATATTACCATATGAGCGGACAGTAGTCACTTCTTGCATGCAGTTCACCAAAACACCACAAGCGCAATGAGAGATGGCTACTGATTGCTTCATGGTTTGTATCTACAGATATGGGAACCATGTTCGGAAACAAAATCTAAAAAAGTATGGAAATCAAAATAAAAAATGCACTTGTATCTACAGTAAAAATGTTATTTATAATTGGTAAGCAACCCACAGACCCCAGTTGAACACACATATTGTACTCTTGTTTCTACAAAGACGCACAAAAAGGACACATTCTTCTCTTTCACACACTTACATGTTTGACTGCCACACGTGGTTTTACACAGCAGTGGGAATTAAAAAGTGCTCTTACATCAACTGTAAGTGTGATGCATACTGTGGACCCAAATAGCTAGAATATATACAAACTGAATCACTACATGAATTCACTCGCTTCTCAACTGCAACAACGTGAACGTCATACAAACATCTGTGATAGTATATCCTTTAAATGTCTTTGTTATATATTGTCAGCAAGAGTGTATTAGAAAGATTCTTTTCTGTATATTTCATTACAATATTTTCTTTACAAGAACTCTGGTTTGAAGGAGGAGGACGACAACTGCAAAACAGGAGTGTGGGTTGCCATAAGTGGGCCTGGATCAGTCAGCTTGCATACATTCTCAGTATTATTAGTAGGGAAACAGCTTCAAATGGTCAGAAATGGCAAACCAGTGAGTACAACATTGTAACTCATTGGGATGCTACTGGTTTAGCCGTATATACTGTTAAATTGGCAAAAATCCTCCAGCAGTGACATTCTGGCCTTAGTGGTGAAAGCACATTCGCACAATAATGATGCAAAGTATAAAACATTCTTTCTCATAAAAAAAGGATTAACCCAAAAATGAGTACTTGTTATAGCGATTGTTAAATTCAAGACACTGGATTCATAGTAGCAGCAGCACTAGCTACAGACAACTTAACAGTACACTCAACTGTGTCAGATAGAACAACAACCAATGGGAAAATCACAAGCATTTTGCAAAGGCTTTTCACTCGTGTCTGGCAGTGTCTGCTGGATAACTCCATTTAGTCTTGTGCCCACTTTGATTCACATACGCATCTCCTCTCTTGGCGTGGCATTTTTTTACTCAATCACATACAAGTGAATGCACATTTTATCTATTCCTTCGAAACTGTAAACAAAATCTCGTCAAGTCTCTAATGCATTTTTGTTCATTTTTTTAAAGTCTATTTCTTTCTGTCTTTCAAGTCTTTGCCTTTGTTTTCTTTTTCTCTGTTGTCCTTCTCATATTTGTCCTTTTTGTCTGATTTTGTCACACTGTTGTAGGAAGGTGGGGAGGCCGTGGAAGGCGTCATGTCAGTTTTGTCAGATGTGGAGTTTTCATTGAATTTGCTGATGACCATAACGTCTTTATCTGGGTCGCGGATGCACTCCTTCAGCTGTTCCTTGTAGAGGGCCGATGCCTTCTTCATGGCTTGGCGGATCATATAGCGGCGGAAGGCCCTCTGGATCACTATGGCTGATACTTCCTCCTGTTTGCGTCTCAGTGTTGTGGTGATGGGCTCGTAGGAAACCTTTGAAGGATTAGAAGCCATAAAACGCTCCTCCATTTGGCCTCGGAGCACGTCCATCTCCCCACCTTCTCCCAACACACGCTTAGTGAATGCAAACAGGATGTCCAAGCAGTGGATCCGCTCACCACTAACCATAGGCAGGTCCATAGAGATAAGCGCAGCCATGTTGGGTTTAGGTATTCGTAAAGGTGGGTCCAGTGCATCTGCAAAGTCTGACAGTTTGCAGTACTCCACAAACTGCGTAGCATCAGGGTCGAAGCGCTCCCACACTTCGTAAAACATCTCAAAGTCATCCTCGCTCAGCGGCTCAGCACTCTCCTCCGTGGCCACGCTGAAGTTCTCCAAGATCACAGCAATGTACATGTTGACCACAATGAGGAAGCAGATGATAATGTAGCTCACAAAGAAGAAGATGCCCACAGATGGGTTGCCGCAGTTGCCTTTATAGGAGTTTCCCGGGTGCTCCATTTGGCTGTCACAGTCCGGCTCTCTCTTATTGAGAATAGGAGCCAGCAGTCCGTCCCAGCCGGCTGACGTGGTGATCTGAAACAAACAGATCATACTGTTCCCAAAAGTCTCAAAGTTAAACATGTCGTCAATGCCCGACTCCCTCTTCACGTAGGCAAAGTTTGACATGCCAAAGATGGCATAGATGAACATGACCAGAAAAAGCAGGAGGCCAATGTTGAACAAGGCAGGTAGCGACATCATCAAGGCAAACAGCAGTGTCCGGATGCCTTTGGCACCTTTGATAAGGCGAAGAATCCGGCCAATTCTGGCCAGACGGATTACTCTGAACAGTGTTGGGGACACAAAGTACTTCTCAATAACTTCAGATAAAAACATACCTGTTAAAAAAAAACAACAACAACAACTTTAGGACATTGCACAGAAAAATAATAAGGTGAACTGTTTCATTAAAGATAGACACTCACCAACTATTGATAAGATTACAACAACAAAATCAAAAATATTCCAGCCAATGGTGAAGTAATAATGCCGCAGTGAGATCATCTTGAGCACACACTCTCCAGTGAAGAGGACAATGAAGACCAGGTTGATCCAGTACAGAATGTTGTCCATCTCTCTGGTCTGGTCATCCGTCTCCACCATCATGGTCACCATGTTCAGGCAGATCAGGATCATAATCACAATGTCAAAGGCCTGCTTCGTGATGCAGTCAAACACGCACCCTTGAAATGCATTCTGGGAACAGAGGCAAAATAGTATGTCAGTGATGAAAAAAAGAAAGGCTAAAGAAGACATACAGTTCTACAAATGTTCATCCCTAGAATCTGGACTGAGTTAAGACATCAATAAAGTGATGACAGATGACTGGTAACACATGTAGTGCAGTCAAATCAATACTAATCAATCAGCTTAAGACATGTGTTGCTCGTATAGGACATATATTTAAATATGTCTCTTACTGTTGGTCGAGGAATTGGCTTCTGTGGTTTCTTAGAGCCCAGCTTCTTCATGGCATTGTAGTATTTCTTCTGTTCTTCTGTCATGAAGATGTCCTGACCTCCAAAGTAAAGGAAGCAGAACAAATCTGGTTACAATCACATACACTAGAGAGACGTTCATTGTGATTTGATGTTTATGTTGTGGCTTTTTTAATGTCAAGTTCTTTATACTATGTGCTACATTTATGCTTCACTGCCAATCACTGCTCATTCAGTCAGAGATGTGTCCTCAGGGAGCACTGGTGTTAACGCTGAACCACCATCTGTGTGCTGCTGTTGCTGTAGGCCTGCTGAAAAGTGACAGCAAACACAGTGATAGCCCCCTCCCCCGCTCCCTCTTCCTCCTCTCCTCCTCTCCTCCTCCTCCTCTTCTTCTTCCTCCTCTGTCCTGGGCGTGTCCAGTGCTGCTTGTTTGTGTTTGTTTCCAGACTGCATGCATGGTGACTATGTAGTGTGTGGGCCTGGGTCTATGTCACTGACTCATGTACCCTCTGTGTCACACTTAGCAGCTCACCTCGTGTAACATATATTTTACTATAATGATAGATCCTTTCTAAATATAGTGCTTTTATTGTATCTACTTATTGTATCTACTACCAGTCAAAAGTTTTGATTCAGCTCCCATTCAATGTTTTTTCTATATATTTACTATTTTCTACACTTGATAAACATACAGAAAACATCAAATATATAAAGTAAGATGTGTGGAATTATGTAGAAAAGGGAAAGAAAGCCTCTAATAAACTACTAATTTAAAAAAAAAAGTATAAGCAAATCCTCAAATTATCCACCCTTTGCTTTGTTGCAAAATATTTCGTAGTGTTATTTAAATTTTTTCTTTACTATATAATTCCATATATCCTCCCTTTTGTATATATGTAAATTGTCAAAAGTAGTAAACATACAGAAAAGAAACACTGAATGAAAGGGTGTGTTTTTTTTTTTCTAGCATTCCTTTTAGTTATTACAGTAAGTGTAAAACGTGTTCATTGAATGTTTCTAAATGTAACTTATCTTCTTTTTTTGTTGGTTGAAGTTGTCGATGATGACACCAATGAAGAGGTTGAGGGTGAAGAAGGAGCCGAAGATGATGAAGATGACAAAGTATAGGTACATGTACAGATTCTCTTCGTATACTGGCTGGTCTCCGATCTGGAAGAGACAAAAGTAGCAGAAGAGAGTTAAGAGTATAGCATAGCATAGGATTTGATAAGAGAGATGACACAGAGGAAAATACTTACATCTCTGGAGTCCACAGCCGCATACATGATGTCCATCCAGCCTTTAAATGTTGCCTTGAGCAGAAAGAAATTTACCTTTGTGAAACAGTTTGTAACTGAACTCATTGTTCACTGATACAAACATCTCTTACACAGTGAGTATCACACCATTGTTTTGGTTAGATCCTGAGCTCAGTACAGTCCTGATATAGACTTGGTTTGACCCTTTTTTAGTCATGGTCTAGTCTAGGTTTATTTCCTTGTACAGTCCCATTTTAATTCACAGTTTAGTTTTGTTTGCTTATGACCAAATTTAGAAAGTGAAAAAGGACCTCAGGGAATGTGAATAAAAAACATATCCCACCGTGTAAAATATATGGCAAATAATATAATAATCAGGTTTTAGTTGTGATACCTGCTATCAGCATGTTCAGGCAGCTAGATCATTATACTTGAGCCATGTAATGTGTATGGTGTGTTATTATAAAAGGATATGAGCATATAATTAAAGGTGCACTATGTAACGTTTTGGTTGGGGGTCCATCGCCTGCTTATTTCTCTGAAGATACCATCGCTCTGCTTGCAGGGTTCAGCAGTATGACATTAAACAGCTCTACCTTACATTTATTCAATTACGGGTGGTTTAATAGCTCAAAAATATCTAGAAAAACAGGCATTCTGACTGTGAGTGAGGTCGCCTCTCCACAGCTCTGACCTGTAATTTGGTATGGTTTGGTCTCCATGAAGACAGAAAGGCTTAAACCATACTGTGAAACATTCCAGACAAAGCAATAACATCTCCATGGTTGAAAAGCAGTTGATGGACCTTCCTCTAGAAAAGTTACACAATGCACCTTTAAACACAGTCATTTTATTCTGATGATCTTTTTTATACTTTTAACACATCACGTAAATCCACTCACCACTTGCAGTAGAGCCAGATAGCCTGCGCCCACATTGTCAAAGTTGATCTTAACGTTCTTCCACCGAGCGCTCTCATTGACCTTGCTTAGGCACTCAGACATATTGTTGACCACACTTATGGAGAGGATCTCGTCTGTGGTGGTGTTCACACAGTGAAAGTACTTCCCCGCAAACAGGTTGACCCCCATGATGCTGAAAATGAGCCAAAAGATGAGGCAAACCAGCAGCACGTTCATGATGGAGGGGATGGCTCCGAGCAAAGCGTTCACCACAACCTGAAGACCAACAAGAATAAATCAGTGCTCTATACATCAGCTAATGGTTCCTGCGTTTACCAAAATAGCAACTTGGGTCAGTGACCAATGCAATCATCTAATCACTCAACTTAACTTGAAACAACGAAATTGCCCTGTTGATTTGATAGACCAGCTATATTACACATTCCTAAATTCACTTAGAGGAGTGCTTTCAAATTTAATAGGGCTTAAAATTACAAATATAACTTTACAGAAGTCTAAAGAGGACAGTTAGAAAGACCAAAGTGGATAGGCGTGGAAGTTAAGAGTATTAATGTGAAAAGCAAAAACAGAAAATAAAACCTTATAGAGGCGAGATGGAGGCACAACATTTGTTTGACTGTAAATGAAAAAAGAGACAGACAAGAACAGAAAAATACCGGTCAAAGCCACGGCACAGGCAACAGCAGAAAGCAATGTCAGAAAGAGCCATTTATAAGAATACAAGAATCCAATGAGGCAATGTGAAGCATCATGCAGATAGAAGACAGAAGTGCTGAAGAACGAGAGGAAAGAAAGTCTGTGGAAGCAAAGATGGACATGCATTAATCATCATCAAGAAGAACATTTAAAAAACAGTGCGTCAGTTAAGAAGGAAGTAACTGTATTACTGAGTATTAAGATATTACTGGGTTTCAGAAGACATCACCACATTCTATAGGGCTAGAGTGGCATGTAAAATATTAAAATTGTATTATATATACTATATATATATATATATATATATATATATAAATATATATATATATATATATACTAAAAACTTGTTCTTGCTTATTGTTTGTAAAGCATCTTTGAGTGTCCAAAAAGTGCTATATAAGTCAGATGTATAATTATTATTTTAGTTCTTGACTCCCATTTGAGATCACAGTCTAGTATCTGAAAACCATGTTCTATGTTAAATGATTAAGCTAAACTGGCATTTGTGCCCAGTCTCGTTGGCCTTACCCTCATGCCCTCAAATCGAGACAGAGCCCTCAGTGGCCTCAGTGCTCTCAGTGTCCTCAGAGACTTGATCGCGCTCAGCTCAGAGTAGCCCAAAGCATTGGCCACCAGGCTGACCAGGGACACCTGAGTGGAAAATCAGGTGAAATGTCAAAACAAAAATGTATTACAACAGTTACAACTATTATCTCAGAGTAGGGCAGGACAAAATTTTAATTTTGATCTGGAGTTGTGTTTTGTTTAATTCACATATGTTTGCGTAACCCTTTAATATTAGTCAGGTCAAAATGCTCTGTTCCACCTTGTGATGTCATGTAGTGGTAGTTAACAACTACCTTTCACCTTTACTTCAATAAATATTGGCAATTCCAGGGATGAAATTATCTAAGATTCTTGTGGAGGTTTATGAAGTTTAAAATTGATTATTACCACATGACATCACAAGGTTTGTTTTCAGTTTGAGAAAAGAACTCATCCTAAATAAATTAATAAAACATAACTCCAGGTATGTTTGTGATGAGGAAACAACATTTAAAAACAGAATAATATGGGCTCTTTAACTAACAAAGAAATGTGAAGTTAAAATGATTGAATTTACACCTTGAAATCAATATGAACTACGTGCATAGTGTATCAATAGTGTACTCTTAAGAAAGTCCTGGCGTGATTTTTGTTGGCAGATTTGGAGCCCTTTGGCATTGAAAAATTACTATCTTCATTCAAACTTACATCTACAATGAGGAAGTCGAGCCAACACCAGGCATTAGTGAAGTACTTGACAAAGCCATATGCCACCCATTTCAACAGCATTTCCAAGATGAAGATGTAGGTGAACACTTTGTCTGCGTACTCCAGCACAGTTTTAATGTTCTTCCTCTGCTCAATGTAAATGTCCTCAAAGGCCTGTGCAGACATAACACTTACACTGTAAAATAATGCTAATATCAACTATACACAGTAAGGACACATGTGTAAGGGCACCTGTTAAATGTGCTCTAAGAGAAATACTCACCAAAGCACCACTACTGAGGAGGATCATGAATATAATGAAGGATTCAAACCAGTTATGCTCCACAATGATGAAGCAGGTTTTCCTTAGTGTCCACCAACTCTTGAAATTGCCCCCCTCTTCGTTGATCTGGCAACACTGGAACCTGCGTACACAGCCTGCAACAAAGCGACACAGGAACTTATATATTTCAAGTTGAACATAACAGTGTGGTCAACACATTTTAATATCCTTAAAAGTTTATCAGAGTCAAGTTCAGATATGAGGAAGCAAGAATCTCTTTCATAGTTCACAACACAACGATGCAATACAGTGTCTAGTTTCTTGTGTTATGTAATTGTGTTCTATAAAAATCTTATCAAGAGATCAGATGTTCAAGTAATGTAATTTCCTCTCACCCTCAGTGAAGCACGCCTCTGGGTCGAGGGACTCTTCGGGCTCAAGCTCAATTGAATCCACTCCGTCGCCTCCTGGAGGGCGGATGTCCACAGTGCTCCCCTCAGAGGAGCTCAGGTGCTGGGGCTCCACATCGAGCTTCTGCATGAGCGAAGGAGAGAAATCATGCAGAGAGTCACATATAAAGCCTGAGAGCATGGAGGGTCATAGGAGCCAACCTTCTGAGCTGGTACCATTGTGATCTCCACTCATTTATTCTATACACCAGTGCCATGGTTACCCTATAGACTGGGCACTGTTGTAGCTCACAGAGTTGGGCTCTTTAAATCATCATCATCACATGCAGCATCGATCAAATGTACCTACAGGCGTATGTTTAGGCTTTATCAGCGGCTAAGTTCAGATCATGGGAGTTTGGTGCTCTGTAGGTACGTTTGATGTGGCCTCTGTCTGAGGTAGAGTGCATGCAATATTCCAGTGCATTATCAATCCAAGCCTGAAATAGTTCAAGCAGAGCATGTGCTCACGTATTTTCATGTCCACTGACAAATGACCCTTCAAAAGTTTCACACTTATTACATTCCCCAAATTATCCTACTAAAAAAAGCCCCTCTTTCAAAAGTACCAGCTATATCTGGCCCATTTTACTCAGTGACATGAAAACACACACTTTTTCATTCCTTTAAAGCAGTGTACAAGCCCCTTCTGTTTGAGTTGAAGTAGACGGAGAACCACATTAGCTTACCAGCAAACACCAGTACTGTGCACTGTTTATAAGACAGCATGTGGTCTGATCCCATGTGTAAAAGGACTTATGTTTGGCCCATGCAATAAACATATAGGGCTTTTTCATATACTACATATGCTGTCCACGTGGAGGTACACAAAACTGTACTCAGCTGTTCAGCTGTTCATTTGACTCCCTGTTGAGATTAAAATGAATTTGAACCCTGACAACTACATGCAGTAAATGTGAATCCACTGCATAGGGGGATTTGGATGTTGTGGGTCTTTCTGTCTGTTTTTGTTGGGCAGATAAGGAAAGCTGTACAAAAGGAAACATGTCATCCTAGACAGTGCAGCAGCCCTGATTGCCGTGGGACCCAGCTAATACGGCATGGGAATGATGGAAGCATGCTGCTCAAGTGCATTGTTTTCTTAAAGGGAGTTTTCCCTTCCTTTGGCTTGGCCTCCATCACCAAAACACCCCCATATAGAGTACTGAGTAGATCATTATCATTATCATCATCAAATATAATTTAACCGATTTGGTTGGAACCAAAATACTAATATTTGCAGTGGAGCAAAAGTTAACAACACAGGCAAGAAACAATGTTTTACATTGTATATTGCTTTTATACCAGACTTATTCTGGTAGAAATTGACACATGCATAAGGTGTATAAATGTGTTAATGAAAACAAAATAAATCTGGTTCTAGGCACGTGGCATCGGCTGTATAGTATAGCTGTATCTTTTGTGGAAAAATTCTATTGCTTTTCAAAGAACATCTGTAAAATCCAAATTTAGATAATGCCATGTGTTATCTATTTTGCCGATCTGCAACTATTATAAGTCTCACTGAATAAACAATTAATAATTCTGCAAAAGAAATCTTTCATCATTCCAATACTGGTTTTCACAGAAAACATGTACGAGTGTTTCATGTATGTGTATGCATAGGCTATGATCCAAACAAATGAATTTTGGCAACAACTAAAGCAAAATTCATTCCTCAAATCTTTCCTCGCGCTCCTCCTCCTCCACCTGTCTTCCTTCATTCTCAAGCTCAGTGTTTCGGATGCCAATCAAGTCCCATAAAACAAGCAATGGTGTTGAAAGCAAAGAACATGTTCGATGAGGTAGTCTAGTGATGGACAATGTGGTGGTGTAGCTCATTCCTAATGGCTGGTAACTGCAATACAGCCTGATGCTCAGAGATAAATTATGAGAGGGGAGGGGGAAGGGAGAACTCAAGATTACAGCATTGTGTGTGCTGCTGTCTTAGGGAGAGGGGAGAAAGCAAAGAGGTTGGGCGGGGCGAGAGGGGCGGAGGGCAGACCAGGCAAAAACGAAAATGGGCAATCCATTGAAATTATGAGAAAAATATGTTGTTTATCTGTAAATGGCATGGGCAGTCCTCATACAATAAAGTGGTCTTACAATTCTCCTGTCACTGAAAACCGTGAGAGCGTCTGTAACACAGCTGCAATAACAAACGGGGTTACACAAAGTAAGTCACACACCAAAAGCCAGCAGTCTCCTCTCAATCATCAGCCACAAGGCACAATAGGAAGAAATGTTAGTCACAAACACATTGTCATTGCAGTAGATAGAACAATATATAAATACTTCAGCTGCTATCAAGTAGAAAAGTCAAACGCCTCAATAGAGGGTGTGAAGATTACTACGAGTGCTCTTATCTATTGTAAAGAGGCATACGGCGCCAGGGCTGTAAATAGTCCTATGGGTTGTTTTGAAACGAGGGAATTGGCACCACACCCAGAGTGGCAGGTTGACATCACCAGGGATCACAGTCCCTGTGCTCTGTCAGCCTGGCAACACTTAGCAAACAGCTAGTCATAAAGCTATTTTATACACTATTTATGTTCAATCTGCTGCCTCTGTTTATATTGAGAACCTCTCAGTAGCTGTGTGCGCTATGACTCAGCAGATTCAGTCTGCCTCAGTCAAAATGGTAAATTACTTATTCACAGTCTAATACTAACCGACCATATCTTACCTCTTTGCTGCCCTCTATATCTGATGAGTCACTGCTGAAATCTTCTGTATTGAGGTTCTCAAAGTCCGACTCGCCCACAGCTATAGGCACAGTGACAGTGAGCGTGGGGTTATGAATGAAGGACATGTAGTCACACTCCTCTATGGGGTATTTCCCTGTGTCCCCACCAACAGCCACCACCAGGCCTCCAGGCCTCCCATTGCCCTCTGTCATGTACACCCCACTGGGGTCTTTGGTGATCTCCACTGACGTGTGGTTGGAGATGCAGTTGCCTTTTCCATTGCTGTGCAGTTCATCCAGAGGTTTGCTCTCCTCTGCCAGTGCAGAACCTTTCCCACCTCCACCAAAGAAAAGGCTCCGGAAAAAACTGCGAACTAAAGATTTGACAAAGGCAAAGCCTCTCTGGATCCGACCCACTGCGATCTGCAGGTTGTTCATTTCACTGTCGTCGTCTGTTGCCGCCAAGTTGTCAGCACTGAACGAGCTCAGAAGTAAAGCCAGGAACAAGTTCAGAACCTTCAGAACAAGAAAAATAATTCAAGTGATCAGCATTAGGACACTTGCATCTAAGGAATATTTAGACATGGTTATATTAATGCTGTCGACATAAGTGTTTCATTATCATTGTGGTATCAAAATCAGAATTGAAATCAAGCTGACACTGTATCACTCCTAAACATACAATACTATAGGAATAGTCCATACCACTAGGTTTCCAATGACCATGACCATCATAAAGACTATGAGGCACATGGACTGCCCTGCCACTTCCATGCAGTCCCACATGGTCTCGATCCACTCTCCACACAGCACCCGGAACACGATGAGGAACGAGTGGAAGAAGTCGTGCATGTGCCACCGTGGCAGCTCACAGTCCTCTGAGATCTTGCACACACATTCCTTGTAGCTCTTCCCAAAAAGCTGCATCCCCACCACAGCAAAAATGAAGACGATAATGGCAAGGACCAAGGTCAGGTTTCCTAGAGCACCCACTGAGTTACCGATGATCTTAATGAGCATGTTTAGGGTGGGCCATGACTTAGCCAGTTTGAAGACTCTTAGCTGGAACAAACAAGGAAAATTAGTTGGAAATGAATGTGCATATATGGTGACATTTTATAAAAGAAATGCAATAATCTTCTACTGTATGCTCAAAGTTTATAATTTTGTGCATTATTTGTAAGCTACTACTATAGTCTCAGCTGCCCAGAAATGGATTGGACATTGTCTTACCCATAGCACAGTGTGTGTGTATGTGTGTGTGTGTGTGTGTGTGTGTGTATATATATATATTATAAATGTAATAAATACTTTTAAATTCAATGTTTCATTATTAAAAATCAAAAGAGTCTTACCAATCGAAATGACCTGAGAACAGACAGGCCTTCCACATTTGCCAAACCGAGCTCCATCAAGCTCAAGCTAACAATAATGCCGTCAAAGATGTTCCAACCCTCCTGGAAGTAATAATAGGGGTCCAACGCAATGATCTTAAAACACATTTCTGCTGTAAAAATACCTGTGAACACCTGGAAAAAGAAGAGAAAAATAATTCATGAATTCTGACATATTATAAACAATTATTTCTAAATCTGTTATAATACTTGCCAGGTTTCCAACACTAAGGACGTTATCAAACTCTTTAGTCATCGGGTAGTGCTCCATTGCCATGAAGAGGGTGTTGAGGACGATGCAAATAGTGATGGCCAAATCTACAAATGGGTCCATAACCACCATGCTGACGATTTCTTTGATTTTAAGCCAGGCTGGATTACAGTCCCAGATCAAACAAGTGTTGGCAAATCTGTACCAGCAGGGAGGACACTTCTGTCTGGATTCCTCAAGTTCTGAAACAAAAAATGTTATCATTTATCATTCCTACTAACTGTTAGACATAGTTAGATGTTCTTACATCCTCAAAAACATGCCTGGAGTTGTATTTTGCTACATTTACAGTACTGTTTTTGGAATAATGTCAGAATATGCCTGTAACCAAAATAAACAAATCAATCAGTCAGTCAAGTTAACGGCTATCTTTTACCTTTTGTTCAGTACAGATTGGCAATTCCACGGCTGAAAAAATGAAAATGATTCTAGTGAAGATGTATACAGTTTTAAAACACAGTGGGGCATTTCCTATATTACCACATGACATCACAAGCTGGCACAGACTGTCTTCTGTTTGAGAGAAGTCGTCAGTTTGGGTTTGGGTGTTTAACATGTGTGAATGAAACAAAACACAACTCCAGGTATGTTTTTGATGAGGAAACAACATTATAACATACATCCTTAGCCTTAAGTCTTAAGTCTTAAATCAGCCTTAAGTAATTCTTATTTCAGACCTTCCATGGTGTTGGTCAGGATACTAGCCACACTCATAGCTCGTGGTCTGCCCCCTGGTTCATCTAAATAATCCATGGACGGTTGATGGAAGGAACGCCTCTTCTTCAGGTCTGTGTCAGTGGTTGTGCCCTGAAATTAAAGCACATTTAAATTAAGTAACTTTTGTCATAATGTTCTTTCTCAAACAAGTAATTGGTTTAAGATTCATAAGCAGTTTAGCCCAAATTAAAGTAAAATTATGTTATATTATGTTAAATATGCATTAGTTGTCAAATAAAAAATATAAACTGTTAAAGGTGCATTGTGTAACTTTTATGGTAGAGGATCTGTCAGATGCTTTTCTGCGTAGATGTTATTGCTTTGTCTGGAATGTTTCACAGTATGGCATTAAACTTTTCTATCTTCATGGAGACCAAACCAGACTAAGTTACAAGTCAGATCTGTGGAGAGGCAACCGCGTTCACAGTCAAAATGCTAGTTTTTCTAGGTATTTTTGAGCTATAAAACCACCTGCAATTTGATAAATGTAAGGTAGAGCTGTTTAATGTCATACTGTGGAACATTCCAGGCAGAGCAATGAAACATAGAAACAAGCAGGTGACGGACCCCTAACCAAAAAAGTGAGACAGTACATCTTTAAACAGAGCTGTGAGTGAAACAATAAAAAGAGAAATGGGAAAATAAAGCATGAAAGCGACAAGTCACCTCAGGCAGCAGGAGACCTACAGGAGAGGTAGTGACAGAAGTCCCCCCGACCAGAGACACAACTCCATTGCAGTCTACAGCACAGTGCATTTTGCCGTTGGCGGGCAGCATGACCCGGGGCGCCCCCAGGCTCGTCTGACTGATGGCACTGCAACGACGCTCCAACCGCCGAGGCAGGAACAGAGATCCCCGTCTGCTGTCGTTCTCCTCAAACGTGCTGTGCTCATCGTCTGCAAAGTCATTCTCCGAGCCCATGTCTCGAGCCCTGCCACGAAAGCTGAACAGGCTGGCTCTGCTGTTCCTCCGGGGGGAGAAGAGGGAGCCCCGAATACTGAGCAGAGACTGACACACACAGAGGGGGCATGTTACAAAATAACTTTAAACAAATTTTTTTTGAATTTTCTTTAAAAAAAAAAAAAAAAATTATTATAAGAATAAAAGTATGAGCACTCTACAGGTTTTCATTATTTTACTTCACATGTCCATAATATAATTTTCTTTCTCAAAATATAAAATTTTACTTGTAATGTCTTTACTTGAATTTCAATATTTAGAATGACTTTAAATTACAGATTTTGATTTAAATTTCTGAGCATAATTTTGAGAGGTGGTGTATATAGGCAAAATTAAATAAACTTGTAAATAAACTATTTATGAAATAGTTGTAAAGTTGTACCTGGTTGGGTGAAGAGCATCTTTTCTCATATGACAGTCTGTTGGCGTCTATGGAGAAGCGGAAACTGGACCTCTTGATGCTGTCCTCGGACTCAGACTTGTGGAACTTGTCTCGGACCCCCCTCTCCTCCTCCTCCTCCCTCTGCTTCCTCTTCTTGCGCCTGTTGCGTCGTTCCTTGGCGCTCTTGGAGCTGAGCTTAGATGTCCCCGAGGAGGACTCCGAGGTGGGGCCCCCTCTCCCACTGTACTCGCCGCTCTCGGTGGCTGCTGCCGCGGCAACCTGCCAACCAATAGGAGCACAAACATAGTTGTCATGGAAACGGTGCCTATCTCATAGCTTCTTGCAGACGAGAGTGGAGGAGAGCCTGGCAGCTGAGAGCAGGGCATGAGCAGCCAAACAAGCCTGAGAAACCTTCTAAAAATGGACCATGTTTTTAACTTATCAACACAATTCTCTAGATTATTTCAGTTTTGAGTAAACTTTTAATAAGTCATCCACTACTATTAATCTTTGATTAATTTAATTTGCATATACAATACTGTAAACAATTCCATCATATACCTTCAGAGCCAGAATAGGTTTTATTGCCAAACTATTATAAACTAATTTATGCCACAGACAAAATAACCCTTACGTAGAATTATTAAATGTAAAATATGTATAGCAGAATGAAACACCTATGTATGAAACATGTGTGTATTTTGTATCTATAATGAGTCATAGAAATTATTAATTCAACTATCTACAGCTCAGATTTGATTTTAGAACAAAAAAAAAATACAAAAAAGTTCCCACTAGTACTGAGAAAGTCCCCACTAAATACTGACCTCCCACAATCCATCTATCATGGATTGAATGATAACACAGTAACAGGCCTAATTATTAACTAACTAAATACAAACTTGATTTGACAGTATGGGACAGTGCAACAAATAATTCAGATAATAATACCAGTATACATTTCTTACAAGTCTTTCCATTGTATTGGGAGCTACATTTGGAGAAGTAAACAAAACAGTAGGCGTAGCATCTACAGTATTATCTTGTGCATCTTGGCAACTACCGCCAAATCAGCATTACCAATCTAAATGTGCAGCAGCCTGATAAACCACGGTTGTGTGGGAAGAATAACAGCTCCAGCAGGGGAAGCGAAGGGAGATTGGAAGAACACACAGATCAGGGCCATAATGAGAAAACAATAAATCCTGACCTTTCTCAAATGAGTTTGAAATGGTAGGAATCGGTCACTGGATTTTAAATGTAGACAATGACAAATAACTAAGCTTATTTAATTATCATGTAAAGGTTAAGTTAATCGCTACTCATCAAAATCTTTCTTACAAACCATTAGGCCTGTCATGATATCAAATTTTGAAGTGTGATATATTGTTGAATAAAATACAGACAATGAACAATAATAATAAAACTACTTTATGCTACAGACAAAATAACCCTAAAGCAGGATTATCCCCCCAAAACAATTCTAAATATCCTTAGAAAACATGCAATAAATAAACAGGAGAATGAAACAATTTAGTAGTTTAGCATTTAGTTTTGTCTATAACGGGACAACAGCTCAAATCATATCATAGTACTGAAAAATAATACTAAGAAAAAGTTCCCATTGTGCATTGTGTAATTTTTTCTGGTTGAGGATATGCAACGTTTTTGTTTTTTGTTTTTTTTTCTTTAGGGAGATGTTATTGCTTTGCTTGGTATGTTCCACAGTATGGCATTAAAAGTCTATTCTGCCTTTGTTTCATTAGAGGTGATTTTATTATTCAGAAATACCTTTAAGAGCATGCATGTTTGTGTGAATGGGCCCACCTCTCCACTGAACTGATCTGTATGTACCTTAGCCTTACCTTACCTTGCTTCCATGGAGATAGGTAAGTTTAATGCCTTACTGTGAAACATTCTAGGCTGAAGAGTTAAGTACATCAACATA
The DNA here is from genome assembly GCF_026225935.1 of Boleophthalmus pectinirostris. NCBI lineage: Eukaryota > Metazoa > Chordata > Actinopteri > Gobiiformes > Gobiidae > Boleophthalmus > Boleophthalmus pectinirostris. The sequence goes on along the minus strand of NW_026570994.1, from coordinate 10,973,689 downwards.
GCATGCAGTGTACTCTCCCTAAGAAAAGTTGCGCAGGGAATCTTTAAACATCATGAGTGTGAAGTGATTTAAAATAACACAACAAAACCATCTGTTGGTTCAACTGGAGGTTACACTTGTTTATATAAAGGATTAAACCCTTTTATTAGTCCATTTCTCAGGTTATAAAGCAATAAACCTGGCATAGGAGGTGTCTGCATTTTCAGTTGCTAACACTGGTGGCAAGAATCACACCTAACGGAAATAACTGGCACTGAACTCAGACAGTAAATGCCTAGTGTATGTTTAGATTATCACAGTTGAAAATCTGTTTATCCTTTGCTTCGTTTTGTATCCAAGGCAGATGCTAATTTTCTTCCTGGAAGGTCACATGAGGACTTCTAGCCCCCAAGGGAAGACTGAGAGGTGTCAGTCGCCCGGACAGTAAATCCTGTTGCCATGGGTTACACAGACTTTTGGCAGTGGCTTTGTGATGGAGAATCAACAGTCTTTATATTTGTCTAAAAAGAGCCAATTCTTCCTTCCTCTTTTCACAACTAAATGCTTCATTATTATAAGCTGTTTATTAGACATCCACCATGTGTTTTGTGTTTAGCCTTTAGCGTTTAGTAACTGTATATTTGTAGGCGGCTTACAGAGAGCTTGTAAGAGTAAACTATTCATGGGTTTCAGCCTTCTGTTTTTTAGGTGCCATTTTGAGCACTTTTCACAATTCAAAAGATGCAGGTTTGTGACAATATCAAATTTTGAAGTGCAATACATTGCTGAAGAAAATATAGATGATGAATGATAATATTAAAAGTAGGTTATGCTACAGACAAATCAATCTATAACAGGATTATCCCCTAATAACTATTCTAAATGTACAATACCCTTAAAAAACATGAGATGCAATAAATCAACTACAGGATTTGAATCTATAATAAGATATATAAGTTACTTATTCAACCCTCAACATCTGGCATCATATCATAGTACTAAAAATAATTTAAAGTTCTCCACTAGTACAAAGAAGAAGTACTCATGATAAATACTGACCCCCAAAAATAACTGTTCCACCTAATGTGCACTGAAAGATAAACCAATTTAGTATTTATCGTGACAGGCCTAAAAAGTTTTAATCTTTTGGTTTGAATTGATAATTACCTTGGCAATGGTGAAAATAGTTTAAGGTCATTATAAGGTCATTTTAAGATTTTGGGATTATTCATTTTAGTATATAGGTTTTCACATTTCACAACAGCAAAAATCCACACATTAGCAATTTTAAGTCTCAACTACACACCATGTCTAATAAACATTACATCATAAGACAGTCAAGAAATAAATGTAATGTTTTTAAGCCTCATCAGAACACACTTAATATGGTGTAATATGGCACTGATTCTATAAATAACACATATATTGTTTTGTAAGTTTTTTGCAAATGTTACCAAAAGCTGTGATCACATAACTATTGATTGTTAATGCCTGGATAACAAAATCAATCTAATAAAAAAAATGGATGGAAAAACTGTCCTTGCCTGTGCCTCTTCTTGTTGTCTCTTGAGCTGCTCTAACATGGCTTGAAACTCCTCCTCTTTTTGCTGGGCCTCTTCTATAGTGGCTTGGTTTTGCTCATCGTACGCCATCGCCACCACAGCCAGGATCAAGTTCACCAGATAGAACGAACCCAAGAAGATCACCAGTACAAAGAAGACCATGTAAGGCTTCCCCGCCGCACGCAGAGTCTTATAAAGAAAGGAAAATATAAGTTAGAAATGTTTAATTATTCATTTATTTCATGGGAGATTAGGTATGTAAATAATGTTTTCTTTTCATTGTCTGTTGATATTGTTATGGTCAAGTGCCTCTATAAAAAACGTACAAAGCCTACTTGCGTAACAGGTCCAGCGATGACTACACAATGATGAACTACTTTGAAAAGCCCTCTTATCTATTAGTGAATGTTTGCGCGGGTATTGTTCGAATATTGGTTTGGTGTTGTCATAGGTGTATTTGATTTAGAAATGTGTTGACGGAAGGTTTAAGTAGTATATTAGAAATGATTTATGGACGGAAATCATATAACGTACTTGTTGGTAGAGGTTCTCCCAGTAATCTTGTGTCATGAGTCGAAACAGGGAGAGGAATGCCCAGCTGAAGGTATCAAAACTGGTGTAGCCATAGTCCGGATTGCGACCTGCTTTGATGCAAGAAAAGCCCTCTGGACAAAGCCTAAAAAACACAAATAATAACAGTGAAATATTAAAGATGCATTGTGTAACTTTTCTTCTCCATGGAGATGTTATCGTTTTGTCTGGACTATTTCACAGTAAGGTATTAAACCTTTCTATCTTCATGGAGACCAAACAAGACCAACTTACAGGTCAGATCTGTGGAGAGACAACCCTGCTCACAGTCAGAAAGCCTGTTTTTCTAAGTATTTTTGAGCTATAAAACTATCTGTAATTTAATAAATGTAAGGTAGAACTGTTTAAAGTCATACTGTGGAACATTTCAGGCCGAGCAATGATATAGCTATAGAAACAAACAGGTGACGGAACCCCAACCAAAAAGTTACTCAGTGCTCCTTTATTATAAGTATATATGTTAAAGTCTATACTGTTAGAAAATTTGAGTTGAAGTTTATTATTTAGGTAACCATTACATAAACTGCCTTAGTTAAGCAGCAGATTCCACTTGTGAACGTGTAGGCTTGAGCGCCTCCTCTAAATAGTCTGTACTGATCACTTTTAATTGGCCATTTAAATAAAACATGTCACATCTTACCCAGCGCCGCTGCCATTCCCACAGAGCAGAGCGTCCCTTCGACCAGGGAGGTAATAATAATTATCTAAAGAAGTGGATACAGAAACATGACCAATTAGTAACTGACAAGTATATTACATTTACATTACAACTATTCAAGACCACTGAAAACCAAATAGGAACACTTACACAAACAAAAATACCTGGTATCATCTATTTGTCAATGATTTAAAAAAACAACTATGTAAATTACTTTTTTCAGTCACTGCAAGATTGACAAATAAAGAATAAACTAAACTAACAAAAAATTACATCATTGTTTTTGTTCATGTTTCACAAAACAAAACAACAATTAGAAGAAAAACTAAAATTAAGTGATCAGGGCATATTACTTTTTGCTTGCTTACACCGGTTTTAACATCCCAAATGTCCAAATGAGATTTAAAATTAAAAGGTCAGACTGTGTTAAATCATTTGAGTTCATCCCCTGCGTCTTGTTCTGGCATAGCTTTGTCACAGAGCAGTCTTCTTGATATCCTGCTGGCGTCAGTGAGTCACCCTGCTCTCGCACTCAGGGCTGCTCATGCCACACAGATGGGCCACTAGACACTGATGGAGAGTACGAGGGGGAGAGAGACCAGGCTTTATTGTTGTTGCCGATTATCCGGCACATTTGCTACATTTTGCCCCCGGCTTCATGGCTCCGGAGTCACTGCTGTCACTGTAGATCATGGTGGTTTGACCCTCAACCACCAATACCCCGATCTCAACACAAGAAACTACCAACAAGTGTATGACTCAGGCTGTCTGGGGCATAACTGACCCCGATTAAGTCCTGGCAGGTAGTTCCTCATTATATACGGTATTGCTATTTGGTATTACTAAACCACAACATCTTTAATACAAGAAACCAGAAAGTGTTTTTGTATCCTGTAACCAGTAGTTGACAGAGGACTGGAATTTTCTACTCATGGCTTAATATGCACTCAAGCAAACAAATCTACTCAAAAAATTCCAATTATTCAAATGATCTACTCTAGTAATTACAGTAATGTGAGTATTTGTATCTAGAACATTCCACCCCCGCCTGTAACTAATATATGTTTATGTTAAGTAAACTTGGCCATAATTTATATCCTTGTAAAACGACTGCATTGTTCATATAATTACAGAGATCTATTTCCATGCAGCCCTCCTGATGTGTCATTGAACTGGTGTCTTACCTTGGTCGTTGATGTACTCGGTCCAGTTGAACGGCGGCTCTGTCACATTCATGGCAAAGGTGGTGTTGAGCTCCAGGAGGCTGCTGTTGGAAACCATCATATCCATGTCCATGGTGATGTTGGTGCTGTTGGTCATGTTGCTGTGCATTGGGATGCGCACACACTTCTGCCGCAGGTTTCCCATGAAGAGCTGGAGCCCGATGAGAGCAAAGACGCTTAGGCAGAACACCGTCAGGATCATCACGTCTGAGAGTTTCTTTACTGACTGAATCAGGGCTCCCACAATGGTCTTTAGGCCTATGTGAAGAACAGGGCCAGGAAGGAGGGAGTGGGACATCACAGAATGATTACTGCCTGATAATTATAGCCACAAGAGAAATAGCTGCTAATAGGAGCTTATGTTGCAAGCAGTGGATCTGCTGTGGAGACTCCACAGTATAGTGGAACCTGAATATCACAGATCACTGCTTATCAAGCATAAACCACCAGAGATAGATGTAAATGACCACGGATGGTCAATGGTATTGTCTCTAGTGAAATATGATGTGTGTAAGAGGTTGTTTTTATGCTATTGCAAAATGTCCCCTGGCAAGTGACGCCTATGCCATATTTAAAGATAACAACTTACTGTAATATTAGCCTGATACAAACATCATTCACTGTGCTAATGAAAAGAAAGAGATATGACACAATACATAAAAACATATCATATATTAAAAATTTATTATACAATAACATAATACAGGTAAGTTATTGGCAGTTCAATATCTAATATAACTATACTTCACTGATCTAAGCAACAGCGTAACTCTAATCTCCGTTTATACTGCTGTTCTGTTTGCAATAGCCCAAAAACAAATATAATGCTATCATCACTTTGGAGGCAATTTAAGCGTGCATTTAGATGTATTGACTTGATGGCCATAAATATTTATGTGGCCATAAATATTTGTGTGCAGTTTATGTAAACACAGAGCCAATCATCGTTCATCAATGCTAGGATTGTACTGTTAGCTTTGTTAGAAATAGTGTTAGAGATTAAAATGTTATTTCCCAACCACCAGACAAAAGACTGTCCAAAACACAGAACATTAAACATTGAACAAGAGCATGCAGAGGAAACAAGGAGAGGAGGAACCCTGGACACAAGTGCTTGCCACCAGAAAATCTGCTTTTGCAATGTCTCATGCAAAAAGGAAAAACAAATAGTGCACATTCTACTTTAAGACTCCCAAGGCAAGAATAGATTTCAACTAAAAAGAATTCTGCCTTAAAGGATGTTTGAAAAAGCTAAGAATCCTGTCAATCTGATGCAGATTGGAGCCAGATTCCAGCTTTTATTGGCCTTGGGACAAAGGCAGCATGAGGGACAGCCACGGGCGTCATCAAGGCTTTAGCTACAGTGAGATGAGACGGTAGAGGAGGTGTGCTCAGATGTTAGCGAACGCCGGTTAGCTGTTAGCATTTCATTAACTCTATGGGCCTGGATGGCTCTCTCACCTGGGATCACTGATATAGTTTTCAGGGCTCGCAAAACCCTGAAGGTTCGCAGTGCTGAGACATTGCCCAGGTCCACAAACTCTGTGACATATCTGTAAGGGAACGCAGGGATGGAAAAGGGGGAGGAGGGGTGCAGGAGGTGGGGAGGGAGGGGGAAATTTCGGTAGGAGGGATGGGATACACACACCCAGGCATAATCACACACACGCACACACACGCACATGGCGGGACAAGACAAAAGGAGGGTCACGGGAGGGGGGGCAGAGGGGGGGATGGCAAACAGTCACACACAGAGGACAAATGGCCGGAGTGCTGGCAGCAGGCGCCGGCAGCCTTACCTGGTATAACTGAGATAGTTTTCAAAGCTCGCAATACTCTGAATGTTCGCAGAGCTGAAACATTGCCTAGGTTTACAAACTCTGTTATATACCTGCAGATCAAATGCACAGTTACTACACAGAGGCACACACCTGGCTTAGCACTACACATCCGTCTAAAGTCAATACAGGCGGCTCTTAATTGCTCTAATGATCTGCATGGACTGCAAAACCCTATAACAGAGCAAAACACAAACTATGCACTGCGTTGCCTATGCTAAAGGCTGTATATCAGACAGACAAGAAGCTCACTGGACCTTAATAATAAATGTGGGCCAGGATATTCCATACTTTGAGGGCCACATCTGTTACAATAGCCTAGACTTAAGACAGCTATCCATGCTGTGAAAAGAGCGTATCAGTAATCCCACAAAATCTCCAGATTAACACCCCTGTTTTCAGTCCGTCTGGTTTTAAAACTCACGTTTAGCAGGATTACATAGGCTGCTGCGGTTTATTAGCATTAAAAGCATTTGGATTCTTAATATTTGCCAGATCATGTTGGGATGATCCTAATGATGGTTGTCACGATACTTACGCCATGAGAATAACACTGAAATCCAGCCAGTTCCATGGGTCCTTGAGGAAAGTGAAATTGCCAACACAGAAGCCTCTGGCCAGGATCTTTATAAGGGACTCGAAGGTGTAAATCCCTGTGAATGTGTACCTAAAGCATGGGGCAGGAGTCATACAGGTTAGACTAGTTAAAGTAAAATTATTGTGAAAGATGAGTATAGGACACTTACTCTACATTCTTGGCCCATTCTGGAGGATTACTGAGTGTCATGAAAGCACAGTTGGTCAGGATGGTAAACATGATCAACATGCTGAAGCTAGTGGATATAAAGTTAAGGAAACGGCCATTCAACAGGCATCCAAGAATAACAGTCAAGTTACATTTCAAATCTGTTAAAAGGTGTCTACAGCAAACCATCTAAACCCACCATGACATGTGGAGTTGAACTTTAGCATGTTCTAATCCCACCTTTGTGTAATAAAGTCTTTAATCCAAAGAAAGATGGAGACGAGCAAACATTGAAAGGATATGAGTGCACTAAAACTCTAATAGCTAGCCTTCTGACAGGGTTGAAGGGGTTTAGGATGTACAAGGCAGACGTGGCATTGAAACGGAAGATTGCCTTTCCATGATTCAATACTATGAAGGTCTGGAAAAAACAAATAGATACAGAATGTTAATAAATGCTGTACCTGCCTACGTGAGTGGCCCACCTGAATAATGCAGCTGGTATTATAATAGAGCTGGAGGCACATGGCAGCTGCACACTGGCAGATGAGCACTTAGCACCTCTGTTGGTGTGTGCTATGTTCACCTGTTTTTGACTCAACAGGGCTTTAACCTGGGGCTGCTATGTTAACATGCTTTCTGTGTCTGGAACCATTACATTTACACTGCCAGCTACTACTACACGCATGCAAAGCTGATAAAGCTGTGTATATTTCACAGCACCGTTCAAATGGTAAGGACTAGCAGTCTAGTTTGATCAAATCATTGCTAACAGTAGAGGTGTCAGACCTTTTCATTGCTGTAGTAAGTGTCCAGATCCTCCAGTGGAGTGGACACCAGATGAGGAGGCACATCTCCGTAGATGAAGGGCAGTTTCTTGCCAGCCTCCAGGTCACTGTTGGGCTTAGGCCCGTCTTCATCATCGTTGTCACTGCGGCGCTCCGCCCGCGGTCTCCGAGCCTCCTCCTCGGTGATGCGCCTTTCGATGGCGGCCAACGACTCGGGGACGAAGGGGTGGAAGCTGTCAGGTCCGGGCGGTACAAGCAGCTGTGCCATCTTGTCATCGTGCTCCTTCACAGGGCAGCGAGAGGCTCAGCTGGGGCAGGCTGCTGCAGTGAGGAAACAGGTCAGGGTGAGGGCCAGTACTTTACATAGGACTGTCTATAAATATGAGTCTCAAAACGCTCCAGGCCAATACGCCATCATGACCATCATGAGAACATAAAGGTGAGGGCACACATAAAGGAGAAGGTAATATGACCCACATAACACACTGGCATTAACAAGGTCTACTCAGACAATATGGACAGTTCAACCTTTTACAGAGCCCACCGAAGCTAACAGCGGCACATTCCACATGCAAATGCTGTGGTGACTAATACCAATTTGAGACACAATGGACTGATGCTTCTAACTGGACTCTGGAGCCTGTTTTATAACTGAAAAAAAGATGACGAATCTTACATTAATATGCTTAAGACATACGGTGTAGACTATAGACAGCTTCTAGTTACAACACATCTGAAGTTGTCTTGAGACATAAGACCCAAGTTTAAATTTGAAATCAACTGCTAATACTACGCTTCCCCCACATTTTTCAAGTAATCCTAACTATACTATTCTTTTGTCAGCTTCTCCCATTTTTCCAATCAGAAACCAGTTGACCTGAAAATGTAACCTTTATTTAACCAGGAGAGTTCCGATGAGATTCAGAATCTCTTTTACAGAGATAACCCAGCCCCAGAGGGACCATATAAAACATGTTTTAATGCTATGAGAAACATGAGTAAACAGAGAAAACCTACAAAGACACAGGGAAAACATGCAAACTCCACACTGTAAACCCTAGAGTTTAAGACCTTCTCATGGTCCTAATAATGTCGATGCTTAACCCATTACTCTAACCCTTCAATCATTAGAAAAGTAAATAACATAACTTTAACCATCACTAATTGACAAATAAATAAAACTGTGATATCTCATGAACACAGAGACAGCAGAGTAAATGACTACTACTGTAACCCTTACACAGATGTCATCTCTTCCCAGTGGAAAACACAGATAAACAACATCTTGAAAACCCTTGTGAGCCATTAAAAGCACAGAATCAGTGCCTTCAAGTCCCTGCAATCTCCCAGGCATATTATTGTCCCTTATGAGACACTGTAGAGGTCCATCCTACTCACTACAGTGGTCAGTAATGTCTTGACCTTTTAACAGCAGTGTTGTGAACTTAAAGGTCCTCTATTACGCAAAATTCACTTTTGTGAGCTTTAAGCCATGTTATAATGTTGTTACCTCATCAAAAACATACCTGGAGTTGAGTTTTGTTTCATTCACGCATGTTTTTGAATAACCTATTATTATTGTCTGTCTACAAATCCAAAACTCAAAATGTGTCAAGTGTGTAGTTTTCAACAACAATTTTTTCCCCTTAGTTCAGTAGAGATAGAAAATTCTAGGGCTGAAACTATTTAAAAAATTCTAGTGACACTACATGACATCACAAGGTGGAACAGAGTGTTTTCTGTTTGAGAGAAGAACTCAGCCTAAATATGCAGGGTTTGTGTTTTAAACATGTGTGAATGAAACAAAACACAGCTCCAGGTATGTTTGTGATGGGGAAACAACATTATAACATACATCAAAAAATAGCGCAATATGGACCCTTTAACAAAGGACCAAATTCTAATAATTTAATCCTGGTGATCTGTGACTGGTGTTCCTCAGAATCTCATGCATATCCTGGTAATTAAATAGTGGGACCATCTTTACAGCCAGTGCACTGTGATTCAGCTGGTTGGTGCAGGTTGAAAGCAGCAGAGCACTCACCCACCTCAAATATTAGTGTTGTCATCTTTGAATAGGCTGTGAGCTCAGAACCACACACTCTCAGGAGCAGATAACAGTAACATACATGTATCCAGGCACTGACAACTCAGAGTCCACGTGTTAGAGCAGCTGACAGCGTTCACACTCCTACAGCCACCCCAGGACAAGAGCAATCTACTTTAATATTTGGACAGCACACTGACATCGAGCAGAGTGGTGACTTGTTTCAACTACAGGCCTAAACTCACTGGTTCAAGAGTTATTGAACAGAACGGAAGCTTTCGGCAATGTTTCTCTGTCCATGGTGCTGAAAGCAATACTCAACACAATATCAACATTTTAGTTTTGTAGTCCATTCACAAAACTCTAAATCTGTACTGAAAAATAGTCTGTGCGCTTATATGAGATCTGCCAAGTTATTCTGGGTATATTTTAATATTTAATTTGCCATTTTGTCAAACGGTGAACCGAGTCAAAAAGCTAATGGCAACTACAGTCGCCATGGGATGTAAACAACGCGCATTAGACGAGCTGTAACATATGAACACTGACGCACAGACACGTACTCAGTTGTACAACAATTAGGGTGCATTATTAATTTATAAATACTATCTCTGTCAATGTGAGGGCACTGACAGAAACCAGGAATAGCCTATGTAAAATGAAAAGCACAATATGGTTATTAATAGAATCTATGGTAAACAAAGAGAATGACAGCTAGTACCAATATGATAGACAGACTATACCTCGAGTGTCGCGGTTTGAGCACGAGCCAGAGGGACCGCAGCAGCTGTCGCCATGTTGAGGACGTCTCCGTGATATTTTCAGCACTTAAAAACTCCAATTATCTCGGCCAAATAGATGCTCTCATGTTGTCTTTACAGCCTCGAGATTCGCCACTGGTAAAGCACGACGCCTCCCACGGGCGAACAAACAAGACGGGCCCTCACGCACGCACACGCCGGGTAGGGAGGACGCTTCTCGATCACTCCAGACGCCAATCACCAATCACCGCTAAGGACAGCAAATCAGAGCGGATGAGACTGAAGTCCAGGGGCCGCCACAGGTCCTTAAGCGCTGGTCAAGATGTCTTTCGGCTAATAACAAGCGCGTCCGTAGCATCGTCCCTTTTCTCCCAGTCTCAACAACCTGTAGTGGCCATTGCCTTACCAAAATGGAGAATAGCGCTGAGTAAAGGGTGAGAACGCACGGCCATAAACCAGTGAATGGGGACGGAATAAGTCTGGGCGTGTCCTTGCCAGATGTGTCTGCTGCTGGTAATCGATCGTAGATGAAGGCAGCAATTGAATAACCCAAAATAGAAACAGAACTGTGGCTATGTGCCGCCTCACAACGTTGCCAATGTATGAAACACAAAATATAAAGTCGTTTCAGGTTGACGCGTAATGGACAGTGACAATGGGCCTGCTGTGGCTATGTTGTCACTATGCACGCTTAGCTTTGACACTACAGACATATAGATTTCATGGGCCACAATGTTTTAAAATATGCAGATTCTAAAATAACACAGATAACATTCTTATTGTTCACCAATTTTAGTCTTTAGTGTTGTTTAATTCTTTAAATATTAGATCTACTGCGCAATGAATAGGCTATGATGGCTCTTAAACCATAACATAGGGGCCTACCAATAATACACAAATAACTCATCAGCTTCCATGTATTAAATGTGTTTTGGCTAAAGGATGCAACCTAATCACGATGCAGGCTGAAGATGCAAATAACTGTCGTTACTCACCACCATTACGGTGCCCAGCAGGTGAGGACCCTGGAGGTAGATCCCATTTCCCGTCGAATAATCCGTTTTCAAGCGCAGAGTTTGTCACTATAAAATTCAAACGGGTGTCTCCTAAACCTAAAACTCTTTCAAGAGACGTGTCGGATTAACATTTGCTCAGTTCTTCTTTGATCTTCCAGACGCACTTGTTGGCCACGGACAAATCAATCCGCGCTTCCGGTTGGGTAGGCATCGCAGGCTCAGCTGGAAGTGAATGTCCTCGAAGCTGTCACAAGATGGCCTGCGAGCACTTCTAGAAAATATCCTGAAGTCAGTGATTTATGAGAAGGGAAGAAGGGAAGGGGACAAGGAAAGTGCGAGACGAGCCCACCTGCTGGCACTGCGAATGGCACTAGTCATTTCCGATAGGGGTCAATAAATGTCGTTGCTTTTAACAACTTTGAAGGCACCAAGCATTTCACTATTCCACGTATTATGTTATAGGGATTATTGGGGTTTAGGTTTGTTTTAATTTGCCAGTACTTATTTGATAGTTTAATAAGATATTTGAGTTTTCTTACAGTACTTACTTGAGTTTAGTAACAGGTCTACTCTAGTTTAAATGTTATGAAATCTACTTAAGTGTGAGAAACGTACCATGTTTAAATAAATTATGCTATTCTGACAAATATAAAGTTAATGAAATCTGATTGGACACTGAAATTTGATGAAGCATGTGCACAAGGATGTTCACGTGCAGGCAACATTGGAGCTGGGAGAGTCTCTGATTTTCTGTGCATTCCTGCCATCTTCTGGACATGTACTGTAATTACATAAACCCAGATCGAGAGGTCCCAGAAGAAAAAAGTTGTGCCATCTACTGGACAAGTTTAATTAATGCAACAAATTTAGAAACGGAGGATGGACTTGTACATTGTTACTTGTCAGTAACATTCATGCTCTGACCATTGGGACGCTTAATATAAATAGGCCTATAAAAAAATTAATGAACACAATAAAGACAAAGGTGTACTGTGTAACATTTCTAGTGGAGGGTCATCTGCTTGTTTCCATGGAAATTTTATGGCTTTGTCTAGAATGTTCCATAGTATAGATTAAACCTATCTATCACAAGGAAGACTACATTACAATTCAGATCTGTGAAGAGTCGCCCCTATTCACAGAGGGAATTATTGTGTTTTTGAGTAATAGAAGCACTCGTAATGAATACATGCTAGAAGTTTAAAGTCATACCATGAAACATTCCACGCAAAGCAATAACATAACCATGGAAACAAGTAGGTCTCCACCAGAAAAGTTTCACCAGTGCACCTTTAAGTAAATATATGTTATAGGCTGTGATTAAGAGCTGACAAGTTTCCATTTATATCTTTGGAAAATTTGCATAATTTAATAATATTTTCTTATGTCGCTTCTTTTCAAAAGGCCTTTGTTTAGGGACAAGCAAATGATTCTACACTACCTTGTTACCTATTGTTAATAAGGTAGTGTCAACAAGCTGCATTCTAGATAAGTATGCCTGTATTCTTGGAATAGGTTATGAGTCTGTTATTAATAATATTGACATAATTTTGACATTTTTTTCATACCATGCTGCCAGTGTATTTTGGGTGAGTTTCCAAACAGTGAGATCACAGTTTTTCCTCTTAGCAGCCAGCTGTGAGTGCGTGCCTGCTCTTTCATTAGAGGCCCACTGATGAATTTAGATGTCTGGTTCAAACAGCGGGGACATCAGAACTGGGCTGTTGCTTTTTTTGCGCTGAACGAATGCCTTAGTTTGGTTCACTTTGTATAGCTGTCCAAATTTGCCCAGGCTGACTTCGAGTGGTTTGTTGGACATTGCAAATAGATCTAGAAATGAGGAGAGAAAGAAAATGTTTTGCAAACCTTACAAAACATATTCCAATTATTTAAATTCAGTTGGAACAGAGCAAAATATAGATATGGATAAATATATATTGCACTTTGCAGCTAACTATGTAAACTGATAAAAAAAAAATTGCTAAAATCTATACTATGACTTTTGATGTGATGTTTTATTCAGCTTTTCACATCAAAGGACACTTCTTCTTGGTCCATTGACTTTTTCAGCTTGTATTTTCATTTTACACATTTTCTACACTGGTATTACACTGAATTTTATATGTTTGTAATAACAGCCCAAAATGCAATTGTATTGGCAATTTGTAGATTCAAATTTGCACTACAGCTAGGCTAGCTAAGAAATTTTGAAGGGTGATATATTAATTCTGAAACTCACGATAAACAATAATAGTGAAATTGAAAATATATACCACTTTCACAGTAACCTTAAAGCTGGATGATCATAATAAATCCTTTTCTAAGTGAATCATATCAAACATGTACAAATAGTACAATGAAACACTAAAATAGTTAATTCAGTACCTACCATGTGCTATGTATGTTAATTATTGGACCATCTACAACTGAAATATCATTACATAGCCCCACAATTTCCCTACAAAGGTACAAATGATAATATTGTTCATCTATTATATATTATTATACAATAAGCTGATAAAGTAATTATCAAGACCAGTCAACTACAGATCCTAAATGTAGTGTGTTGTTGATTTGTTCTCTGATTTCACAACATGCTCTCAGATGATTCACCGTGGACAGTGACTAACCGGCTTTCTGTTCTGCAGTTAGTCATCAAAATCAGTTCATTAACCCCCATAGAGAAGCAGTGATGTGTTTACTGCAGCCAGCCACAAGCTCATTGACAGACAGTAGAATAAGATTACAAGATTACAACCAGAGTGGACATGTGCTCCTCAGGCTTAATTTGATTAAAACTCCTGCAGCTGCCTACTACTCATCTACAGTATGGAAATGAGTCAGTGGTGATAATGAGGATGTCTATTAATTACTGTTGTTACATCATTTATAGCTATTGGCTCTATACCACTATGGCTTATTGTGCCGTACCTTACATATATAGTATTGTACTTTATTTCTCGTAATTATCTTGAAGAAAAACTTTTTTGAGAAGGGTGGTATGGTTACATAAGAATTTTAAAAATATGGGGACTCTGTAGTGCAAAAGTATAAGTAAGCAAAATTTAAAGTTGTGTTGGAAATATGATAAAACTGTCTAGACTATTTTGTGCGTGTCTATAATGCTGTTTAATGCATACAGAAGAGCACCCCATGTTAATCAGAAGTGACCCAGAGAGCACTAATGTTTGGCAAACAGAGATAATGCTGTAGGTATGGTTGGCTTATCAGCAAAACTGAAACCAATTCTGAGAGGATTAGAGGCTTATGTAGATTAATGGTCTTTTTGAAATATTGAAAAATCTGTAATTTTGCAGGCCAATTTACTCTTATTTGTTTCAATGAATAGACAAAACAATACAGATGTTTATGTCGCCATCCTCATCATAATAGATATGACACAAGCTGGGTATGTGGACACAGCACTGACAGTGTGTGGTCACGTGGTGGGAGGGCTCTGAAGGTGTGGCAGGTTGTGCTTAACGGGGATTAAAGTGGACACAACCCTCACATGCGTCTCTCCTATGACGGAATAACAACACAAGGAGAAGTGGGGCGCATGATGGCACGACTCTGCGCACTCAGGTAAGTCTATAATGGCCAGGCTATATTAGGCCTACGTATTGCATTAAACTTATTACAGTGAATATTTGATGGCATAGATAGGGCAAGTCTTTGAAACGCACTAAGCCTTATTACTCAAGAAAGAGTGTAATCTTATTTACAAGTCTGCATTAATGCTTGGACACATGGCTGAAGTGTGCGCAGCTACCTGTAGGCTATGCTAACAGTCTTCACCAAAATAAATTACGTAAAGTGATAGCTATTTGCCTCGCTACGTTGAATGTAAAACTATTCAACTTTAAGATGTCTTGCACGGCGCGAGTACTAGCCAGGGTCATGTGGTCGTTGCGCGTTGGAGTGTGTTGATGAACGTTTTGGCGCAGCTGTCTGATTGGCACGCTCTTGTCAACTGCCAGCCTAAAATACACACACGGAGCGCACTTGAATCGAACAGGGAGAAGAAGAAGCTGTGGATAAGTAGCAGCGATCAACCACAAAGGGTCAAAGGTGAAGAAAGAGAGCGACTAGACGTTTTAAAAAAGGAAACTTTGATTTAGCCAACCGCATTACGCACGGAGTGTTATGACTTTGAACATGGGAATATAATGCGGGACATGCTATTTCTTGTTTGAGGAGTAGATTGTGCTGGTAGGCTAACTGATTGTTGATAACAATTTCATTTATTTATCATATGGGCATGGTGCCAGTTAATGGACAGGTAAACAATGTTACTTTATGTAGGCCGAACTGAAAAACAACCTTTGTTGTTTGTTTTACAGTTGTTGTCTTGGTTACTTTGAATCATTTTCCTAGGCCCTTGAGTGAGTAATTTCCCCTGGTGTGGTCATGCAGTGTAATTTCAGTCTTCAAATTTTTGAGTGCAGCTGTTATATTTCACACTGGCACCAACTGTTCCACTGTGAGGGCAGCTACTGTGCGGCCAGTTGCCTCTACAAGTGGCATAAGCATCCTTGTTATGCTTCTGATTTGAAAAATCTAGAAGGTGGAGTTGACTAAGCTGACAACTGGAGGTACTGACAACTACAAAAATGAATGAAGGCATTAGTCCATTGGAGAGGGAGCATTCTCTTTCTGTGGTGCTGCCAGGAGGGCTGGAGAAGAACACAATTGTCCATGGAAGGTAAACATATATTCATATTTTAAATCTTCTTGCTTCTCATTTCCTTAAAGTATTTGATCTTGTATAGTAAACCAGTCATGGACTTGCTGGTGACCCTTTGCGCCAGTCACCACCTCAACCCTTCAGAATACACCGTTGAAGTCCTATCGCCAAACAAGAATAATATCAGCTTTAAGCCGAACTCACCTATTGGTTTACTAGAAGCTGAAAAGATAGTTTTGAAGCCCAGAGCAGGAGAAGGGAAAATCAGAACACCCTACATGCCAGAGGTAAGAGTTGCCGACCTCATTTAGATGTTGTAAATACTTATATTTGTTGACATATTTCTATATTTGCAGGCAACTGTACGCCTCTTAATAAACTACAACAAATCCCATAAGGCCGTGGTGCGGGTGAACCCAAGACTGCCCCTGGAAAAGCTGCTGCCGGTGGTGTGTGACAAGTGCGAGTTTGAAGTGGAAAGTACAGTTTTACTGAGAGACTCTGAGTCTAAAGAACCACTGGACCTGAGCAGGACTTTGAATGAGCACGGCCTGAGAGAGGTGTATGCCAAAGACACAGCAGCCAAAGAATGTACTGGACATCTGCCCCACACTGCAGCAGGTAAGACTGAAAGTGCCAACTGCAGAAGACATCACAAGACTCTATAGGCTTATATAGGGTGAGGTAAAAAATAAAAATCTGATCCCTGTGACAGTCTGCTGTTTTGGGTCAACTGTCATATGATGATTCACACATTTTCTCTGCAATACAGTTATTTGCACAAACATCCATTTCTCTTGAAAAAGTTCCTCATGGCTCTGAGTCAAGTGGTTTGTCAACTTTCAGAAGAAGCAAATGACTTTTTGGTACATCAGAAAACAGTGTGATGTGGGTCCTTTAAGATCTATATTATTATGTTGTTTCCTCATCAAACACATACCTAGAGTTGTGTTTTGTTTCATTCACACATATAACACCCAAACCCTACATAGTTCTTGTCTCAAACAAAGAACACTCCACCTTATGATGTCAAGTAGTAAAACAAGAAGTGCTCCACTGTGTTTTTAAACTCCATGCACCTTCACTAGAATCATTTGAAAAAATTTAGCCCTGGAATCTACTTAACTAAAGGTAAAAGGTAGCTGTTAACTTAAAAACTACCACTACCTGACATCACAAGTTGGAACAGAGCATTCTGAGCTTTGGAGATGTAGACACACTAATGGTAAAAGGTTACTCAAACAAGTGTGAATGAAACAAAACACAACTACAGGTATGTTTTTGATGAGATAACAACATTATAACATGGCTTATAGCTTTCAAATCAGCATTGTGTAATATAGGACCTTTTAAAAGCTAAAGAAATATACGAAGTGTATAGAAGTCATGATAAAATTGTTATTGTGATTTGGCTCGAAGAAAAAAATGTACATATCTCCCACAACTAGGTTTATAATATTTAATGATCAGGGCCAAGTAAAATTCCAAAAAGCACAACTGAATTTTTTAAGTGTTAGCAAGATTTACCCTGCATTTCACAGAAAATACATGCTCATGTTGTCCACCTGTTTTTCATAATAAATATTTTCTATTCAAAACAGACGTCACTCCAACCAAGTTTTCCTCATCTTCCTCACTTCAAGGTAAGGTTGTTTACAGAGACATTCACCACAAAAGCAGCTATTTCTCCTATAAAATATACTATTAGGGATCTGTTGAATTTCTAGATCTGACAAAAAAGGAGAAGAAAAAGTCTGACAACCATGGACTCTTTAGCTTATTCAGAAAAAATAGAAAAAAATCTGAACCGGTAAGTCAAGCTTTGGACACTTATTGATTTCTTTAAAAATAAATGTTGTTCTGTCTTTTCACATCTGCCTTGCCTTTTTTTATCAGAGTCATACTGTCAGTGCCCCAACCTCTCCTGGACTCAAGTCAAGATCAGCTAGCGTTAGCACTCAGGATGTAGCCTCATATATTAGCCCACCTACAGATCAGCCAAAGAAGAGACGTGCCCCTCAACCACCCATGGGTGCATCCAATAGCACCCCCAACAATCTCAGCACATGCCACTTAACACAGGTAATGTCCCATTGTCCTATTTTGAGAAATATTTATATAAAATTCAGCAAAAGGTTTTAAAATGGTCATATTTGTGCAGAGGTCTGGTGATGATACACTGAGAAGCACCAAAAGGAGAGCTCCACCACCACCAATTGCAATCCATGACCAAGACAATCACGTAGACACAGCTGAAGGTAAAAAGCAACTAGTACTAAAAGTTACATCTTTCCAGGTTAAAATGACTTGAATTAAGAAAATGTTAATTGGATGTGAGTAAATTTCACTTGACAAGTAAAATGATCTATCAATGGAACAAGTCTTTTTGTAGTTAAAAACAACTCCAATGAAGATAAGAAACTAAATCTTATGTCGTTTGAACCAAGAAAGAAATATTTATTCCATTATTAGATCATTTTACCTGTCAAGACAAATTGACTCATACCAAGTTAAATGTTCTTAATCTGAGTAAATTAAATTTATCTAGATATTATTTGATTTTATGCCGTAAACTAAGACAAAAATTAGTATCCTTCTAGTGATGAGTGCTAGTGGAGTGGTGAGTGTCTGAAGAACCCATGTCAGCTAATATAATAGTGAAGAAGGGTAATAGTCCCAATTGACCCCTCGCAGTGCTCTAGTTCAAATCAAATGTATTTAACGAGGGTTGAGTTTTTGAATCTGCAAAAAAAAAGTGCATCTTGAAAGCACCCTAAGGTCGACAGAGATTGAAGTAAAATCAAGATTAAAATGTCAGCGCAGCTTGGAAGATTTAGCAGTTAAAACCGGCGCAAAATGCCTCTTTTTATCAGTCCGAACAATTTAACCCCGCTCAGGGCAATTAAAGTGACCTAAAGCCCTTTTCATTGGCTGCAGAGCGTTCCCAGATAAATCCTTCTATTGTCCACTGGTCCATTCCCTTGTATTAGTCTAACATGCTTTTCCTGCTTTTTGTGCTTGGCTCCTTTTTTCTTTCTCTGTAAATTGTCAACATGTGTTTTAGCAATAATTAAATTTCTTTATTTTGCCCTTAAGAGAATAACTCAAAATCAAAAGTTTAGTCCACTCTCCTGGCCGCTGCTGTTTTCGCTGTTTGACTAATTGGCTTCAGTGGTGGAGTGAGGGCCGGGAGGCTAGAACAACAACTGCCCATCTAGGGTTCATTAAAACCCACTGATGCTCCTACACACTTTTAAACTTTACTCAGGAACTTTTCAACTTGAACGTTGTGTCTCCTGCTTGCAGATTGTGTGTTACCTGGAGGGGCTGGTTGAGGGTTGCTTCTCCTTTGTCTCTGCTCCTTGCACCACCCTTCTCCAGTCTGCTCCATGATGGCCTCTTCTCCTTTGTATTAGTGGCTTTATGCTCCTGTCTGATGCACACAAATGCTTGTTGTTTGAGTTGTGCCATTGTTTTTGATTGTTATTTGTATAATAATATATGTATTTTTTATGGTTTTGTGACTGTCCCATGCTTGCTGCTCCGTATTGTTGGCTTGGTGCTTTGTATGTTGCTTTTCATGCTCTATATTTTTTATCCAGATTTAGTAATTAGGAAGTCTTTCCACAGCTTCTCTTGTGCTGAGGTATATTATATTTGTTTTAAAACCAACACATATTTATCAAAATAAAAGTCTGCTAACACCAAATGCATTTTAACAAAGACAAACAAATCAAAATATTTAACTGTAGTAATGATAGTAGATACAGAACACAGTACTTGGATATTTTAGTTTAAAAACAGCCCCAAAACTGTCAGCCTGGAATTACTGTTGATCACATCTCCACATTTCTTTATACATTTCTGTTTCAGTGTTGACTTTACTCATTATAATAGCTCTCAATATAATAACAGCCCTGTCTAGTAGTCAAAGAATTATTATTGACATATGCTTTTACATGACTTTATAGATTCTCTCAAATCTTTGGAGGAACTGAAAGAGTCTGAGGAACCTGAGTCTGTCAGTCATCCATCACTATCTGCATCCTCTTCATCACCTCTTCCACCACCACCATCTCCATCATCTCCATCATCTGCTCCTCCTTTCCATAAGCCCCCAGACTCAGATCGGCCCTTCATCCATGGCAAAGACCTGTCAGACGCACGTACTGCTCTGGCTAAAGTCCTCACATCTTCTCTATCCACTGGAGTGCTGGTCAAACGCCTCAAAAACTCCACCGCCATCCCCAACATACACAATGGCACGTCATGTACATTAGAAAATGACACAGAAATAAAGTCAGCTCTGAATGTTACAGATTTACCAACTGAAAATGAGTTTGAGGACCCCGCAGACAGGAAAGGGTTAACAACATTTAAAGTGGTGCCTTCTAGGAGAGAAAGTGACGCAGAACCCACCCAGGATGTCCCAGCGAAAGAGGAGGAGACGGAGGCTGAACTTGAAAAAGCAGAAGAACAACAAGTCATTCCAGAAACTGACCAATCGCTGAAAGCGGAAGATGATCCTGACCAATCAGAACGCAGCTCACCCATAGCTTGTCCAGATGAGGGGGAGAGCACTTCCTGTTCTCCTCCACTTGACAGTAGTAGTTCAAATCTAGAGGAGGTTGAGGACATTGTTGAAACTACAAAACAAAATGGAGAAACGGTGGTTAATGATGACAAAGTGGAAGAAAAGTCAGACCAATGTCATGAGACCGATGAGGGTGAGTTGTATTTTGGTGAAGAGGAAGTTGAAGATAGTCATACAGAATCAAATGCATGTGAGTCCAAAACATGTGATGATAATGATGATAAACAAAATATACACGAGGACAATTTCCCTCCCCCACCTCCTCCAATTTATTTCAAAGAAGATTTGAATGAAGCCAAAGCGAGCGCGTCTGGCACTGTCACAAATGAACATGGGCGCTCCGATAGTGAGACCCCAATAATCACAGCTGGAGATTCGGAGAAGGTGGTCCCAGCCCCCTCCATGTTTGCACAGGCCGTAGCTGCGGCAGTGCAGAGGTCCAGGCTTCACAGTACAGGGAAGACCATAAGTGCACCGGTTCACCAAGATACACAAGAGGACAACTAGGAAGTACATTTTAGTAGTTTTATTTCAATGATTGTGTACATAAACCTGCACATCTGCCTCTTTTTAGGTGCCTGCAAGAGTCAGACAAGCTCAAGACTGTTTAAAATTAAGTGAATAATATGTTTTGTATTCCTGTACTAGACACTTAATTTATTCCACACATTAGTTATGTTTTCAAGCTGAACTAAAACATTTTCTGTTGCCAAAGAGGCCAAACTTTCTGTACAGGAACCGCATGCCTATATGAACTTATGACATTTTTTGTGTGATAACTTCTAAGTTCTGCAGTTAAATAGGTGCTTGATTCTGTGTGGTTATGTTATATCGAGGTACATACTTAACCTTATCAGATATGCAGTGTAGAATTTTAAGTGTGATCGTTTTCTTTACCAGCAGGTGGCACTAGAGCTCTGTTTGTGAAGCTTGTGACTGTTGTGTCCTTTATTATCGGTCTATACATAATCTAACTGAAATTATGAAGTTAAATGTCTAAATTATGACATAATGTGGAAGTTGTTTCAGGACTTATTTATTACTATATTTACTTAAATAGACTTCCCCCTGTGACATTGTCTTAAATCACTACGATGACAATGTACACAATAAAAATATATCTAAACACATGGGACTGTTTTTTAGAATCACTCGTAGGCCAAAATTCCTTGTTGGAATCATGGGTTGTATGCCAAACATTTGCAGGGCTTCCTGGATGGAGTAGTCCACTTTGCTCACATGCACTTTCTGTTATGTCTTTAACGGACCCAGAGCTCGGGGCAGTGCAGATATACTCTGGTGCCAAAAGAATTCATAGCACCATGTATTGATCCAGTCCTGGCCTTGGAGGAACAGTGAGGAGCTGAGAGGAAGAGGCCCAGCCAGAACAGCCGGTGGCTACAGCTCCGTGTTGCCAGGCCCGGACTGAGTGGGATCCTCTCCTCGCTGCACCTGAGGAGGAATGGGGGAGATGGGGGAGATAGGAGGGTCCTGCTGGATGATGGGAGCTGACCGCTGACCCTGTCGTGTTTCCTCTACGCTCCCCCCAGAGGAGCGCGCGGCCCTCAAGGGCACAGTCGTGTCACACTGCCGTTGTCATGGAGAATGCCATTACCGCCCCTAAGGGAGAGCCACGTCCACCGTTTAGAAAAACCTGCAGAAGAGAAGCATACACACATGCCAGCCCAGGAGTTTTTTCTCAGCACAAAGTCGTGATAGCCAATATAAGTGACACGTGTGGCATTAGTGAAAGGTTGGATTTCAACCTGAGCACAAATGTTGAGATCAGACTCAGGATTATGCAGACATCGCTAACAAAGAGGAACCTTGAGCCCATAATGCAACTTAACACAAATGCTACTCTGTCATGGCTGTTTAGTCTGAACACTGTCATCTTCAGCACAGCTCACAAGGGACAAAACACGAGCTCGTTTGGTTCATGAACAGAGGAATAGCTGATCTGAGGACATCTGAGTCACGTGACCCCAGTCTGAGCGCGGTCCAGACAAATGGATCAGCCTCACTCCAGAGTACACCTTCCACAGCTCAACACACTTCTAATTCAACAGGAGGTCCAGTGCATCACTGTGCGTAATTGTCTTTCCAAAGAGTTTAATTGCATGTATAGATTATAAATCAGCCTGCTACACATTTGACCATCAGATAGACTCCATCTACTGGAGAGTTGCTGGGCGTATTAAGTGGTAGAACTTGGTTCATACTGTATGTAGAAAGCACACACAGTAGAAAAACACATAAACGTCTTGAATCAATAATACAATAGCTGGCCCACACAAACACCGGTAATGCGCATTTATCATTTATTTATTCCTTCATATCACCATTCATCTCTACTTAGTTTTCCATCTGATGTGCGTGCCTGGTGGTTTGAAGATGCCCACGAGCTGGTCCAAGTCAGAATGTGATTATAAAACAGTGGAAAGGCCCGGGGCGCGCAGCATCGCATCGGCAGAGATCCACTGTGCCGTGCGCTTGTGTGTGCGTATTGTAGCCTGCTAATATATGTGTGTTTACATGGCACCTCCGTTGCTTGGCTCGAAATAATCAATAGATGAATCACCCAAAGCATGTGTTGTTCTCCCCAGGCAATGTGGTGCGGCTTAATGCTATTCTTTCCCATTCACCTTGGGAGCGGCATCCATCGGGCCTCCCCCCTAAAGAGTGAGGTACGCTTGCCTAAAACATCACCAGCGCTCGAGGGGGGAGCGCTTTGGAAAGTGATGCGGGGAGAGCTCAGTTTGACCCCATGACCTCCTCCATGTTTGCGCTCGCTTCCCTCCTCTTTGGCGGAACGGCAAATCACACAGTTCCCGCCTCATTGGCAGTGTCAGGCGCTTACAGTAGTGCTTCTCTGCATTGTGCTGCTGGTTAACTGGTTCAAATGTTATGGAAATGATATTTACCTCTTCTTTGATCCTGTAAACTCCACACACACACACACACGGGCCTCACTTTTTTCTCTCGCTCAGGGTAGAGTAGACGCTATAAATACATTCAAACAGGAAAAAATAGATACGTGATGTGTCTTTTTTAAATACCCATCCAAACTAAATCAATCATTTTTGTTAGCTTTTTGAATCGTCTTCCACAAAGAACACGCAGAAAGATTTTTGACAGGAGCCTCAAAGTCAAGTCGGTTTGATTCATGGGCCCGGGCAGCGCTGCGTAACACTCCAAACTAAACACATTGGCGATATTCTATAGGCTGCGTAGGGCCATGGTGGACAAGCGGCTATCTATGTCATTTTTCTTCATTCATCCATCCAGGGAGAGGGAGCGCGTGATTGTGATGAATGGACACTGCCCGAGATCCAATGTGGTGACAAACTGACACAATCACGGCAGTTAATTCGTCACCAGCGGCTGTCCCTTTGATCAAAACAGACGCCCCTGCCCTCGTGTCTATACAATGAGACAAATTAGCGTTTTAATACCAAGCAATGCGCTTTTTCTGGCTCTGAGTAACGTGCCAACTTTACGCACCCCACGCACATATCTTTGACTGGGATCTAATCACAGTAACAATTATTGGGAAGTCGCTCAGAACTTTAGAGTGGTGAATAATGAGGATTGAGTGACAGTGTAGTGCCGCGAGTGACCAAGAGGGGGCACGGTAGCCACTAGTTTAAATTACAAGCATTACCATACGCCTCAGAATGATGATATTGAAGTTTGATGACTTTGTTATGCGCTGGTAACTCATTTGATTAATTATACTTACGTACACTTTAATTGTTTGAATTCTCTCTCATTTGTTTTATCAATAATGAAAGTCACCCTATGCACAGTTCATAAATAAAGCATAATTTCAGTTTTGTCATGAACAATTTCTAATTTAAAACAAAAAACAAATAATAGATAATAATGGGCTGAGATAACTTCCTTATTAGGTTCGTAGTTCTATAGTTGTAGTATTTTTATAGGATTTTGTTTGCAATATTGTCAAATAAGATCACCAATATTGAGTCCAAGTTTCAGTACAATCTGATTTTCAAATAATAGGAGTGCTTGGGCAGAAGTCTCTCCAAATGTCTACACATCTCCTCTGTGATGTTTTCTGTAGTTTAGTAAAATTAACACACCAATTCCTGTTTCATTCTTAAAAACACACACTCACTTTTGTAAGGCTTTTAAAAGTTTTGTGTTGAATACCAATTTGCACAATTTTCTTTCCTCTTGATGGAGCTCCTGTACCCAACACATCCCTCTATATATTTTTTTTCTATTTTTCTTCTTTTTGTCTGTCATCATTAATAATTCATCTCCCTTTCTTGGATGCTAAAACAACAACAAACAGAACAACAGCTTCTGATAATGTATTCAGTCAAAAGCTCATTGTCTGGGGGGTGGGGGGTAAGAGAAGGAAGG
Organism: Boleophthalmus pectinirostris; assembly: GCF_026225935.1. Taxonomy (NCBI): domain Eukaryota; kingdom Metazoa; phylum Chordata; class Actinopteri; order Gobiiformes; family Gobiidae; genus Boleophthalmus; species Boleophthalmus pectinirostris. Next base: position 10,948,811 of record NW_026570994.1, on the reverse strand, counting down.
GGACAGCGAAATGTGCACTGGAGTGAGACAAGAGAGCACCCCGACAGGGAGAGGCTCAATGTCACGCGGAAGAAAGAAAAACAAACGCCAGAAGGCAAGAAAAGAGGAAAAAATGACAGAAAAATACAGTTTGTAAGTCATAAAAGACCAATTAGAGGCATTAGGGCCCGCAAATGGAGATGAATAATTTGAGCAATTTCGTTTAAAAATGGCTGGCCAAATGGGACATATTTTTTAGCTTTCAGAAAACAGTAATTCAAGTCTATATGGCATGATAGACTTTTACTTACGCCTCTCTCAGACCCCCACAGTGACACCCGGCCCCCCTCCCACTCCACTATTTCGCAACCTTGGATGGCCCTGCGTTCACATTACACCATAATAGATCATGAGTCATTGGATTTTAAGCCATCACACAAGCACAATGCAAGCCACATTAGACACCATTATTTAGACTCTTGCCTAACCCTAGATTTAACACTATAAGAGTTAAATTGATACCCCCATGTCTTCTGCTTCATGCTTATAAATTGCAATACCGCGCGTTAGATATTGTGATTTCTAGACATCCACCTATAGAAAAAAATACATGGAGAAAAATGAATCACCTATAGCTATACTGCAAGATCCATTCAAAGCATTCAAGGTAGAGTCCTGATTGACACCTCCAAGCTGTGTTTCGGCTGGCTCTCGCGTCCATTTCTGCAGATCCTGGTAAACATGAAGAAAAAAAAGCACAAGTAAGATAATTTAGTCCAATTAGAGCTAGAAAAAATAAGATAAAAAAAGTCGTTTGATGAAAAATGTCAGGGTATAATTGCCTGTAGTAACTGCATTTGTACTTTTAAAATGTGATGCTGTGTCCTTGCAGCAAGTGGCTAAATTAATTTGTACAATACACCTAGTGCTAATTAGCAGCACACATCTGATTGGCTGTTGCAGAATTTGTACTCAAAATTCAAAAGTAATAATTTAAGTTTAAAAAAAAGGTGGTAAAATTTTTGAAGAAGTATAAAGTTTGAAGTCTTTGAAATTTACAAAAAAACAAAAAACAAAAAACAAAAAGGCAGACCTGTACAAGACTATTACAACATTATAGTCACAGCTCACCAATGTTCTGCAACAGACCCAGGGTGTTGTCTACGGAAGGGCATCCAGCTTAAACTTACTCCAAAGCAAAATCACTCCACTCAATGACGCAAAGGATTGGAGCAGTGACACAAAAGGGAGACTGCTGTATGTTACACTATTGAAACTTGCTGCTACTAAATTGAACAAATCAATTCTGATGTGATCAAAGAAAGAATTATATTAAAAAGATGCTAAATTCATGTCCAGGTCTGTGAGAATTTCAATTTTTCAGCTGCGTATCTTTTTATAATGAGTGATGGAGGACGGTAGAGAAGCAATGTAGATGCATGAAAGAAAGCTGTTGCAGAAAAATCCATTCAAGGCCAATGGGAGGGTCCACAGTGTATTTCCAATGGGGCGAGATAAAAGACATGGGTAATAACTTGTCTAACCTGAAAAGCTATGTTGACAAATGTTTGCGAGTATTTTGCTAAGCTGTATCACCGGACTATACCCAGAAATGCTTTTACCAAATCTATCTTTTTATTGTTGCGAAGAATACACAAAACTTGCGCTGAATCGAAAGGTGAGAGGTTCCGGACCTAAAAAACATGTTGTTTGCGAATATCTTTTATTAAGAGTTTGTGGAGATGCTGCAAGGGGCCAGGCTATTAACAGGTGCTTTCCACACAGCTTTAGATGGAGCCCCAAGGTAGCTTTAACCTCTCTGCCTTCAAAAAGCAGAGGGTAAACAAACAGGAAGCCTTTACACAGCAGGAAACCAGAGCAGTGAATCAGTTATTGCATAAGGGACCTGGAAATGTATAGGATTTAATTATACTCAACAGGCAAACACACGCCGGTCTATTGTGAGGGTATAATAATGTAAAGAGGAGGGAGATTTCACAAAAGGAGTATTACAAGATATGTGTAAGGAAACAGAGAGGAGTCATGCAGAGGCTAGTTCTATATGCTGTGTGGTGGATGTTATTCACATTTTCGGACAATATAGAGCTATAAGCTGTTTATACATTACTCAAACTATCACTCCTACTGAACTAATATTATTATTTTATTACTAAATTATCCAAATGAAGTAAATTAGTATAGTATTTCAGCTATCATAATTATTATTTAGAAACATTATTGGTATTACTACGATTCAGCTTCTGTTGCAGATTATATTTTCCCTATCTTGTGTTTACCGGATATAAAGCTCAACTTTACTTTTCTTAATTTATTTCATTAATACATTATTGGCCAAAACTGCTCATCTTAAGACTATGATTTAAATCCCCATGTCCTGAAGCCTCTATGACTTTTTAATTTATTTGTTATAAAAAAAAAAATATTCAAAAATATCTATTCTATGTGATATGTTTTATAATGTATTTATTAAGGCTTTAATACTGAATGGAATGACTCAATAACAAGGGAAAGTATTGGTAGTCTAGATTTTGGTAATCATAATCAAAAATGCTCTGTTTAGCTAAAAAATAATGTTACACTGCAAAAAAAGCAATATCTATGTAAGTTAAAATGAGTTAAATTAATAAGATTTCACTTTATTTGAATAGATTCAACTTGAGAAGTAAAATGATCTACTAATCAAATAAGGTTTTTCTTAATTTTTTGTGAAAAGAGTTGTTAGTGTTAGTGTAGCAAGATGTATTTTCATATTTCAAGTACAAAAAGTCTTGTGAAATTTACTCATATTATTATAAAACTTTGTTAATTCAAGTAATTATTACTTGGCTAAATTTATTTTTTTGCAGTGTAATTTCAACTAAAAATAAAAGTAATTTATTTGATATCATTATGTTTTCTAATACTAGGCTTTAACAAAATTTAGAACAAAAACTAGTAAAACTATTCAGGAAAGGTCCAAGCTTGATTTTCTTTCAGTATCAATACTTTTCAAATGAGTATCTAGGTTGAATACTAGCTTCAATTTGGATTAGTGTCTGGGTATCGATTGCTTTTGACAGCTCTACACAGAAGTAATGTGACAATATTTCTTCTACTTGTTTTGCTACAACATGACAACCTCCCCAGTTATTTTAATCTGATCAAATGACTTTTTAGTCTTTATTTATTCTGCTAGATATTATAATCAACAGCACAATCCATGGGCACTGTCAGGCAGCAGACTCCAAAGCATCCTGCTAAGACCCAGGGGGGAAGTTTTCTTAATTTTGTTTCCTTCATAAAATAAGTGTTTGTCAGATCATGAATTATAAATGATGAATATCTCAACAGACTATTTCTCAAACTAAATGTTATATTAATAGAAGTATTCACAAATTAAAATGGTTTGTATAATAACATGCTTTTTTTTAAAATTAAGTTGCATTTTATAGTGAAGAATGTAACTGTAGAGATTCTTTTCATTTTCTGATCTGCTTATACAATTTCCTCATTAGCTGCCAACTCTGTTCAAATTTATAATTGTATTTATTTCATTAAAATCATATCGTTCATTCCTTGCATGCCCACTTCTGCAATAAAAACACTCTTTATTATAGTCTTAAGAAATCGCACGCAGTTTCTCAAGGAAAATCTCACCAAAGCGTTTCATTTGTCAGTGTCAGTGAAAAGAGATGTTTTCCCAGCCAATTGAGTGATATATGTTACAGGCATTGATTTGAGCTGGACTAAAATAGCTTGTGTGTGTGCGTGTGTGTGTGTGTGTGTGTTTGAGACAGAGGCTACTGCACTGCTGTCTTGTCTCCTGCATTTTCAACATAGCCTGGAACATACTTATTTAAACATGTTTTTAAAGGAAATATAGAGGGTGAGATGTCTGCATAGCTGTTTCTGAGTGACTTGGTAATAATATGAATTCAAGGTGTGATACGCGGACTTTATTAATTCAGGGCCACAGAGACAGCTGAATAATGAAATTTAATGAAAATTTTAGACGGACTAAAAGTCAGAGAGCTTCTGTCATTAATTTTAAAAGCATACCATGAGGGCTGGGAATGCAATCACACATTCTTCCTTTGGGCTTGCATAGTGTCACACAGACAAAGTATAAGAAGTATTTTAAAGAATTTGCAAAACAGTTAATTTGATTAAATTTATTCTACAGAGTTGTGAAGAAAAGAAAAACAAAGCTGGTGAATTTCAAATGCACGGTGTGAAAAGGTGAAGAGAAAAGGATGCTATAAGTTCGACTCTTCTCAATAAACCATAAGTTATAGCGCAAACACACCTTTATATTGTTCATTACTGCTTCTTTTTTTGAGGCTCGCCAACAACTTCCCCAACAATCTCTTCAAAGGGAACGGCGTATATCTACCCATGACCCATCTCTTTCATTGCACAAATATTCCTCAGCTCTGTACTCCATCACCCTATAATGCAAAAAAGCCTTATTTGCCTGCTAATGTACTCCCAGTTAATTTGATGCTAGAACAATGCATTATATGAGCGAGTTATTTTCACAGCGCATTTTACATTTGGTATTTTGTCAAGCATGCAGCCTCTGAGGAACAGCCTTCGAAATTTTATCTTAAATGGATCTATTTAAGAGGCATTCTCGGCATAGCGTTCCTTCTTCTAAATTAATTGCGTTATCGGCTTCTTTTCAAATATGCCAAATGAAGTTGGGAGATAAGTTGAAAACCTGATAAACATTCTGAAGGTACCACTTACACCTACAGCCAATCACATATGTTGATTAATTCCAGTTCGTTTGGCCTTCGGATTTTTTGTTTTTTTGTCTGTTTTTTGTTTTTTTTTGCCATGGAAATCTCCCAAAGTGTTAAAGCGACCTTGTTAAAGTCGTGAGTATTTATTCACTGTCCCCCCTTCAGTTTTTCTTTGTGTATTTGGTATCTAAGCATTGAGCTGGTACAATAGGTACAGGGTAGACCTTAGATGAAAACCTGCAGGAGCATAAAACTACTCAGATCCCCACAGCGCGCTCATCCTGCCACTGTATACCCCTATCCCAGCATGGGCCGTACTCACCGAGCGACCCTCGCCTTCCCAGCAGCCCCGGGCCCGCCGACCTCTGACCTCACGGGAGATTGGATCCTGGGACAGCGGGAGGAACAGAAGGATGGCTGGCTCTGTGGCACCGCACTCCTGACACCGGAAAGACGGACACATATTCACGAGGTTTATTTAATCATGGCTTTGACTGTCACAGCAGCACAGTGGCCCTTCAGAGGAGCAGGGACATAATGGTGACTTCTCCACTAACCTGTGTGTAAAAAGTAGAGGAGTAAATACAGTGAAGCAGAGGTTCGGACTATGTCACAACTTTCTAGACAAGAACAGAGCGTAAGGGTGCACTATGTAACTTTTTGGTTAGAGCACCTGCTTTTTTCTATGAATATGCCATTGCTCTGCCTGGAATGGTCCACAATATAACATTAAAGACCTCTACCTTACATTTATTCAATTACAGCTTTTTATTGCATTAAAATGCATAGAAAAACAGGCACTCTGACTGTGAATGAAGTTGTCTCTCCACAGATCTAACCTGTAACTTAATCTAATTTAGTCTCCATGAAGATAGAAAGGAAACATTCCAGACAAAGCATCTGCATGGAGATAAGCAGGTGACAAGAATTTTTGAGCTATCAAAACATCTGTAATTGAATTGTTTTCAAAACGTTTAATGCCATACTCTGGAATATTCAAGGCAAAAACAAAGCAATAATATCCCCATGGAGATGAGCAAATGGTGGGCCCTTCACCAGAAAAGTTACATACTGCACCTTTAATGCTGATCATAAAAGTAATAAATGACTGCTGTTAAAACAATGTGGTTTAATCATAAAACCAACATCCTTTGACTGCACAGATCACCTCCCAAAAAGCTCTGGATGTTTTTGCAAAACATGTACATATGATATAAGTAACAAAAATACTCCTCTCATTACTATATTATTTTGTTGAGAAATCTGATATGAGTTAAACTGGATCAAATTGTAGAATCTGAAAAAAATAAAAAATAAAGTTTTTTTGTTTTGTTTTTTAAAAAAAATAACCTTTCAGAATTAGGATATATTTGTAAAAAATAAAACATAGAATTTAAAACTGTCACCTTATTGACCTGTTCTAGATGGGCATCCGTCACTGCAGTTAGCAGATGTTACGAAGTCAAAAACAACCCAAGGCACTGACCAGGCAAAAACATTTTTTAAATAAAGTAGTAACCTTTTTTGAGTAGAGTGTATTATTTTAAACATCCCTTATGAAACATCTGTGAGGTCTAAGTAGCAGAGAATGAAGATCATAGGACTTGAAGTTTATTTAGAGAAAATTTCTAAATTCTTGTAAAAAAATAAAATAAATAAATAAAATACACAAAGTTGCAGCTAATATTTGGCTGTAATTGAAAGCATGTCCTATCTAAGACACAAAGCAGCAGGCTGCCACCACTACACACCTCCAATATAAGCAAGAAGACAATTAGAGAATGTTATATAAAGCAAAAGTCAAAGTAACTTTTTTCAATCAAACCTTTCTATATGTCTATCAATCAAGTTTTTATAATTCCACATTCAACATTATATAATTATGAGATTAAACTGGGCCTGTCATGATAATTACAATATCTTTCTTACTGGGAAATTTTGGGTTATTTTTTGGCTATTTGATAAGAGTTGAGCCATAGAATATTGAATTAATAACTTCATGACTTCATTCTGCTATTTATTTATTGCAACTCATGTTTTTTTAACAACAGTGTATATGAAAAATAGTTTTTGTGGTTTAAATCTGTTCTTGGGTCTTTGTGTCAGTGACATAATTTAGTTTTAATATTTTTGTTAATACTCTACAATTTCTTCTGCAATATATAGCAAAATGTGTTATCGTGGAAAGCCTACTGTAGATTAAACTGACAAAGATAAACCTGCCCAAAAAAAACACTCATCTACTATTTTTATATATTGTCTTAACCACTAATGATCATAGTACAATAACATAAAAAATTTCTAAATATGGAGCATGTAAACTGTTCATAATGAGCCCCACAACCTTCACGATATAACAGTTTGAAGTTGTATCCAGCTGTGACAAGGATACAACACAACAACACAAAAGTCTAACTATATAACTCGTAGTCAATACCTATCACATCTATAACATAAGAGGGAGAATTAGCCCGTCAACTTTCTGGCAGTGAAAAGGCAGCCCTGCGTTTGAATGGTTGGAGTATGGTGGGTGCTCTTTTGAAGGTGTTTGCTTTCAGAGTGTGGAGCTGTCAAATGATGTTGTCACGTAAACATGTCAGCGCGAGATCCAATATGGCGCCCCCGTCCTGGCCGCTGACAGACAGGAACGCCGCTCGCCTCCGTTAAACCCTCCCGTAGACCGCATAGTGTGAGCCGTCGCACACAAATAAGTAGGAGACAAAAGACAGACGCCATCGCATGCAAAACTGTTCCTCTTTTCAAAGGCCCAAAAGTGACAACCAGAGTGGGTGTAATCCCTCACTTTACTAGTCGAAGAAAAACATGGGAGAAGTACATGGTAAGTTTGTAACATGTTTACACCATGGATGCCTGTAATGGGTAAACTAAAGAATGCAGCATAAGAGAGATTTTGTCATTTTTTTCGTCAAACAATTAGAAAAAAAAGTTTATGTATGCATGACCTACTTGTATTTGTCTTGACTCCAGGTAAAGACAATGGCAACACAGGATCTTCAAACTCAAAATTCTAAATCTGCTACTAACAAAAAGGCCCAATATGATTTTGATACCACAATTACAACTTTTAGACAATAGAATGTCTATACCAGTTCATTTAAAATTACCATGTGCTCTCTTAAAACATTTTCAGTATTGAGTATCTAGTTTTGATATTAATTTTAGTATCAGTGAGTATCAGGGATTGATCATTTTGACAACTCTACTTCCAACATTACAGGCACGGCCATGAGACCCAGAGGAGATGTTTTCTACTTAGCACAGAAGAAGAGGCCTAAGCATGATCTGTTATTCCTTCAATGAAACAAAGGAACTTCATTTTGTTGGTTGGCATCAAACAGAAACTGTGAGGAGATGTTGCAGAGGGCAGCTGTCTTAGAATAATGAGTTAAACATAGATATAGTTTATAATAGGGAGGGAATGATGCAATACTGGTATTGGATATCGGTGCTCATACAGAAAAGAATTGCTGGATACTGGCTTCGATTCAGCAGATATCCTGGTTTGGCATATAAATTGATATAATAAGACTATTTAGATGATCCATAAAGTTTGAATTTTTAACTTAACTTATTCACAAAGCTGTTCTGTAGTTACTTGAGAAATACACATTGAATCAGTTTTGTCTTATGTTATTATTGTTTACAGGAAATAAATGCTGTTTTCAGTCTTCGCACTGGTACCAGTTGATATCGAGTGTCAGCAGAGACTTAAAGTTATAGCATCAGAATTGATCAGGACTTAAGAAGCTGAATCAGAGATTCCATAGTTTATAATATTTTATGGCAGTATTAGTCTTAAACAACATGTGGCCTTGCATAACATTAAGATGTGCTGCAACAAACATTCTTCCAAAACTCATTTAAGATTCCGGAAATGACTAATATTGTAGATATATTCATCTACTATAAAAGACTGTAAATATAGTCCGCTCTTTGAAAGCCCTGAACAACTAGAAGTGAGTGGGTGTAGTCCTTTTAAATAATAGCCATAGCTTTGAATAGCATTAGAATACATGAGGACTCTTGGACAGCGAGGTGCTCTCCCTTGGTTCCTAATGTATGACTATTTCATATGGGCAGGACAGGGGTGGGAGGGGCTGGGGGGGTAGCTGTCGGCAGGGGTGATTGACACGGGCCCACATTACGAGCAGCTTTCCGAAATAGGTCCGCGGAGATTCGTCGGATTGGGTCTTCGGATGTGCGGCGTTTCCCGTGTGGAGCCCTGCCTTCTTAACCTCACTCATTGGTATGCCGAAATGCGGGTAAGAACTGGCCCCCCTCTCCGCCTCCGCCATCCCCTCCACGCTATCCCACCGAGGACTCCGCGACGGTATGCGAATCAAAATGGGCCCACCAATTAATAATCGCGCAGTTAAGCCGTTTTCTGGCCTTCTGAGGAGATCTTGGAAGTTTAGAGCAAAACTTCTACAGAAAATGCCAAATACTAATATGTCAAACAGTTCAGTAACTGGGTGCCTGAGTTGGTTAAGCCCCTCCCATATGTGACAAAAACAGCAAAATGTTTAAATTTATTTTCAGATCTCGCCTGGTGGTCTCTTGCAGTATTTTTTTTTATAGTCGTCTTTTTTCAAGGAATAACATGTCAACGTTGCAGACATTTTCCTCTGTCACATAAGAAGACAGAATATGACTTTACCCTATTGTGACTTTGAACTATATGACGGTAAGCAGACAGATTGTTTTTGTCACCCAACTCAGCGACCTTGAACCTTGACTGTTCTCTTTTCAAAACTACATCTAAAAATATTCCCATCAGAAATCCAACTGATACGATTTACAAGACCTTATGTCATCGCAAAGAAATATCAGCTTCCACATACGCTCCATAACTCTCTCTTTATCATTGGAAGGGAGTTATCATTTTAGCAAGCTCGGGGGCCAGGGGTCGGACAGGCATATTTGAGTACGCCTAATGAAAGCGATATAAAAGGTGGCTCAGTTGTTGTTTGAAATCATCCTGTTTTGTTTTTTGGGCTACGTTACATGTGCTGCCATTAATTATACAAGCTAGGTAGTCCTCGCACCATCCACAAAAGAAGAATTCGACCATTTTTGACACGTTCATTTAAAGTTACTAATCAGATGTAAATATGCAAAACAGGGCCCATTGGGAATTCTTTGATATGCAAATAGAAAGTGCAAATAAAGGTGGGGGAGATGAAATGGTGTTTTTTCTATTCTCCCCCCCCAAAAAAAAAAAAAAAATCTTACGAGATGCTACTGTCATGTAAGATAGCGTTAATACCACTTTGTTGTAAAGCAGAAAAACGTGCACTCAAGATCTTGGACAGCCAAATCTTTGACGTGAATTCATGCATCAAAACCAGTCTGTGATATGAATCTGGTGCTATTTGCCATTGCAGAGCATAGAAGCATGTAAACCAAAGCGATATGTAGCGCTCCTCCGATCATAACACCAACTTACTGGCCAGTTATCAGTTTGATGGCATGTAAAGCGAAGGTCAGTGTTTCCATAATTCACCCGGGCAACATAAATCACATTATATGAGCTCCTCCACTGGAGCTATGCGCAATCCATGAGCTGCAAGACTGGCCACTACAAAGACACTGTTGGCAATTAGTACTAACATTACACTTATCTACTGCTACTGTGATTATTACTTCAGAATACTGTAACAATCCAGGTCTGATATTCACTTTTACATACTGGCCGGGCTACATACATTGTGCTAGAGCCAGCTATTAAAGTTTTAATATACAACACGTGTAGATTATTCTGTTATTATTTGCACATTTTAAATGTCATTATAGATCTAAAATGACATAATAAAAGAAACAAGTCTGCTGACTTCCATGTTAGAAAACTGTGGAACCTAATTGGAGCTGACGTCGCTGTAAACGTCATCACAACAGAGAGTCGGCAAAGTTGATTTTGAAGGTCTGCTTTAAGTCTGTATATAATAGTAATGTATATAAGACAAAATAGATTTCTACTTGGATTTGGTTAAAGTCTTAATATAAAGCCCTGATAATATTAACATGACAGAAGTGAAAAACACTCATTCTTATATACATTTTAAAGGTGTTCTATGTAACTTTTCTAACAGAGGGTCTGCCCGACTACTTGCCTATGTGGATATGGTATTGCTTTGCTTTAAACTTGCATTTACTCAGTTTAGGTGTTTATATTGTTAAACAAATGCTAAATAAATACACTTCCACGGTGAGCATGCTCCCCTCTGCACAGATGTGGCCTGTAACTTGGCCTGGCAGAATTACCTGCTTGTCTTCTTTCAGTTAGATATGGTTAATGCCATAATGTGGAACATTCTATGCAAAGCAATAACATCTTCATGGAGACAAACAGGTGGAAAACCCATGATTAGAAGGGTTATAATGCAATCAAAGAAACCAGTAAAATCGCAAATATTGTTTTGTAATAAGCTGAAAAGGAAAATAATGTGTACTTCAAACACATACTTGAGTGACTCCACTAGAGTAAATACACCTCATTACTATCACCAGTGCTTACCTGTCTCCCAGCCCTCCCCAGCATTAGCTCGACATTAGCTGCGATCCGCTCTGACAAAAGTCCCTTTGTGGTCAGCGCTGGGAGAGGCGGTGGAGGGAAACTGACTTTTATTGACACAGGCCTGTCAGAATGGAGACGGCACCACTGTTCATTTCCAATTTCAGCCCGCAGATTGGAATCCGCCGCCGGGCCCTCCAGTGTCTCAAGCACCATTTTCTGAACCTATGGTGTGGAAAACATGATTTAATTCCTGTTCAATGCTTTTCATCACATTCTCCTTCTCGCCAAATCGTCTTTGTGTGGCATCATATTGAGGGAGTAATTGTGCATTGCTGTGGACAGTGAGGTGAAGACTGGTCTGGTAAAACTAGGCTAAAATGACAGCTTTTAAAATACATACACCGATCCACTGCTTATTTAGTTATTTATCTTGACTACATGATGAAATTTTTACTTGTGTTTACAGATGCCCATCTTTAAAGTACTGAATATTTTCAAACATAAAGCACATTTTTAATCATCTATAATAATAATCAATAATCAATCTACATAAAAATTACCAAAAAATCCTAATATTCTATACTGTAATCTTGACTGGCCAAATCACACTTATCATATAGAACTATACATACATTATTGTTATAGCACTTTTGTGAGTCACTTAACAATTTCATTCATTATTCAGTCACTCTCCATACTTGGTGGAGAGTCACTTGCCCTGAGGATGTGTGGCTCTCAATCTGCACTTCCAACCACCACCAATCACAAAATCACACAAACCATATTCATACATAGAAAAGGTGGGTGAACTGTCCTTCGTAAAGCTCTTATATTAAACAAAAAATACTCTTTGTAGCTTTAAATCATGTTATAATGTTGTTACCTCATCAAAACATACCTGGAGTTGTGTTTTGTTTCATTCACGCATGTCTGAGTAACCCTTTATTTGTCTGTCTACATCTCCAAAGCTCAAAATACTGTGATGTCAGTAAGCGGTAAGTTAGCAGTTTTCAAGTTACTCCTTTTACCTTTAGTTCAGAAGAGATTCCAGGACTGAAATCATCCTAATGATTATAGTAAAGGTGTATGGAGTTTAAAAACCCAGTGTAGCCCTTCCTGTATTATTGCATGACATCTCAAGGTGGAACAGAGAAGAACTCAGACTAAATGTGCAGGGTGAGTGTGTTAAATACGTGTGAATAAAACAAAACTCAACTCCAGGTATGTTTGTGATGAGGAAACAACTTTATATCGTAGATCAGAAAACAGCGTAATATGGGTCTTTAAGGACATTATACCGGGATTACTGAAATCACTGAGCCAACTGACAGACATGCCTAGAAAAATATAAATATTATCACGTTCATTCATAGTTTAATTAGTGTTTTTGATGCTTATTGCTTACAAATTCTAGATTGTATACAGACACAGGTGGATGAGCACTGGGGTATATGGCACGTATGAAGCCTCCTCACTGACTGCCAAAGCCCTCCATCTGTGTCGGAGCAAGCTGAAACCTATAATCACCAAATTTACCAAGTCGGTGAAAGCTAGCATAAACATGTTTACCAACTCAACCATTAAAAGAGGTTGAGAAAGTTACAAGGTCATTTTTGAGGAGAGGTACAGTCTCTTCAAACTTTCTGTGCATAGAAAAAAAAAAAACCCTGAGAATCTAGAGTGTTTTGTCACTTTTGTGGTAATGTTCTCTTTGACTAGAAGTGACTTGGGAAATTGAGTCACCAATAAAAGCAACTGAAACTAATGAAAAGTGTCTCTAAACCAACACCTGGTGCTCTGATCAATACTTTAATTACATCTATAAAGAAAGAGTTGCACGACCCTCTGTAACAATGTGTTTTTGTAGTTCTTAGACATTTTCATTTTTGGAGTTTAAACCAAACTATATAAATTCATGGCTTTTGTCGTCATTTTATTGGCTGATCTGATGTAGAAGCCTTGAACCTCCAAAGTGAATCACACTTTTTGAAAAGAGTCCAATGTGCAAATGACTAGAGTGAAATGTTAATGCTCCGTACCTCTGTGAATTCACCTGTAAATTAGCTCCAAAAACTGTTGTTTGCAAGAATTTGTCTGTGCTGCCAGGCTATCCATTAAATTTTATATTTGATATCAAAGGAAGCCATAGAAAAGTATTTGTATGGAGGTGAAGACAGGCTGCTAACTCCTAGCTTTAATATACTGCAGAAATGTTAATATGTGAATAATGCTGAGGATTTGTGTAGAAATATATAATGATTCCTTTAGGACTGCAGTTGAAATATCCATCACTGTATGTTTCCTACTTGTTGACAGGCTATTGTGGCCGGCCGCTGGAGCCCGTGAAGGGGATTTATTATCCTGTATTGAAGTTCAGCCCAAAAGAGCTAGCATTTCACAGGAGCTGCATGCTGACCTTTCCGACAGCCAAAAATGTCATTGAAGGTTTAAGGCAAAGAAATCCAGTCGTATTTAACCAAGCCTTCAAAATCTTTGACATTTCTTCTGATGTTGCCACAGGATGGCACCCTGAAGACTCATGTCTGGCCTCCTTGTGCAGAACGGTGCTGTGTGCACATGGCGCCCTGTGCAAACAGAGCCCTGTGAAAAGGCAGGATTTGGAGATGGCATCGCGGATGATAGGAGATATGATGCACTGCTCTTCCTAAGCCTCCCTTTGTCTCGCTCTCTTCACATGAATGGATTACTAATTAGAAAAGACACCGGGCCAAGTGGCACAGAGCAGTCAGCATCCTCACAGTACAACTATAAAGATGGTCACTTCTGTCTGACACATTTTCTCTCTTTGTGAGCTTGACTTTGAGTCGGGTTCAATAATCGTCAGCAGGAGAGTATAATGGGGCTTGTGAACAATTAGAAACTGAACAATCAGGCACATTACATAATACATGTAAAAAAAAAAAATAAACTCAAGAGACCTGCACGTCTATTTTATTAATATTGTTTGTGGGTTTTTATTGTAACCTTGTAATGTGAGCCAGTATTAGTCTGAACTAAAGTGTCACATGAGGTTAGCCTGAATGAATGAATATGCTCATCTCACAACTTCTCTATGTAAACTAGACGGAGCCTGACTGTAGTGAGCCTGACTGTAGTGAGCCTGACTGTAGTGAGCCTGACTGTAGTGAGCCTGACTGTAGTGAGCCTGACTGTAGTGAGCCTGACTGTAGTGAGCCTGACTGTAGTGAGCCTGATGGTGGCTGTGACTGTGCTGGTGCTGAGGCAGAACTAAAGTCTGAAGTGCTAAAGCTCGAGGCCCACTCATGTGGATGGTGAGGTGTGGGGGGTGCACACTCTAACACCACTGGATACCACGGCGGTGGTCCTGGCTGATTCACATTCCCCTAATCCCAGTTGGCAAGCTCTTGGACAAGCACACTCACACCCCGCCCCCCGGCCCCATGCGGCCCCCAGCTCAGAGCTCGCTCTTTTAGAAAACAGACACAATGGTGCGGATGGCTCCACTCTCTGCACTTGAGTTGGTCACCTCAAGATTGACATCACCTCCAACGATGATCCATTCAGAGTCCTACCTCTGCTGTGGAGGCACAGAGGGGCTGTTTATGAATGTGCATCAACAACCTACATATTCACTATTATATTATATAATACAATAACTTACAAAACACTACAGTCTCCATTCTGAGCATAAGGCAGCTTTTGTAACACATATGTAGGAAATGTTTATTTTCTGCTCTCTTAGCCACCCACTGTAAGATTTAATAGGCAGCCAATATGACCTTAAGGTCAGTCCAAACTAAACCGGGCTGGAAAGTTACAATCATTTGTAGACTACCTTTAGTTTATAGACAACCACACTATGCCCACATTCCTGCAGTTAGCTAACCCACTAACCCTTATAATCAGATCCAAATGTGAAAGATAGAAATCACATGCTTTTGTGCATTGTAATCGCATAAGCAGATATACATACACATTTCTCCAATATTAAAGTCCTGACAGACCAACAAATCCACATATTTGGACATCTAAGCACTCAGCTGTAGTATCTGCTGATGTGAAAATGTCACTGACAAACTCGCTGTCAGTCCAAATGACAGATGTATATTATCAGAGGAGATGAGAAGTATTTGTTTGTCTGAGGCCCTATGATTTTACCTGCTCCTGTCCGTCTGCTCTTGACTGATATTTAGGGACAGCTTTGTCACAGTACATTACACAGTGATCTACCTCAGCTGACCTCCCTCCAGCCAATCAGAGGGGCCCGATCATTCACCCACTGTTCCAGCTGTTGTTGTGGATACGTCTAAATAAAAGTCCTTTCTGCCAGTGGAGTAACTTCTAAGACAGCCAACACATAAAACTCATTAGTGAAAAATGCAGTGTCCATTCTATCTTCAAGGTGCAGACAAGTGGCTGCCGGTGGCTCATCGGAGGACACGAAACATGCTGTGAAAAATAATACCAGCAAGGCCGAACTTCAGTCTGACTCGAGTGTTAGAAGCTGGTCTTTTCAGAGTGGCCACATAAGGAGATGTAATACATGAATAAAGGCAGAATACATATTAATTTGTCGCTATTATAGATGTAGACAGAAAAGGATGAGAGAAAATGTTCAATAAAATGTAAAGATAAAACCCAGGATGTTAAAATGATCTTAAGTTTAGTTTTATCAAAAGAGATGTGACATTTTCAAAAGCAACCTCATGCCTGCTCCCACACGCACACACCCACACGCGCCCCCATCACGTGCACGCTCATACACGTGCACACCTGGGTCTCGGGCTCCCTGCCAGCTCTAGTGACACGCAGACGGACTTTAGTTTTGTCCATCTGGCCGTGCTTTCACATTTCACTTTTCTTAGCATTTACATGTGCATCTTTATTCACTATTTGAATCCCAAACCGGCCCATTGTATTCAAAGGCTGAAGGCGTGTTGGACATATCTTGAATTCAAAATAGTAAAATACATATATAAGAGTTGGTACTGGTTTACATTATGACTTGAGCATATGTGTAGTCTTGTGTTACTTTGAATGAAACAATAGCATTTAGAGAGCTGCATGAGCGATTGTCTATATGAATTAATTACAAATGCTTGGAAATGTCAAGTATAGATAAAGCTTAATACCCTGTCTCCTCCCTTCTGCAATAGAGAAGCTTTTAAATGGCTCTGTGCCAGCCCCTATCTGCCAAACGACACCAAGGTTACCGGGAGAAGCTGAAATATTCATAATATATGCAAAACCACCGCTGTCCATGGACACTGTTCATTGGAATTCAAGAGCCAGCTTCAAACCTTTGACAACTGCTTAAGTAATTAGTTGCTGGGAGAACGACACCCCCCACCACATACACACACATTGACCAAGCAGCTAAAACTGGCAAGCAAATATTAGAGCATTTTATCTTTTTGGGCTTGATAGTATAATTAAACATGTTAGGGAAAGGCGGTTGATTTTTGTAATCTAAATTCATCTAAAGATGGTGGGATACGATGCGGGACACTGCTAAGTCTTGGCAAACTGGCTGCAAAGAGCTTTTAATATGCTAATTTAAACACCTTCTACAAAGCTGTGGGGACAATTATATCATCAGGGTTTGGCAAAAGTGCAGAAAATTAAGATTATCTGGAATATTAAGAGATCACATGGAAAGAAGTGTGCAATCTGGCACATAGAGTGGAGTGCAAATGTGGTCTTATACTCTGCACAAAAGACCAGACGTGGAGATTTGCAAAAATAAATAAATAAAAATAAATACATTTGAAAAAAAAAAAAAAGATTATAAAAAAATGCAAATGTAATGCTATGAATAATGGGCATGAATATATATTTCTTAACATTTACAGAAACGTCTACAATACAATACAATACAAACTTTTGCCACTTGTTGCCTCCTAGTCACAATGCATTTTAAATAAATAGTTTAAAACTGTAATTATTTTTGTCAGATTTGACTGTACTAAAAATCAAAAAAGAAAGTTTGTATTTTTTGTTTGCGCCTCGCGAGATGATTTCAGAATACAATTTAAATGCTGTAACACACTTAAATTCCTTCAATTCTCTTTGAGTAGCAGCAGGTCACATAACACAATACATTATTCAAATATGTAAAATTTTAAAGTTGAATTTAAACATTTTTACATTTGAAATGTTTGCAAATAGCGGTTTCATTTTGTTGAGTGGGTACTGGATTGGTTGTATGGTTATTTTGGAAAAGTTTGGGAACCACAACTTAAAAATGCACTGCGTAACTTTTGGTTTGGGGTCCGTCACCTGCTTGTTTCTATGGATGTGCCATTGCTCTGCCTGGAATGTTCCACAATATGACATTAATATGACCGGACTACATTATGGCAGGACTATATTCATACCATACCCCATACAACTGTGCAACAACTCACCCTTATGTAACAGATAATACTCCCTACAGCTATTCAACTGTATAACTCACCCTTATGTAAAGGATAATACTCCCTACAACTGTACAACAACTCACCCTTATGTAACAGATAATACTCCCTACAACTGTACTACAACTCACCCTTATGTAATGGATAATACTCCCTACAACTGTACAACAACTCACCCTTATGTAATGGATAACCCAGTGTCCTGTCAATCATCATATCATTGTTGCACTGTCCTCCTATGACCTCTTGTATAAAGCTGTGATTTTATATTTTATTACTTATCTTTCTATTTTATTTTGACTTCTACATTTACATTTATTTAATTATGTTTTATTTCACACCTGTCTCTTGCTATCTTTTTTGCTATTTATTTAGAATGTGTTATTACCATTTATATTTTTGCTCTGTTATTATATTTTGTGATGTGTGAGCTACTGTGTCTAAATAATTTCACTTGTGGTTCAATAAAGTTTGTCTAAGTCTAAAGTCTATGTCTATTAAACTGCTCTAATTTACATTTATTAAATTACAGGTGGTTTTATAGCTCTACAATACCTAGAAAAACAGGCATTCTGACTGTGAGCAGGGTTGCCTCTCCACAGATCTGACCTATAGATAGAATACCATGCTGTGAAACATTCCAGACAAAGCAATAACATTTTGAAAGAGAAAAGCATTTGACGGATCGTCCGCCAGAAAAGCTACACAATACACCTTTAAAACACAAAGCATCAACTCTGCTATACTGAAAATACTATCATTCCTCAATATCCCAAAACATGTATAATGCACCTAACTAGACATATCACACTGTAATTACTTGAACCAAAATACCTTCTTGTTGCTTATATAATGCTTTTAACAAGGTGTCCACTCTATTTTGCCTTACCCACACGTATTTGACTTACAGATTCCAGCCCGATGTAATATTAATAGGAGACAACAAAGAACAGCATGTTTTTGTGGACAGACAATAGCTGCATTCTGTACACAGCACAGCCCCTCTGCCCCTTTCTCACTGTAGTCACTGGTCAGTCCGTCAAGGCTGGGGAAGCTGCCTCACAATGGGATTCGTGGCCCAATTGGAGCAGAGCCAAGGTTCCCCATTCAAAGCTATAGTCCCCGTGCCGAACGCATTACTGTGCCTTATTTATCTGAAGTGCAGCGTGTTTTTGTGTTTACTAAGCATGATTCGGGTCTAATTAAAGGGAAATAATTATACTTCAAAGGTTCTGCGGCGCTAGGAGACAACAGAGGTGGTCATGGGGAGACTTGTTCCTTATAACAATGCACTACATGGATATTAATGATAGCCGAACAATAGACTTTAGTCAAACAATCATGAAATTAAAACTGTGATATGTATGAGTCTACATGTTAATTACAATAACAAAATCAAGTGGTATCCCTGCTGAGAAGAGTTGTACATTTATTTATGAGAAACATATTTGTTTACTTTCACAGCGTATGATTTACAAGATTTATCCCAGATGCCGTTCCAGGTACATTTGTTTCCATTTATCCAGGCTTCGGACTCAAAATGCTGCTTTATATTTTGAAATAATTTAGAAACAGCTTTGGTTGTGGGGAAGGTTATAACTGACCATAGATGAAACAGTAAAATCAGCTGGATTGATTAATTATTAAAGCACTACAAAGATTTCCTTCAAGCCTTTATTCACACTATGGATGTTACCTCAAAAATCCACACTGGCCAGCTCGGAGTGCAATAGCAGCACAGCGGTCTGACTTTCGGCCCGTGGTGAACAATTGGACCACCCCTTTTTACGAGCAGAAGTGTCCTTGTCCTTGGTCAGGCGAAGGTCGATCACCCCCCCTCCTCTTTCTCTCTCACTCTCTCTCTGTCTCTACCTCCCTCGCTCCCGCTCTCTCTCCATCCTGCCGTGTTGGTGCTTGTCCGGGCCATTCATTTGGGCCTGGCGATGGCTCTAATAACATCTCCATCACATTAAACTGGACCAGGCCTGAAGAGATGTTAATATCACCCCTCCTCTGCACCCGAGCTGGCTGTCGGGAAATTGGTCATGTATTACAACAAGTGCCTTTTAAGCGCCACTGTGGCCAAGTCTATGTGCGCCACAGATATTCATGGCTGTGTGGAGCTCTTAGCACGTTGGATTTTCAAGTTGTGACGGTTCAAGGGAACTGTTAACATATTCAGAATGGTCCCGCAGCAAGGCCGTTCCTCCAATTCCTCTTTGCATCTTCCACTGACAAGGTTGCCTCTGATTTTTTTTTTCAAGCCAAAGAGATTACAGAGGAATGCAGCAGAAACACTCCACCTCAAAATGCGGAGCTGCTAAAAGGATAATACTGAATTTAAAACACCTGGAAGTAAGGCGGTGCAGTGGGATTGATGGGTTTATTAGTAGTGAGTACAGGCGAGTTTATTTGCTCTACATTGCACAACATAGAGGGCTTAGGAATTATGTAATATCTGGAAAATGAAGTACATTTGAAGTAAAAGCACAAAACGCTGGCAGAGCTCCAGACCCTATAGAATGTTTCAGTTGCTTTTAAACAATTAGGATCAGTTGGAACAAAAATACCCAGCTCAGAAATATCTAGAAAAACAGGCATTCTGACTGTGAGTGGGGTTGCTTCTCCACAGACCTGACCTGTAACTTAGTATGGTTTGGTCTTCATGAAACTGGAAACATTTAATACCATACTGTGAAACATTCCAAACAGATGTTCCAGTTTCTTTCAAACAATTGGAATCAGCAGGAACAAACACTTTCAAGACAATTCATTTCAATCTTGTTTTTTCAAAATTGCCATCAATAATGTTGTTGCTGTTTGTGCTGCCTCTAGGCCAGTTAAGTTAACTATAGTAAAAGTGAAAGAGTTCTTATTGAAAGGTTAAAAGCTTCATTTTATAAAGCCATTTCTATTTGGTGTCTTGGGTAGTCTAATGTAGGTCTAATATAATTGTTCCAAGAAGCAACAAGTACAAGGTGGGAATGGTGGGAACATTATTTTATTTTATTACTAAGAAACCTGTTCCAATGCAGTTCCAAAACAATACAATTTTGATATTTCTCTTGATATGATATTGTTTATGAAGTGAAAAAAGAAGAAATACAAGAGCACAAGCTTGATCACTAGAATGTTGATCTGACTAGACCCGAGAAGTAACTGTTGGCATTAAAAGAAATCAAAGCTCTGCATACAGTTGGGGTGCAGCAGATCTCCATTTCAAGAGATTTATTTAGCCACTTCAGTCACAAAATTGCATGTTTATTATACCTGTCCCAAGTCTCGATACAAAAGAGGGTTTTAATCAGGAAGGGCATCTGATGTAAAACGTACCACGAATTAGATTAGAAGAATTCACTACATTCAAGGAAGTAGTAGAAAAACTGTAAAAAAATATGAAGAAGGATTATTACTGGAGTTAAAGTTGTACATGTTCGGTAGGTGGTTTTGGAGGCCGCCTGTGTGGAGATATGCTCTGATTTAAGTTCATAAGGTCATTTTAAAATCAGAAGAGTTTGAATAATGAAAATGGTCCCAAAGCTTGGTTTTCAGGAGGCTGACTGCTAAGTACATGCTAAAGAAGGAATGTGAGTAGCTGTTCTAGTTGGTTAGCTGAGGGGATGGATAGATGTTGAACCTGCCTCCCTGTCAGTGCGGTCACCATGGTGAAGGAGGGATTGATGGCACCCATTGGCCAGTGAAGATGTATACATCATGTTGGTCCAGGGCTGCTGCCTCCAGATGGACCCAGGCCATCCATTGTCTGTCAGGGACACAGCTGTCCTCCTCGTCTCCTCCTTTCTCCTGCCTCTTTCACCTTAGTATAGGACACGGAGGTCTATAGGCACTGAGGACAGCTCCTGACAATTCAGAGTCTTACAAAAGGAACCAAGAAGACACGGAAGAATCAAGGTTTAACTTTAATCATCTGACTTCACAATGTAAGCCTAAGCTGTGAGGACCACTCAGAGAAAACAAGCTGGCATTGTGTTTGGCAATAAGGTATCTTTTCACTTTTAATTAAAAGAATATTGAAATATCTCAAAATTACACTAATTTACATTTGCATCATAGAGTGATTCAAAATGTATTCTTGAAAGAAACCTATTATGACCCTGTAGAACAATGCTCTTCTTAATGATAACAGGGATATTGTGAAGATTGTACAGTGAAGAAGGTAAATGTCTGAAGAATAATAGTTAGGAAATGTTAAGTGAGCAGCTGATCCTTCTTTTTCCTTATCTTAGATTGTTATGTGTGTTTCTTATTTACCTGAGTCCCTGTGTGTTAAGCTCCTCCATATAAACTGTGCTGAGGTGTGCTGAAAGAGCAGGTGTGACGGCCCCGACTCTAACACACACATTCCAGCAACGCATCCAGCCAGTGCCTATGTTCCCCCTGTGGCTGCAGAGGGGAGGAGAGGAGAGGAGAGAGGAGAGAGGAGAGAGGAGGAGAGAAAATAGGAAAGGAGAGGGGAGGAGAGGGGAAGAGAAGGAAGGAGAGAAAGAGGGAAGGAGAAAGAAGAAGAGAGAAGAGGAAAGGAGAAGGAAAGAGAGGGAAGGAGTAGAGGAAAGGAGAGGGAAAGAGGGAGACGGGGGAAGCACAGAGAAGGACAGGGAAGGAGCTGAAAAGAGGGAAGGAGAGAGACGTGAGAAGGAGCACAAAAGAAAGAGAAGGAAAGAAGAGAGAAGAAGACGGATGATGAGGGAAGGAGAGGAAGTGAGAAGGAAGGAGGGGAGGGTAGGAGAGGAGGGAAAGAGAGGGAAGGAGAGGGAAGGAGAAGAGGAAAGGAGAGGGAAAGTGGGAGACGGGGGAAGTGGAGAGAAGAACAGGGAAGGAGGGGGAAAGAGGGAAGGAGAGGGAAGAAGTGAGAAGAAGAGCAAATGAAAGAGAGAAGAGAGGAAAGGGAAGGAGAGGAAAAAAAGAGAAGGAGAGGGAAGCAGAGGAAGTGAGAAGGAAGGAGAGAAAGAGGGAAGGAGAAAGAAGAAGAGAGAAGGGGAAAGGAGAGAGAAGGAGAGGAAAGGATAGGGAGCGAGAGGGAAGGAGTAGAGGAAAGGAGAGGGAAAGATGGAGAAGGGAGAAGCAGAGAGAAGGACAGGGAAGGAGCAGGAAAGAGGGAAGAAGTGAGAAGGAGAGCAAAAGAAAAAGAAGGAGAGAAGAGGGAGGGAGAGAAAAGAAGAGAGAAGAAGGGAGAAAGAGAGGAGAAGGAGAGGGAAGCCTGGACTTGACTGTCTGTGCCTCTAATAGTGTAGCTCAGCGTGACTGACTGGCCTCTCAGCCCTGATTGAGTGTATTGATCCTGAGCTGGTGCCGGCGGCGTGCTCCCTGGAGCCGGGCGGGAGAAGACCAACAATCAGATCCTTCACTGGGGGAAAAAGCCCTCCTCATCTGCCTTAATCATCCGATCGATGATTAGCGCGCCGGCCCACTCATGTCTCCTTCAGCCTGACAGAGACATCTCCACTACCACCGTTTGTTTTTCCCAGCCTTCATGTGGCTCTGCGTGTCTCCTTTATGCGCGAGCTCTCACCCTGCTCCTGCTTTGGTCTATGTGTGTGCGTGTGTGTGTCCCTTTAAAATATTCTTCAGCATCCAGGCCTTCTGCTGACCGTCCATTTTTTGAGTGAAAGTGAAGAAGACGGGGGAAGAACTTGATTAGAAGGGGGGAGGAGGACGTGTACAGTGAAGACAAAGCCGGGGGGATGTAATGGAATCTGACAATAGGAAACTGTTGAATCACCAGCTGCTTTTTGGGCTCTGGGATGAGTCCAAGTGCGACCCTCCCCTGCTGTCCTGGTCAGCCAATCCCACACCTCTCCCTCCTGCTTTTCAGCCTTGATTGGGCAGCAAATTGCTCCCATCACCTGGCATTAGTCCAAGTCTCACCAGTCAAAGCTTTTAATCTGATCATTATCCCGGTGCTAAGCGGCCACGCCACAGCTTCTGTTTGCTGGAGCAAGATATTGTGTGTGATTGAGCGAGGCAGATGGCTGTCGAACTGTCGAACCATGGCACAGTGTGGATTATCGGGCTGTTACCAGATCATGTGACCTCTCTGTGTCTCCATCTCCAAGTCGCTTCAATCACAAGGACAGCTCTGTACATTTACACCTAACATAATGAAATCAAGTGCGAGTTACTTAACAATTCAGACAAGTTTTTGACCACTTAACCATCACCCACTGTTGTGAGAAATGTCCTTCGTTGTGTTTAATGCAGGCTGTTTCCAGTGCATGGTCACCACACACACGCTCTCGCTCGGCGGAGTTTCAAGAGTTTATTTTCTGTTGCCATTCAGCTCCCACAAATGGAACAAGGCCCTATTCTGTGTGAAGTGCGGGCTGAGAAGCGCGTAGCAAATCTATCCAAGGGTGGCAAAAGTATCGGAGGGTAAGGATAGCGTTTGTCCTGCGTGCGGCCGAGCGAGACGGCGGCGCAGAAAGGAGCTGGCATACTCAAGTGGAAGGCTCTTTCTGTCAGACAGCCTCTTCACATCCTCAAGCACTCCCGACGTGAATTTTGAGTTTTGTCACATTTCACTAAAACTTTCAAGGCTGCTGCTCCCTGCCCAACAGCGACTTGGAGTTCAACACCACAGCATCAGCGAATCTCTTCTTTTGTCCTTACTGCAAATACGTACAGCACAGTGTCTACATCTCAATTAGTCAAAACATTATGATATGTCTTGGGTGAGTCATTAGTATGGGTAAAATGAAACTATGTATACAATTATGCAAACTGTGTATTCTGTTAACTGTTTATAAGAAGAAGCATTAACTTAATTTCAACACTTTCAGTTGCAATGGAGTTGCCGAATTCAACAACGGGGCAGTTTTTTCTCCATATGTATCACTTGGGAGTCCCTGATTTGCCATTGGTCTTTCAAACTTTTTACAGATGCTGACTATTATTGACTGGGGACACCCACTTGATCAGAAGTTTTTGCACTGATCCAGTTTAAGGCTGGGTAGTGAAAAAGGCATCACTTCAGTATAAAGTTAAGCTACAGCCAGGAAAAAAAAAAAAAAAACTTCAAAAAAACATGTTCTTATGCATGGTTTTAGCTGAGCAGTATAAAAGGTTGTCATGAGTGAATGATAAAAATTACAGTTTTCCCCCTGAAAAGTTTAATTTAATGGTATTCTGAACATCAATATTGCGTTTTTTGTTTTGTTTTGTTTTGTTTTACATATTGACTAATACAGGAATAGGTAGCCAAAAAAAATAATCTTTCCATTTTTTGGTCAACACTATCCCTATACAAATAAAAACATAAGAAGTATGGTGAGTGCATCAATGGCTCCTTTAAGTGTAAAATCTTCTGTAGGTCAAGCAAATAACATAAATATACAAGATCAATTTACTAATCTGAACAGGGATTCAATATCTGAGGTGGAGTTTTTCCAAAATTTAAATTCCTTTATTCTTACAAATGGGATGCCAAATACCATATATAACTTGCATATACACATAAAAACATACAGTATACCATTTCATTCACTGCAATGGTTCATCTGCACAAACCCGGCCTATATATCCTAATAACCTCTTACTTTGGAGTATAGAGTCTAGCACATGATTACAACAGCTCTTCATTGCACACCATTTTCAATTACCTCCTATTAGGAATTCCAGCATCCACTGTCCCCTTCACAGAGAACCCACTCCTGCAGCCCACCCACTAACCTACACACACTCAATCCAGTGCCCAAACAGAGCGAAAACACGGCAGGCAGCCCCACAATACGCCATGTAAGTTTGGAGAGCCACTTAACAAAGGAGAATCAAGCATCACGTTGTCTCTCGAGGTGTGAGACGGGGAGGAGGGGAAGACACCAGACACGAATGGTAGCTTTGAGAAGATCCACTTCTTTCTGATGAAGCCAAATCATTGTACCATGTGGAGATGGCCCTCATGCAAACGCCGGAGAACTAACAGCGCAAATGATGGTTATTGTTGGAGTGGATGCCTCTAACTTGCAAATAGCTCCTCAAATCTACATGGAGTGCTTTACTTAATAAAAATGCCAGAGAGCTCCCTCAAAGAAGTGGGTAAATGTGGTACAATAAAACTATTATCATTACTTATGTGTGATTAAAAGCCCAAGTTAGAGAAGTACCAATAATTTGTACTCACGTAAAAAACACTGCACAAATTGCGACCTATGGGTGCATTATGTAACTTTTCTGCTACCTGCTTTTCTTCATGGAGATATATTTTTTTTTACTTTAATCATTATTTTCTGCAAGTGCTGTCTCCTCTCCACAGAGCTGACTCATTCATTTTAATGTCATACTCCAGGCAAAACATAACATCTCCATGAAGTTGAGCAGGTCTCCACCAGAAAAGTTACATAGTTATTTCCAAATAAAATAATAATATCAACAACAAACATAATTGTCTCCTATGCTCATCTCAGAGTGTGACATAATCACATTATCAAAACTATCAATACATTTGCCGCTTTTACAGTAGCAGTAGTAATAGTAATAGTAGCAGTAGTAGGAGAAGGTAGTAGTAGTAGTTGTCATCTACCATCGTCTTTATAGCAGCCCCAAGACAGACTAGCAGAGTTGTGGCTGCCATTTTTTTGTCTACAGTGTCACCAGACTCCACCATAAACTTTGTGTCTCCTGCTTTGTCAATACTGATCCTCTCCAAATGGCTCCTCCTTTGTTACACTAGTCCTCTCTCTCTCCTACTGTCAATCCATGCATTCTTTCTTACAGTATTTCACTCCCTGGTTCTGTCCGAGCTGATGTGTGCATTGTGCTGGCTCCCTGGACAAACAGGAGGCAGGGGAACCAATTAGATGCACAGGCTTTTAACATTCTCCTCAAACCGCAGAGAAAGGCAGGGGTTTGAGCTCAGGTTCCACCCATGTGTGCCACTGGCTTAATTATAAAGACGCAGGTTCTCCCAAGGCCAGCAGATGCAGACATATTACTAATTCATTCAGCTGCTGTGAATACATTGAGTTGGGCATGCGGTCTGTTTTGGGTACAAATATGCCCACATTATTTAGTACATACCTTTTGGAAATGGCATACAGGAGACGACAAATCAATTCAGAAACAGGAGCAGTGTGCTTTTATACAGGCTGTTTCTCCATTGTTCTGACAGCTGACAGCAGATGTTTGTCACCTATAGAGAGAAGAAAATGTATTCAAAATATGTACTATTTACCGATAACTAACTAAAAAAAATAAGTAAAGGGTGGGAAATTTACCCGAGTGGAAAGTTCAGCAACTTTTTATGTATTTTATGTAGAGCTACTACTACTAGAACTGCAGTACTACTATGCCTACTATCACAATTGTTACTACTATTGATACTTTGCAGTAACGCTGGGGGTGTTCTACATCACTATTGGCAGTTTATCAGTTACCATGACACAATGCACACACTAGCAATAACTACAAAAAATACAAAATTAATTTAAACAGCACATTTTCAAGAGCCGGCGATCAATACAAGTTCATAGTCCTGTTTAGGTGTTTGATTTTCAACAAAAAGGTGTTGTGCCTGTAATTTTATGTTTGAGAGTCATTCAAATCACAAATGACGACTTCAGCACCCCTTCATTACCAAAATGTATCGTTTTAATCCAGTGTGTACTTCAAATATTGGAGTAATGTTATTTAATCGGTACCGTACAAAAATAATACAAGTATGAATTGTGTATGCTGTTAAACTACTGTTATCTGTGCCTTCATAAAAACTGTGGATAATTTTTACACTATTGTTTTTTTTTCAGTTAGAGTTAGTTTTTATTTGTTTTAGTTCTATTTTCTGTTAGTATGGCTTCATTCCATAAAAACTAACTCCCACCTCTGCGAGTTACAGTAGCCAAACTTATTCAATATTTATCCAGCCGAACACCAAACTCTCCCCATGACATGTTTGTAGGTGGACATTTCGCTTTCCGCTCTACCGCTGTACTGTAGCATTGGCGCATTTTAGCAGAGAAAAATCCCATTTGCTTTTTGGTTCTGTTTGACTGATAGCTCAAAATGGTCTGTCTGTCAAACTCCAGTGTAGCTCGTGCTGGGCTGAGAGCACATCACAATCCTATCACATTGCAAACGCTTGGCACCGTTTCAGGTCTGTAAAAATAAAAACCAAACCCGATTGGACCAAAATGAGTACCAAATGTAAAGTGCATCACCGTTAGCTGTGTGTCTGTCTGTCAGGCAGGTTTTTTTGGTAACACACCATCGTGCTCTGCTGCTGGATATGAAAGTGGTTCAGCACATATGGCAGCTGCAGGCTTACGGGCCAACTTGTTGAATTTGATGGATAGTGAAAAGGCCTTGAGGCTGCGCAGACTGGTCCTTCCTATTTTCTTTTGTTTCTTCCACTCCAGCTTCACTTTATTGATTATTGCAACTTCCATGAAGAAGCATAATACCTACTGCCCCAATTGACTCTAGAAATGTATTCAGAATCTGAACTAAATCAAACATATTTTTTAAATGTATTTAATTATGAAGTAGTAAGACTTCATGCAGCGTCTAAACACAAACAGATATACATGTGACAACTGGGTGAAGTGTTTTGATCAAAGACACAACTATAGTGCACTACCTGCTTTTCCCCCTGTGCTACTACCTCCCAAGAAAGTAGAGTATTTTCTTTCTTTTTGTAATGGATTATTGAAGGTGCACCAACGTAGTTATTAGCACACATACTAAAAAGATTATATTAGTAGCAATGGTAGTTTTTAGTGATGATGATAGTAATATGTAGGCCTACTTAGTATTACACTTTCCCTTCAATATTGTATGCCTTCATAGTATTTCTTCTAGAAGAATGCTGGTGTATACACCTACTTCAACAGCAAATGTATTTGTACTGCAACGTTTCTGCATTGATATTTAAGTAGGATATTTAAACGTAATTCCTTACAACAATATGAGTTTATGATTGCATCCTGTATTATGTATTTGGAGTGTAAGTGCAATGAAATGAGGAACTGAGATCATTAAGATCACTGCAAGCACAGTTTTGAAACGAAGAAACACAGTCACATAAAAGACAGATGATCTGAAAAGATTTGAACAGAACTGTTCAATCTGCAACTTTCCAATTTTGTTTGCAAGGTGTTACATAACATCAACTCCATACTTTACTCTCTACATACAATGCAGTAGATTTTAGATTTATGGAGGGACATCAGAAAAATGGTAGCCTGTCTCCTCTGTCCTCAGCATCAATAAAAGATGCTTGTGAGGAAATGGACCGGGTCAGAGTGGCGGACTTTGGGCATGTGTGTGCGCGTGTGTGCGTGTGTACGTGTGTGTGGACAGGAGGGTGTGATGGCAGTGCCTTCAGGCTCCTCCAGGCGGAAGAATCAGTGAGCAGGTGGAGCGCGCGGCTCTGCTGTCTTCTGACGAGTGCCCGCCGTCTCCGGGTTTGTCAGGACCCCTGGAGCGAGGACCGCGCTGCACTGTGATCATTAGGATTCACAATGGCTTTGACAGCACGCCTCTGCAGCGCTGGTCCAGCATATGCCCAGGGAGACCACTGGTTGGCTGGCTGCTTCTCTTACTGGCTGCCTGTGTCCACTGCACTCATCCCTTAATTCAAACAGACTCGTGTGGACGCAGGGCCCTTTGTCCATGTTTAGCTCTGCATTGCATCAGACTAATCTCTATATTTGTTTGTTCTCAAAGTTATGATTAATTTTGCATCAGTCCTCTGTGTTTTTCTGGGAACACAGCAGCTACAAAGAGAAAGTTGTCTGTAGTAATAATTCAGTTATTAAGACAGCTGCCTCCTATTAGCTGTTTGTACAGTGTGCTAGGGCTGTGCTCAGAGTAAGTGGCTCAGGTGGTAAAGAGAGGACGTCCTAATAATAGCCCTGTCTCCACGCTGGTCCACAGGCTGTAGCCGTATCGATCCGCTCCACCTTCGCGCCATCGTTATACACCAGATCGCCCGCTCTTAGTGGGGAGTGAGTCTTGTGCGGCGCAGAGCACAGCAGCGATTTCTCCGAGCCGTGCCGGATAAAGCCGGAGCAGCCCCGGGGGGAGCAGCGCTGCTTTTTTAATTGTTTGTAGTGTTAGTTGGCCACGCTGGAGGCTGGCTCTCCAGGGACAGGCCTCCAGCCAGGGTCCTGACCCCAGCTCCATAGTCTGCACACAAACAGTGACACAGTGAGCATGGGCTGAGCAGGTACGGCAAGCAACAGGCCCCAGGACACTCCCACTCACTGGACACCCCAGGCCTGAACTAATGTGTAATGGGGAACAAGGCCTGAACTGTATGATAAGCAAGTACAGTCTTTAACTGAAAAAGTTGTGTCAACATTCTGGGACAGTCAAATGTGATGCAACACAAAATCTGGGTTGGTGTTGCCTGAAATAATATGACGAGAGTTATATGATACTGATAACATAAACTAAAAATGGTTTAAATGTGGATTAATAAATATATATTTAAGCAAAGTGCCAGTGCTTAGAGACATGCTTTTGCAGGACAGTCTTGGACTCTATGGATTACACTATACTGAATGGTACTAGTGATAAACCAAATGAGATTTCATGGTGAACATCTCAAATCTTCCTGCATGTGCAGAGGAGGTAGTTTTATCCTCTGATCTCTGATACATTAAAGTAATACGTGGGGTTTGAAAACCATTAGATGGCCTTTTGCAGGGCACCAGGTCTCTTTTAAAAGCACAATGAACCTCTGTACAGATCAGCTGAGAAACTTAGTTAAAGCCACAATAACACATAGTCTCAAATTAGTCTTAAATGGTGTTAGCCCTCAAATAAGACCATTGACTTCTGACCCGCGCTGCTGCAGGCCAATTACACCTACCACTCTCTGCTGTTTGCTGCGTTTTAAGTGAGACAGTGAGTTCTAGTGTTGAAGGTTTTAAATATTCTTGTGCCTGCGTGTCTGAGTGGGTCTGTCCGTCAGAATGGCAGTTCTTGTTGAATAGAGAGTGGGTCATCTCCCTGACAGAGCTCAACTGGTAGTTATGGCAGCCTGGCCACGCACGGCTGCCTCAGCACCGCCACCAGGAGACAGGGGATCATCAAGTGTGTCCTGCCGAGAACACTCACAAACACACGTGGGCTGGAATAAACTTAAAATATCATTATGAAAGGGAGGGCTGCACAAATAACTCCATTCACCGGCACTGTGTTTGCTCTAATTTGTTCAATATCTTGGAAGGCATTTCCAATATTATCAATGAATAAATGAAATAAGACAAAACCTGTTAAAGGAACATTTAAGACCCTAACAGTGTCTTAAATTTTCTGTTCTTCAATTAGGTTTTGCAAGAACAAGAGTGTTTAAAAAATGACTTGCCACGATCAGTAACTCCAGCTAATTATATGAGCCTACAAGTAAATCACTGACTAGATGGATGTAACAATTTGAGTGCTCTTTCAGGGAGTGAAATGAATTTAAGAAAGAAATAGATAATGGGACCAGAAATGTCCCAGTGATTCCACAAAGCTAACAGTGTTTTAATCTTGCAGGCCACTTAATGTCCCATTTAAATGTTCTCAGCCTTCACATATGAATCATGAATATCTGCGCCCGCGGGTTGGCCAGCACAGTCTATTAGAATACATCACTGGCCTACCAGGGGACCACTTTGTGCATCCCTAGAAAATGTATCATATCTCCAGTGCAGAGCGGAGACATGACTTCATGTGTCTTGTGATGTAAGTATTATTACAATTCATGAAATTCAAACACTTATGGCAGGGCCATTAATTTGAGCCAAAAGCCGTTGGGGAGAGATTTACAGTGGAGTTAAGGGCGATCACACCATTAAAGCAGACACAGGGAGACTGCCAGACATAACTGGTTTGAGCTACACTCATTTCTCTGAGTAGAAGAGCAGCAATTAATATTTCTGCTTCTGGCTCTCAGGTCAAATTGGCAAACATTTCCTGAAAGTGCAGAGAGGCTGGTGCGGTTCTGAAGGTTCACCAGTTAAAACCTAACCTCTGCCTGCTGGCTCGCCTCTGTCTCGGTCTACATACAAAGTGCTGAATTTTGCATGAGCGCCTGAGCGTATAGACACTGGAACCCTATAGCGTTGTTTACTGATACTTCCTCGAGGCGGGCCGCTCTGATAAGACGCAGCAGCTGAGACCTGTCTCCCGTCGGTGCTGTGATGCTCTTGTTATACAGTGAGCATGAAGAAACAATGGGCAGAGGTCAGGACACGCACACGCACTTCCCTGCTTCAAAATGACCAATCAGGAAGTCTGCTCCCAACCAATGCTCATTTCTCCACAAATTGACATGTGACTCACAGCAGTAAAAGTCGGGCTAGTCCTTCAAACTGTAAAAGCACAAATATGTTTCCCTGTCCGAAAAATCAATAATATGACTTAACAGTGGTACGCAATGACAAATGGGAACTTTTAGAAATAATATTTAGTGGGAGATGTAGCAGAGAATCAAACGACTGTGACTGCTGGATGTGACAGCGGGGTACAAAGATACAAATAGGTTCTTGTCAGCAGAGACATAACAGGAAGATTCAAAGCACCTTTGGAGTCTAGTCTGCAGCGGCTGCCTATAATGGTGTGTGCCATGCCCGCTCTGTGTTTGCTATCATTTGTCACATGGCCACAGTGTTATGGTTCAAACAGAAATTTGCAATGGCTCAGTGCACTTCAACAGCACAGTTTTCCATCTCCGCTCTGCCTTAGCCCACTTTCATTATCCACAAGGTATTCAACAAGTAATGGCTTCAGGAGCCACAAACCTATTGGCCATTTCAAGTTCTTTGGTTGAGCTGCAGTTATTGTTCTGTGGATGCATGTGCGTGTGGAGAGGTGGAGGTAATCATAAAGGATTCTACCGCTACAATCATCTGTCACATTCCTGTGAGTCTGAGCGGCACCTGCTGTGACACACACACACACACACACACACGCATACACATACAACAATATGTTTATGAATGACAGCATTCAACATTTTAACACACTAAATGATTGTATTTATACTTTTCTGAGCTCAAAACTTTTTCCCTCAAGGCTGTTTATGGTTGTAGGGGACTTCAGTTGATCATTTGATCTTTAGAATAAAGATAAATTCATACGATCTTCATTATCTCCATATATATAGTAGGTGTGCAATAAAATAATGGGGGATACAAAGAAATTCAATAATATATTTTTTTCAAGCAGAAAATGTTCCACTATGTTTTAAAGATATTTACAAATACAGTTTTTAGTGAGAGCAATGAACACATCAGAGCGGACTTTTTAAATCAGGTGCCCCGGTGCAGTGCTGAGCCTTGCTTTGACATGTAAACATGTTCAGAGAAGCAGGTCTCTTTTCTCTGAGGGGCTGCTGTAGTGTAACTTCAGCTCCATTGAACAGCACCCTTCACTGAGTTTGAGGTATCTGATTGAGTCCATCCATGTGGAGCGCTATTGAATCAAAAGAGTAAACCTCAAGGACATGGTCTAGCACACACCATCTATTGTGTGAGGCTTATATATCCCAAATCATAGTGCTGCACTGTCACTTAGGTGAATAAATCATTAGGATGCCTATCCTGATATTAGCGACATGATGGCGTCACTTCTTAGAACAATTGTAACATTACAAGTTTGAAATGAAAGGGCATGTGGTGCCTTATCACTCATCTCAGCATGTGTAATGTGTTGCTCCACAGCCCTGGTGAGAGCTTTTCTCATAATTACACCAGTGTTTCCTTCACATTAGCCGTGGAAAGGCAGATTCTGGCTCCGAGGGAGATGTGTCTCATTTCAAAGAAGCAGCAGAGAGCTGCTGTGAGATGGACTGGTCAGCACTCTGCACGGCCCCAGACAAAGCCGGACTACAGTAGGCTCCCAAACACCTCTCAAGTGGTTAATTAAATGAGTCCAAGCACACAACGCTTGGTTTACCATAAACAATGTGATTAAAGCAGCCATGGGCCAGCCAAACGCACAGTAGAAAAAATGATTCTGATCACCATGGAGATGTGAGGGGAAAAGGTCTGAATGCAGATAGGGTTGTCATTATTACTTTTTTATTCATTATTTTCATAATGACTGTCATTATGCACAGCCCTGATTGAATTCCATTTTGTTAGTCAGGTTTGTGGCGAGCAGAATAATTATCACTTAAGTGATATGAAGATTCATACAGAACATTTTCATGGCCATGTTTGCCAAAAGGACTTGTTCATCTTTGATTATGAAAAGAAAAGCATAAAAATTAAAGTGGAATGTTTTTGAATGGACTGACTATAAAAACATTCCTGGTCATTTCTGTGCTTAGAAAATGGACAGTTGTACACTGTTTAACAGCTCTTACTTTTCTTCTAATGTCAGGGTCATTATGCATTAGGCAGAGCTCTCAGAATATTTATAAGAACTTACTCATGTACAGATGAGAACACTGACTACAGTTTAAGCTGCACTGTAAGCTTCAGGTGTCTGAAACCATGATACAGACTGCAGTTATCAGCACCAATTCAAACTTACCTGTGCATTTATACTGGATCTAACTCAGAAGCATATATGATTATAATAATAAGTAATACATGAATTTAACTTTATGCTTAAATAACACAGTCTAATCTCTAAGACTATAAGTCAATAATGAATGAAGTTTAGTATTAGCATGTTGTGTTCATGTACTGACAGTGTTCTTCTATGATAGACTTGTGTGAGAGGCCTTTGGTCACATGTCATAATTGAGCGTACAGCCCGGGCCTGTTCCTGCCTCTGTACCTCTGAGCAGTGCGGCCCTTCTGCAGCCTACCAATGTGTTCACTGAGAGGATTTGGCCCAGGTCTAATCAATCACTGACAGATTACCTCCAAAGCCACTTCCACAGCCATTAAAGCAGGACAAATGCAGAATTGCAACTGAACAAGTTGGAGTTTTTAAGCCAACACCAGGACTTCCTGGTTATTTGTCAAAGTCAGTGGCGCTGAGCCGCTTGAGTGGCTGCGTGAGGCTGTGCGCGGCCAGCCGTGTGTGCGAGGGAGCGGAGTGTGTGTATGAGACAGAGGGAGCAGTGTGTGTGTGTGTGTGTGTGTGTGTGTGTGTCTGTATGTGTGTGAGGGAGCAGTATGTGTGTGTGTGTGTGTGTGCTCATGCATGTGCGTGTGCATGTGTGTGAGGGAGCAGACAGCAGCCCTGCACTGTTGTTAGTGTACCTGTCTGTAACGCGCCCTGGGCCGCGTCGCTCACTGGAGCTTACACTAAATCACATTCTCTTTATTGCTGAATTTAGCAGCTTATGCTCAATAGGCACTGCTCCAATCTAACAGTGTCCCATCAGGCCTCATGGAGAGGATTGGCCACACACTGGCCTCGGAGACACAGCTCTCATCCTCCTTTTATTTAGCTACATTATTTCTGCTGCTTTATCTGAGCAGCAAGCACCCTCACACTGTCTGGCCTTTTCTAATCTCTCCTTTTCTCCCTCTGGATTTCTGCTTTGAGACTCCCACCATTGTTCCCCATTCACTAGGGCTTTGTTTATATCAGCTCTTATTTGATAGAAGACACTAAGAAATTGGATATCATCATTTTCATAGACAGTATCACCAAGGGAATGTGCTCTATTCTAATGCATTGTACACTTTAGAGAATGGACATTTTATCCTATAAGCTTTGTTCTTTATCCAAATTGAATTTGACATTTTTCTGTCTATGCAGACACTGCAGGTTAAGTGCTGATAATTATTGAGGAGAGATGAATAAAAGTGTAAGATGTGTCTTGTGGAGAAGACATCAAAGCTTGGAGTGTTGTGCATGTTTTGCGTATAGTGCAATATGGAGGCTCTCATTAGATGTTAGATTAGTGTGACATTCCTTTGTAGAGATGACTTTGATTGTGCTGAGGATGTCTTTTGTCTTCTCCTGCATAAGATAAACAGTCTTTTGTCTCAATTACATATCATAGCACAAGTGACTTGATAATACCTCCTCGCTTGCTCTGAATCTCCTTGCTGTGTTTTGCTGTAGTGGGGAGTACAAAACGTGTTGAAGTGATAGAGGACGACACAGGGTCCGCAGGCACTGGAGTTGAAATTTGGCTGGTCATGTGACTGGGCCTCCCCCTCGCTGACCCTGCAGAGAAGGCAGAGGCAGCCGTGGAAACAGGGAGGCGGGATGTGTTTGGAGGTGTGTGCTTGTGTGGGTGTCTGTGCACTGTCTATGTGCATCCCTCTACCCCCCTCCTATTCAATTAAGAGCTTAAGCTCATTAGTGGCAGACTTACATCATTACCTCTCCAATGGATAATGAGTTAAAATCTATTTAGATTTATGTTGCTGTTAAATCTTCTGCACATGCACTTGGGATAAAATGCTTGCCCAAATGGTGTAGTAAAATTAATTTCAAATCATAGCTAATGTACTTAAATGTGGAAGCAACCGTAAAGTGTCCTATGATTTTACATACAATTTTTCATATCAGAGTGGGAGCTTTTCTTTTTATAGCAACACTGCATATTCAACACACTTGAATTATACCTTTGGCTCCTGTATGTAAATCAGAGGGAAAGAGCAGGCTTTGTAATGCGGGTTACAACTTATCACTAGACCAAGCTGTTTTCTTCACTAAACACTAAAGAGGCATTTTCTAATTACTAGCTAATAATTAGAAAACAAAAAGAGCATCATGTCTTCACTAAGCTATTACATGCCGATTACTTACCGAGTTTTCAATCAATTATAACAACACTAACAATAGCACTGGATGCTTGCCAGTTGTAATTAATAGCTAAAAAGGCATTTAATTATAGACAATTGGAACAGGGTTCGTCTTATTAACAATAGTTAGCAGAGATGTTTTTATTTTATGAGTTAACTTGCAGGAATGTGGCCGGAAAATGTGTGTAATTTGCAGCAGTAATAAAGCGAGTGGGATTGAGAGCAGGTGGAGGGAAGGACACGGCGCACTTACATATATCTTGGAGGGACTCAAGGACAGCGGATTTGACTGAGGAGAAGCTGCGCGCGCGCGTGTGTGCTCCGTGTCCGCGTGCGTACAGGCGTGGAGATGGAAAGATGGCTGACCTCCTCACGACGCGGCTCCTGGACCTCGCCAGAGCCCACCCATCACAGGACGCATGCAGATAATCCTGAGTGTCATAGTTAGAAACAACTTTAGTATGAAACGTTCAAATTAATTTTCAAAAGAAGTGGCACAAAGAAGAATGTTGTTCATAACTAATACGTAAACTAGTTCGTGATAGCAAACTTGTGGGGGTGATTAGCAACAATGAACTGACAGTTATTCCGTCTTTGATGTCTTGTTTAAATATGGCCTCCCCGCTGACGCTTTGATAACGCGCTAACTGGGACATTTTCATTCTAATTAGGGCTTCAATTGCTAATTCCATATCGCTGCTATAATTATCACTGGGAGATACACAGACACTACGAGATTTGGGGGCAAAAGGAAAGGTGAATGAATGTGCGTGCGTCTGCTGTGCGAGAGGATGACGCGCAAGCTGCTCTCACGTGAACTGCGCGTGTACTGTGGAGCTGTGGTCTCCAGCAGCGGGTAGTCCAAAGAAGACAGCTGATATTGCAAAAATATATCACATTTTAATTAAAAGCTACTGTTTTTAAATAAAATATAGGCGTTACGATAAATGATAAAACTGCAGTGCGCCAGGCTGTTGTAATGAAGCTCATTTGCCTTTTGTACGTTACTCTCTCGTCCAATTTAAAATGGAATAGCAGACACCCCCGTCTGCTTTTAACAAAAAGGCAAAAGCAGAAAATCCAGGCTGTTCTGTATTCATAATCTTCTTAATTCATGAATCTAAAAAGTTACTTATTGATGGCTATCATTTGCACATCACATATTTGAAATGGTGAATTTTAATTAGGTCCAAAAACGAGGTTCTTTGTATTTAGGCTACCTTATCTGTACCCACCAGTTAATTCCTTCCCCCTGCCATACTAACCAGACGCCTATAATAACCTTATAGGCAATAATTGGAATTGAGGGATTTTTTTTCTTCTCCTCTGCTCCTCTAAACGCATGCGCACTGTGGATCGTACTGGTCAGTCTGAGAAGCAGCTGTTCAGGGCTGGTGAAATTCCAACATGGCAGTGGCTGTGGTCAGTGTTTCCTGCGTTAACTTGGGATGGTTACAGCTCGCTCGCAACCCGGCTTAACCTCGGCACCCCATTCGTCAGCAGAAGCCCTCCACGGGATCGATGGGACCCTAACCCCCCCACGTGAGAGCTCGACCTGTCGCTAAAAACAGGTAAGAAGATCGCGTAGTCCGTGTGCAATTAGACAGAGTGGACAGAGCAGACAGGCTTCCAACCAGCGCGTCTGTAGAGGAGACGTTATACAAGCTCGTGATATTCCGGATTTACTCTTGTGCACTTTCTCATTTAACAAGTTTTCCCGTTCTATCGTCTCACCGCGCGTCTATTGCTCTTTTGTCAATGTTGAATTTTCTGGAAGTGCACCTGCGCCACGGTTAAATTCGCAAAGGCACGGGCACGAAGGCTGCAATATAGGACCCGTGTTTCTCCGTGCGCTTTGCGGCACTCCAAATAGCGACAAAACACCCAAGTTGCACGATCGCGGATGTTTTTTGAGAGCTCGATCAAAAAGACTGCTGTGCTGATACGGTTACAACAAGTTGCCCTGTGCATGCAACGTCTCCAGTGTCACCGCGCCATGTATTTTTTAAAAGCCGAGAGTTTTTAGGGCGTTATCGGTGGATTTAACTTGACACTTCAGACATGATTTTCCCCCAAAACATGCACCAGTTGAATCCCCCTCCTCCTCGCCCCCCTCCTCTTCCTCAGCAGCAGCACCGCGCAGCCTGTCATCCCGGGTCCACTTTCTAATGAGATGCATGTAGGTTAGATGCGTCCTATTGAGTTGCAAGCTCCACTTCAAGGGCCCACCTTTCACACGACTTAAAATACAAACAGACCCAAAATATACCTTTAGCTTGTTCATATTGTACAGATCTTATATTATAGAGAAATTCCTCTAGATTTTCCGACTTTTTCCTTGAAATTAATGCAAATGCTCTCATCTCCTCTCCCTCTGCTTGTTCCAGCACGACATGATCAGCAGCAGCAGTGTCTATGGTAAGTCTTTTTACTGATTCATGCACACTTCTATAATATCTAACACTTCAATTATCTATACACGCACACAGCTGAACAATTTCGTAATTTTAAAACACTGTAGTTTGTAGAATAACAGAAACAATATGTCATTCTCAGAGTTCATATATTTCACATGTGCAGGGTGTAAACAACTTTTGTAGGCAATAAAATATGAAAATAATTGGAATTTCAAGATTTTAAAAAATCTGCTGTATTTGAAACACAATTTCTCAAAATCTCTATAAAACAATTGATAATGATAAGGTTTAAAACTAAAAATCAGCATGGATTT
This sequence comes from Boleophthalmus pectinirostris, assembly GCF_026225935.1. Taxonomy (NCBI): domain Eukaryota; kingdom Metazoa; phylum Chordata; class Actinopteri; order Gobiiformes; family Gobiidae; genus Boleophthalmus; species Boleophthalmus pectinirostris. The sequence goes on along the minus strand of NW_026570994.1, from coordinate 10,909,758 downwards.
GTTTTTATTTTGTTGTTAAAATTAAGCGACTGCAGTGGCGGAGAAGGCCTATGTTGCTTGCTTTATGCATCTTTTTAGGATTTTCAAATTTCGATAAAATCTCCATAATTCACAAGAAAGGAGGCAATTATGTTTCTCGCAAAGAAATTATTATGTTTTTTTAACGTATGTTTTATATTAAGAACTTTTAAAAAAACATAATTTAAATTAAATTGTGATAGAACAATGGTTTATTGTTTTAATAATAGCAACCCCCGTTTCAACAGAGAATTGTTGCAGACACTTTTCATAATTTCCTGAGCTGTATTCTCCTCTTTTTGTGAATGCGGCGACCATATTTGACATCCACACACATTGTGGTTTTTGTAGCAGTTATGAGCGAGGACTCAACCTTTCACCTTTGAACCTTATCTCCCGCTCACTCTCCAACGCTGTGTGTGTGTTCATAGCGGACGCAGTTACATTGACCAACACTTGAAGACTTTTTATGCCAGTTTGAGATTATAAAAAAGGATTTACTTTAATAGTTTACAATTACAATTTTGACTTTGTTGTTTTGTTTGTTCCTGATTGTAGACATTTATATCGGGACTAAGAGGAGTCCTGAGCTGCAGTTTTGCATGTGCATGTACCAGACAGGGAACAGCGGCATTAACAATCCTGGTGTAGATTTGGTGTGTAATGTAAATATTGTAGCTCCTCTGCAGTTTGTTTATTTCTCTAAGTCTATTTGTTTGCTACAGTACTGGGCTTAAGATCCATCCTCTGCATGTGCTGTCTGCGCGTGTGTTTCAGTGACAGCAATAATCCCCCTCATTATACACATAACGTATCTCCTCACATCTCTGGCAGCCCCCCGATACAGCTAATAGGGACAGAGAGAGGAGAGATAATAGGAAAAGAAGAAATACGACTTTACAAACAGGGACCCTTTTACTCTGCCTTTCTCGGCTTTATTTATCTAAATACGGACTTTCCCAGAGACACACAAATGAATAGAGAGAGCCGGTGTGCCGTGAGGGTGGCTAAGCTACTCCCCATGGGACTGTATAAATAAATTATCCTGACACTTTCTATCAGTCTGTAATGTTTACCATTAAAAGCTGTTTTACCGTCCTCAAGCCACCGATGTGCGATCTAGCCCACCCTCGTGGGACTTGTGCCAAGACACAGATATAAGTGGGGAAATGTGCTTTTCCAGAGACAGAGAGAGAAGCACTGTTAGTGCGGCCATGTCCATATCAGTGGACTTCTCTTGTCTGCGCCTTCTGACAAAAGACCCTCTTCAAACGAGATCCAGGCAGGGTTGTCATCTTTTAGCAAATATGTTAAGTGTTATCTTTTGTGCTGTGGGCTCGTGGAGCGCAGCCGGACCCCATGGGAGCCGGGCGCATGCAAATAGAACAAATCCCTTTCGGACCTGTCTGTCGGTTTCACTCTCTCATTTCTCCTCTGTCTTCTCATCTTTCTCTCCTCTTTTTCCACATATGCTCGACAGTGCGTCAGCCTGTCTTGTCTTCCTGCTCTCTCATCTATTTCACTCTTTGTCCACTTATTCCCCCACCCTCTCCGTCTTACCCCCCCTCCATCCCAGAAGACAGTGCTGGGGCTGTGTGTCAGCTAACTGTAGCTGGGCTGTGTAGTCTTTGTGTGTTTCTGCTGTTCGCTGACAGCCCCTCCTCGCAGATCTAAGTTCCTCTCCAAGACGGCAGGCAGCTGTCGTACAGTGCCGCTGCCCCCGACATGTTTCCCCGTAGATGAGTGGACGCCAATTCCTTAAAATCCTTGACACACTGATCCACTCAATCTCCTCTCCACTTTTGTTCACTGAAGCCAGGATTTTCGCCTCAAATGGGGGTTTTGGGATTGTTTGGTGTTTTTTTCAGTGTTGCTTTGACTGACAGTTGCCGGTTGATCCCCTCGTCTCCTTCCTTCCACTGCATGTTTGTGTGAGTGCACAGCCCAGTGCACAGACTCACACACATTTATATTCATCAGGCCGGTGTTTCCCCAGTGCTGACTGGTTATTATCCAGTCACAATCTGCAGGGTGGACTTCAGGCCACAGCCATCCTGACTCAGGGCTCTAGTAATATGTAGTAATCCAAGCCAGTGGAATACAATTTATGTTAAAGACAAGTTATTTTGTACATTTATGATAGACTTCTGAATAGTACTGTGATGTGGTTGCGCGATAGGCATGTTTGGGGCTTAAATCCAAGTTGAGGGTCAGTCCAGACATGTCAAAAAAGTCATGTTAAATTGGTGTCAGACAATTCCCCCACTTATCCATATCACACTCCTCATTTTGCTCTTATTCTCAGACATTTAGCTAAATTCATTTCCATGTAAATTCTGGAATTAAAAGCATTATCTCACATTCTTTGAACTCCGAATCACTTCAATGTTTGAAGTTCTTCCATTTATGTAATGCGTCATTTTCACAGGTTTAATCAAATCAAAGCTTTTTTCTTCCTTCTTTTAAAGTCCTCTGCCCCTTCTCTGAATTTTAAACAGACCTGTGCTCACCTCCTTTTGCTCTTCAACAGCAATCTTGGGCACCCATGGCACGGATTCCCTGGCAGATATTAAAACATTCAGCATGTGCAAGTGTTAAATATGCTAAGGGCTTATTATGAAAAAAAAAAAAAAACTTCCACATGGAATATTCCAGACCATTAGACCTCAATAGGCGGCGCAGCTTATCCTTTACATTGTAGCTTCAAATGAGAAGGCGCCGTTTCTAATTAGGTTATTGCCATGAAAGTCTTAAGTTAAATTGTGCATTGATATGCGTAGAAGCTCTCCACTCATTTGGACAGAGCCATGACGTTGAGAGCCTTTTTTCAGTGGGCCTCAGAAATGACAGCGAGGAAAGAGGAAGGATCTAACTGTAATCTCTGCTCCGCTCGCACTGGCTCTGGCTGGATGATCTGATTTTGTTAACAGCAGCGAGCCTTGGCTAGATAGTGGCCGTCTGCTGCCCCCGTCCCTCCTCCCCCTGCCATATTCCCCCTTTCCTTCTGTCTGCCACTAAAATGTCTTGATTAGCAAAAATAGACATATCTTGCTCTGAGCTGATTCTGGCAAGCCTCTGACTGACTTCAGTGGGCTTAGGTGTGCGTGCATGTTAATGAACAATAGTTGGACGTGGTAGTGTTGGTGTGTGTGAGGCTGGCACGTTGCCAGAGCTGGACACAAAGGCTGGTGAGTGACTGGGCGTGTGGCACAGCGGCACTGAGCTGCCTGTGGCCTGTGGGAGACGGGCACAAACCGTCAGATCCACTGTGAACAACAGTGAACAACAGTGTTACAGCTAAACAATGGCTGCAGCGTTGGTAGTGCTTTAAGTGTAGATGTGTCAAGAGCGTTGCCTTGAATCAACACACGTATTAACCTGTGTGTGCGTGCTCATGCGCTGGGCCCGGCTGAGGGGCTGTGATTATGTACAGTAGTGCGCCCTGCGTTTGTGCGAGTGGGCCAAGCTGCCCCTGTGGAAGCAGGCGAGAGCATTAGGATGTTGCTTGTACCACTCACTTGGCAGGATGGACACATGTGGTAGATAGCTAATGATAGCATGCAGCGTATAATGAGATCCTACTCTCCGTCTGTCTCCCCTACCTGGCATCATGCATTAACCATACAAGAGGAAGAAGAGGCACGCATGGTATTGACTTTTGAGTGGGTGTCTGCTTGTCCGTTGTTGGTTTTGTTTAGCACTCAGAGGTCAGTATGGCTGCAAGCGCCGTACATTTATAACAAGTGTTGTTCTGCGCATTGCTTTTTTTCCCCTTATCATGGCAGCTCATTTTTTGTACAAGTGGAAATTCTCCTCATGTGCACCTTTTGAGCTCTGCTAAATGGTTGTAAATTGATTTTGGATGTGTTTCGATGTATACACTTAACAAGCCAAATGGGTTCAGTTAGTGGGTTAGTGTGTGCTTTCCATGTTAGAAGATTATTCTATTAATGTGTTTGTCAGCCTCATAATCCACAGTGTGTGTATGTTGGGAGAAGGAGGGCGGCGTTGGCACAGCTCCATCGCCTTGCCCAGTAACATATATTTATCCTCTTCACTACACAATCCTCTGGACTGCTCAAATCCCCCAGGGGGTCCCAATGACATGCTTACTAATGTGTGCTTTGGAAACCCAGTGCTATTGTATCCCCTAAATCTCACAAAGCACTGTATGATTTGCCCATTGTGGCTAAATCGCTTTGCTTGTGCCAAGTACTTGCATCTCACAGAGGCTTAATGCTTTGAGGGTTTCAGGGACAGCTTCGAGTTCCTCTTTTGTTGATTTCGGGGAAAAGTGCCAAGACTGCTGTGCTGAATATTGTTTTGAGTATGGAAGAGGGAGGGGAAAAGGGCCATTGCCAAGCGACTCCATTGAGCCTTGTGAATGGGCCATTCATATTTAGGAGAATCACCCAGATGCCATATTGTTGGCTCAACAACGCTAAATATTCTCCAACAAGGATGGGATTGTAACAGGTTTGTGAATTGTGCGAGTGAAGAAAAGGACGTTGTGAAATTAGGGAAAAAGTCTCAGCTTTCCTCTCTTCCTCTTCTTTCATGAAAGACTGAAAAGTAATGCCAAGACTGATGTCCAAGAGATAATTCTCATGTTTTTGTTACTGTACCCAACTGTAGCTTGATGTATGCAATTTAGAGAAACAATTTTACTGTAACCGAAAAGTTATTTTGTGGACATTTCTGGTCGTATTTCTTTAGCATATATTTACATGTGGTGGAAACATCAATAAATGACAAGCATAATCTTTTATCATTTCATTATATATATATATATATATATATATATATATATATATATATATATATATTGTTTTTAATATCACTTGAGAAGTTTGAAAGGAGTTAGTGAATTGTGTGATATTTTTTATTATTTGGTCATTTAAAGGTGTGGTACTTTGATGGCCCCTGGGCTTCAGGTGGGATTGGACTCAAAGTCAGGTCAGTGTTTCAGACAGAGGCCCCAAAGACAGTGTTAGTTTAGCAGCCGAACCTTTTCTCCTGGTGAAGTACGGGTCTGAGACAGGACTTGGCAAAATGTCATTGTGCTCCTTTATGTCATGCATGCACAGTATTAATCACTGCTGGATCTGCGCCTGAGAGCCTGATCAAATTTATTGTTTGGCTGCACGGGACAGTAATGGGTGTTTAATTACTCAATAAAAGCCCTTTTATAGATTCCCAGGCCTCCTGTGTGTTGAGCAAATGGTATTGATCTGTCTCCGGGCTGCAACATGATAGCCTGTGAAGGAGAATTAGAGCCGTTAGCCTGCTAGCGTTTTCTCATTCATTAGCTGCATTAGCCAGAGGGTGGTTAAGACGTAGCATCATTGTTAATACCTGAGTCTCAGAGGTTTTTGTGTCTGCCATGTGTTGTAAAAAGCTTTGCACACCTCATTGCCACAGATATGGATTAAATGAGTAATAAATAACATTGACCAAAGTGTTTCGACAAGATTCTCCAGGAGAGTCATTCGGAAAGATTTGCCTCATTGCCGTTTGTCACTTTAGTAACCGGCGTCTAATCCACGGGGCTCAATTCGAGGACGCCCTTCGCCGAGCGGTGAGCTGTATTAGCCAGGCTCCCATCCACAGCGCCTGTTTAATCCCAGCACTTCCCCACCTTTAATCTGTAATCTGACGGTTCCTCCTCCTCACAGGCTAATTCTCTGTCTTGTTGGGACGGGCTGACAATAACTCCAACTGTGTCCTGTCTGTAAACGCATACACGGGCCCTATCTGATGTCCACTGTATCAACCACCACTTCCCCTTTTATTCCCTCTCTTAAACTGCCAGCTCCTTGCATCTTTTGTGCTTTTATGTGCGCCGAATATTGCTGTCTCTCTCAACCGGTCCCACTTCTCTTGATGCACCGCGAAACCACTGCAATATCTCCCTTGATGTGTCTATATCAATGAATGTGGCCTATTACAGATTGTGGAGTCAGTTGGGTGGCTTTGTGGACCAAAAAGAGCCCACAAGGGACCATAAAGGAGACATTGTCCAATATGGGTCTTACAGTTCCTTTGTAGATAAATGGATTTTCATGCTTATCAAGTGGGACACTGACATGAGTGAAAACTGTGGAGAATGTGGAATTATTCTCACTCCAGGGCCATACACTCGGACAACTGTAGATTCAAGTCTGTGTGGTCCTTTATTGTCCCGCCTTAAGGTTTTTATGGCTCTGACATCCAGTTTTGGGAAATATACTCTGTTAATACGCCACAAATCTGCCAATGCCGCCACAACCAATTTGACATGTTATTGTTCATGTGCACTTCCAATATCAGCTTCACATGCATCATATTGTCCTGGCATGATAGCACGAAAATGTCACCATTAAGAAAAGTGAATGATTGTTTTTATAAGGAATTCTATTGAGTGTGGAACTGCATTACGGCAAATGCCATGTATAGTGGTGGTTTACTATACCAGCATGTTTCTCACAAAACAATATTAACATATTCCACCTATAGAACAATCCTAACAAACCTTTATGGCCTAAGGGGTGGTTAATCAATTGGCAAAGTGTGATGAAACTATTGTTAAGTTTTCACCTGACAGCATCGCTTCACCCACTCACTACCACTCTCTGTAATACTAGGCACACAGGTTCACATATACACACACACCAGAGCCTGTGGGGCACCAACGAGAGGCGATGTCTACTCAATGCCGAGCCAGTGATCTAGGTAATCTGCCCGTGCGCTGGGACAGGTCTATTGGTCCACAAATCAATTGGCTTCATGTCCATGCCATTAGGCTAACATGGCGCTGGCGAGGCGCTGAGAGCCGTAAACAGACTGTTTAATTCCCCTGGACGCCGGCCAGGTGGACACTCCTCCTCCCTCCCCCCTCTCCCTCCACTTCCCCTGATCCCTCGCTCTGACTCTTTCCCTCGCCTTATCCGTCCTCCATCCCCTTCTCCTCTCCTCTTCAGTCAATGCGCTCTGCAGTCTCCATGGACCAGTGCTTACAGGAATATTGCTTGGAGGGACTTGGTGTGTACAGAGCAGAGATTTTGGCCAATGAACCCTTGTTGTGCTCTGTCCTGCAGTTGTGTGTCTGTAACCAGTAAGTGATCCCTGGGGATGAAGTCCACTCAGCCAGCCCTCCATCTCCTCCTCAGTTTGTGTCTCATTCCTATCTTTATATAGTCCTTCCCTCTCCCTACTGACTGGGGCTGCAACTGTAATGCGAGCAAACAAACAGGAGGGAAAAAATGCAGATTTCAGTCTAGGCCACCACAAGTTTACCACTTCCTGTTTTGCGGCGCTACACCAAATAAAACAACACTTGTGTCCTCCCCTGGTGTTTACTTTCCCTATATGGCTGCAACTAATGACTGTGCTTGTATCCAGTCAGCAATTCAATTTATCCACCTCAGTCTGTCCTATATCGCTCCTGCCTTTGTGCTGCTACAGTATGGTAATTGAGCCGGCGTGTCTTGAAAGATGAGTGTTGTTGCAAGTATCACTGTTGTGCGTCTCATTTCCTGCACGCTTTTGCTGATTGACTGATAAGATAAGGGGTCTGCGTCGGGAGAGCTTGAGCGCCGCTAACAGCTTGATGAACGGCCGTGGCAGGATTTAGCCTCTGGAAGGTTCTGTCTGGAGATGCACCCAGTTGGAGTACGTAGATTTACTTTACCGTGTCTAAAATTGGGACTTCCTTGACTTCACATTGAGCTGGACTGTGCACCCTCCGCCAGACCAGGTTAGCGCACAGCTCCTGTTGCTAGGAGACGTCCAAACCCTCGGACACATCTGGTCAGCTTTTACAACAAGCTGTGGACAAGGGCTTGGTCGTTCGCTGCGTTTACTGAATAAAAAACACTCTATAGACTCCCTGACTCTAACTGCATGTAGCTTTAATTACTTAAACCGCTGAATACTATTTTTCATCCATCTTCACAGTGGCCCACTTTTGAGGCCATTTCCACACAGCAGTCGTAAAAGTGGTTTATTTTTCTGAAAAATGGCTGTATCAACAAACAGGGCTTTGGAAAATGAAAATATCACATCCTGAATTTGAGCCTGTGCTGTTTGCTGGCCCTTCGTTCCTTGGCCCTGACTCATTTCCCTCGTGGGACCCCAGTGGTGGAATGACATTCCCTCTCCAGCAGGACGCCTCAGTCTTATCTTATGTGACAACTCCGAATTGCATTTTTTTTTTTGCTTTGCCTTTTGCTGGTCCTTTCTCAAAGAGATCTTGGTGTTCTTTTGTACACTCCAACACACTCCAGCCTTTCTTTTGCCAAAGTCCACAAAGCAGAACGCACACGAGGAGAGCACTGGGTAAACAACAACATATGATCAGCTTCACAGAGAGGAAATGTTTAGTCTCCTAATACTAGCTGATCATTTGTCTTTACAGATAGCATTTTTCATTTCACGACAAGCAAGAACTAAGTGTGTGTTGCCTCAGGCTTGGAGATGCGCCCCACGGTAATATAGGCGTAATTATTTATTTAGTAAGAGTGAAAACAAGACTTCGTAACTGCGGATGCTCAGAGGGATATTGCTGTGAAAAATGTGAAAGTATATTAAGTTGCACACAAAACACACAAAGATGCACATCCACACAGTTATGGAGGTCCTGTCCTCTCCTCACTCAGGATCAGGCACAACTCCAGGGGAAATGCAGAGCAGTGGCGGATTAAATATCTGGTTTTGTACGCAGTTCAAAGCTCTGGTGACTTTGAGGAAGAAGACTCTAGAAGTTGTTTCCTAGAAGATGGGATTTGCACTTCGATATCTTCTCTAATGAGCGCAGTATACAGCATGCACGCTCTTATCAACAATAGTGAGCATGTAGGCGAAAGTAATAAATATTCTTGCCTGTAGCCTGTGGATCCTGATTTTCAAAACAATATAATCTTGGCAACACTAACTACCATGGCTTACTGCTAACCAATTAGGAAGTCTTTATGCAGCGTTTGACATTTGTCCAGCAATGGTAAATCCAGGAAATTAATGACAGATTATTGGCATAGATCCAAGTTTGTGGCATTGTGAGCTAAGATGGGAAAGTTACTCAATATTGTTTTTATTGACCCTATTGTTAAACTAAGAAAGCTAGAATATAATTCTAAAACTTTTTTTTTTCCTTTTAGTTAAAATGCAGTTTATTTATATGTAGTTTACTTTGCCAACTTTACCCTATTACTGTTTATTTAGGATATATGATTTTACAATTCACTACACACAAGTGAAACTTTAAAGTAGGCCTGTCACTCAGAAATTTGAATTATATAGTTTAAGTTCACAATTCAATTTTCTATAGCTAAAATCTTGCCAAAAAAAAAAAAAAAAACTAAAACCCCACTAATATTAACAAAAAAGTAAACATGATGAATATTGACCTCCGAAAATGATTGTCCCATCTGTCATCTTTAAAACGATAAGTTGATTTAGTAATCATCATGACTGGTTAAAGGTGCACTGTGTAACTTTTCTTGGGGAGGGTACGCCACATGTTAGTCTCCATGTAGATATGCTTAACTGTTCAACCTAGAATTTTTCACAGAACGGCATTAAAGTTATCTATATCCATGGAGGCAGGCCAAGGTACAGACCAGTTCTGTGGAGAGGCGGGCCAATTCACACAAGAATGCATGTTTTTAAGGGTACTTCTAAACAATAAAATCTTCTAATGAAACAAAGGCTGAATAGACTTTTAATGCCATACTGTAGAACATATCAAGCAAAGCAATAACGTCTCCCTAAATATGTTACATTACACAATGTACCTTTAAAGTTGATGTAAAAAAAAAAAAAAAAAAAAAATCCAATAAGATTTCTAGCAAAAACATAAAGCAGGGAGTGTAGATGGTGTTTAGCCAGTCAGCATCCTGAGAACATTATTCAAACTGCCAGTGTATGTAATCTGAAGTTAAACATGTTTTTTATTGCCCTCTAAGTAGCGCTGATACAATCTCCCGGCAGCGCTTGTCACATCAGGCCATGAAATCAGGCGTCTCGGGATAAACGCGAGTGTGTGCTCTCAGTGAATGTGATTACAGCTATTGATCGATCCACAACGACACGATGCTGCCGGTGTCACCTGAGGAGAGGCTGAGTAAAAGAGGTGGAGAAAGCTGCATGTTCATATGTTAGAGGACCCATATGCTTGTACTGCACTGGTGTCTGTGTGTGTGCTGTTAAACCTGGATTCACTGTGGTAACGTGAGATGAGACAGAGCCTGTTAGCCACGGCCTTACATCTGCTGTCAGCTACTGGCTCTAACTCTGTTAAGGATGTTATTGATTGCTCATTATTAGCCCGTTCCCTGAAAGATGAGCGTCCCCTATGATCACATTAAATCTCTCCTCTGTCCAATCCTCCTGAGAGGCCTTCTGCTCATCGGTGCCCATCAAATTTCTCCTCTGAGATCTGATATCAAGCAGCCTGACGTTTCTCCTCTTGTTTGATTTACTCCCAATAACTGTGTTTTTTCTCCGTTTGAACAGACGCCATTTTGCTAATTGATGTCTTTAGTCTGTGTAATGGAAATCAGCTTACACGGATGAGCAGCATTTGAAATTATGATTTGTTTTTTTTTATTAGCGCAAAGAGACATTTCAGATTGTCGTGTTAGCTTTGTGATCTGTGTTTATTGATTTGATTGCAAACAAGAGGAGCTGACAAGTGTCTTAATATTATGTACTTTGTTTTCAAGTAGCTTTCACATCTGAAAACCATTGTAATGTGCACTCTGAGATAGTCTTGTCAAATGTACAGGATTAAATGTGCTTGTCTCACGGTCTTTCTCGTGGCTTGTCATTTTGGCTGACGATAAACAGTTGTTGGAGGTGTCAGGCGTGCGCCAGGCCCTGTAAAGTTTGGGATGTCTGAAATCCAGCCTCTGCGAGAGGCCATCTCATCGGGCCCCGCCGGCCCCATGAATAATGCAGAGCTATCGACTGTGTCAGTTGAGCGCGAGGAGCCGCGGCGGCAGCCAGCTTGATATTCCACTGCTGGAGCTGAGTAGACGGGCTCACTTTGAGACAAACTGCTCCTCTCAGCCGACATCACCTGCATGTGCTCGCGCCGCAGCCTTCAGGATGCACTGTCCGCACCAGTAGAGAGGCAGGTATGGCTGAAAAACACTGTGTGCTGACAAATGTCTATACATGAGTTTACAAATATTTGTGCCTCAAATCCTGGCTTTTCCTTATGTACTCGGAGTGTGTGCAGAGAGCTCTAGTGAGAATCTCCTGCCCCTCGACTCTACCAGTTCAGTCTCAATGCCACCAATCAATAGGCGTATTGATCCAGTGTTTGACTGTTTAGACAAGCGCTGTGAATTACAGCATAATGTGAGCCCAAGTGGATTTAAAGAGCAGCCACCCGCACTCAGTTCATGTGTGCAGAGTGGTCCAGGTGTGATGCAGCAGAAGCATCTCTGCTGTCCCTGTGATGGGGCCCTGTGATGGGGTGTCCCTGACTCAGTGTGGGCCGGAGCCAGAGCGCATCAATGTGACCTCAGCTCCCCTCTCACCTGTCCTGTCACTGCACAGGCGACATGCTGACACCAAGATGGATGACTCCCAAGTTTATTACCAGCTCCAAAATGCAATCTAACAAGTCATGCAGCCTGCTTTATTATTTACACCTTATCATTTTTCTGTAGATATATAAATCTAAATTGTAACCATGACCTTTTGACCCCACTCCTCTCCTTCAAGTCCTACGTGACAATGAAGCTGTAAATTTAAATTGATATTCTTCTAAAGTAATGCAGACTATTTTGACCGGACCCTCATATGCACTGTATTTTTTGTGTTTAACAAAGGTGTCAGTTGGCAGATCTTCCTCCCTTCTAACAGAAAGGCTGAAGGATTCTGTGAGTCCTGGCCGAGGTAGAGGTGATCCCAGCCTGGCCTGCTCTGTAATCCACACACATGCACTGGTCCTGCACATGGTCACACAGGGCCCTGCTAATCTGCACCAACCGCTGCTAATCTTAACCTCTCTTCAAATATTTCACACATGTCCAAAATCCACTTTAAAAACTATTTAACACACATCCAAAGCTGATGTCTTTAACCAGGTGATTCAAGTGTAAAGGCATTGTGAGGTTCAACATTGATTTATTGTTACAGTGAAGTGTCCATTTATTTTTTATTTTTTTACGTGTACAAAAGTTGTTTAGTAAGTGCGTCACTAAAGCTACAGTACATGGAGGTATGAAATGTCTTAATCTATCAAAGTTCACTAAACTATTGTCAGCTTGGGTTGAGGTTTCAAGTAGGTACTTATTGTGTCTTTGAAATTGAAAATTGTTAATAAAAATGCCAATTGTAGCTGAAGTAGGCCGTAGAAAACCTGACACAACACACGTGTGTTATGCAAACTTAAAAGAAATGGGCACTTGAGACTGGCAGTGCGGAAAAGTAGTCACCCTAATTGAAGTACAGTATTAAAGAACTTCAAGAGCTTTTGTATCGAGGGCCTAATTCAAGGTTTTTTCCTGATTGAGTCTAGCTTTAGCTTCACAGCTTATTTGCAAACTTAACACAATACTTTTTGATCCTGCAATGACAGACATCTCTAATTCACCAGAAAACTTTAATGTTTTACATAAAAACAAGCTTCACTCCAAGTTAAACTTAGCATATAGCCCCCACTATGTACATAAACAAGCCTTTTGCAATTTAGGATGTATGGCATGAATTTGCATATGTAATCAGTGTCTGGAGTTGGGAGATTTTGTTTTGATGAAGAAAGGTTTGGAGGATACGATGCTGAACCTAGATGTTTTTTTTTTGTTAAGATTGACAGGTATTTGGTGCAGGTATTTGTGTGGCTGGATGCATAAGCTGTGGTCCAGTCCTCCGTGAGTGAGTGCAGCCCACACAGGCTCAGACAGAGACAGGAGAAGCGTCCACAGATGGTGACACTCCTCAGTCCTTCCCGCCAATGCAACACACATATGCCACCAAGCGCGCACACACACACATACACGTGCGCATTGACACACAAGCTGCCGGTAACAAACACAGAGATGCATCATTGAGCATGGGCTGAGGGAAATCAGTGTGCTGTTAAGTAACCATTCATGTGAAGCCCAGACCACACAAACAAACCTATAAATACACTGCCCCGCATGAATACAAGGCCCCATTGACGAATCTGAAAGTTCTCAGTTCAGATCTATCTAGTTTTATCGACTCAAAAGCAGTCTACAAGTGGGATCATTGATATGTTAACACTCTGGGTATCGCTGCTTAATTCCCCTGGCAGATATGTGTTGTGATATATTCATTTGTTGATGGCTAATGTTTCCTCTCTGGCTGGAGTGTGCTGTGGAGGTAATCGCCCACTCTGCTGTTTGTGAATCTTCCTGAGGATTGTATTTGAATAATGAGGGAGGCTGGAGCCGTCTCTTGTGCGCCGCAGCAGTAAATGACCTCTGAATAGTTGTTTTGGATTAGCCATCAAAGTCTTCTCTCCAAGTGGCCAATAGATAGGTACTTCCAGAAATGAGTCACTTGAAAATGATCATCGCCGCCGTTGCCGTATAAGATAATGGATAACCATTACACTCCATTTTCCCCAGCTCCTCACCCACACAACGCCTGCTCTTGAAATATGATGCATCCACTGTGCTTAGTGAGCACTTAATGTCCAAAAGCTCCGTGTTTGTTGAGATTTACAACCTGGCACCAGGAGGTGGAGAAGAAAGAGTGTGTCGTTGGCGTATAATGTTGTTCACTCAATAATTATCTCATTTTATTTACGAAGACAGACAGCTTTAGACGAGGTTAGAGGCTTCCTCTCTATTATCTCCACCTGCCCCCCCAGCAGCAGCGCTCTCAGCCCCCGCCTGCCCCAAATAACGTCCTTCATGTCGAGGACTTTCCAAAGTTTCATCCAGAAGGCGGTGTGTGCTCCACTCAATGGGAAGAGTGTTAAGAGGAAAAGCTAACAAAATTACACAGTGGCTGTGTTGCATTGCTTCTGGGATCGATGTCATTTCTAAAAGGATTAGGGCCCCTCTCAGAAATCTATTTTAATTACTGAACACACAGGTAAACAAAGTGCTGCTGGTTCACAGCTATGGATTGGGACGTCGGAGGAGTATTGATAGTGTGTGGCCCCATGTTAACCCCGGGGCCGCTCTTAAAGATCTCAGTGGCTGCAGCTCAGAGAGAGACTGAATGCTGATGGACAGCCACCTGTCACCGGACAAGATGACTCCCACTCCCTTTTACCACACAAGTTTGATCATCATTAGTCTTTGTTTAGTCACACTGTGGCATTGAAGGCCTTGTTAAACACAAGTTAAGTTATTAGAAATATATGTTAGCCCAAAGTTCTTGAGAGTTTCTCAAAGTTAGAGCAATGGGCCTTACAGGTTATATTTTGATAACACGCAGTGTCCTGTAAACATAGAAAAATCCACATCACCCTCACCCGACCACATAAATACACCCAGGGCCCACAGTGACGGAGCCGCTCCAATAAATCACTGCAGTCATGTGCTCCAGTTGAACTGTCTGGACATGCAGACATTTAGGAGATTCATTAGACTCACTGTCTGTGTGTATGTTTGCAATAAAAACAGCTACTTGTAAATCTGCCTCTTCGACATCATAAAGCTCATTAAATTAAGGGTGCGTAATTTACAATTCAACATGATTATTTTGTTATGCAATATAGCAATTCAGTTTTAGTCTACTTTTATTTTTACTTATTTACTTTACACACATTCAGCTGTGAATTATCTTGTGCCAAGTGACTAAAACTCTAGTTTTTTTTTTTATTATAATAACATCAGTTTAATGGTACATATGTATTGCTTCATGTTTACTATGAGCATTTACTGTTGAGACTTAAAAAAAAAAAAAAAAAACATTTATTTATCAGCCTGAAAATGATCATTTATTAACTTTGCATTCATTAGGAGCTTAATAAAAGTATTTTCCTTGTTATTGAAGTTGAAGCATTGCTGTTTGCCCCCAGGCCTGAAAAACAAAATTAGTGTTGGTGTTATTTGCTTCAGGTCAAGCTCTCCAAATGATAGTTATATTTTTATATAATAAAAAGTGGATTTTTTTCTTTTTAAACTAAGTTGTGGTGGTAAACAATAGCAGTTTTGTGACAACTTCACTTGAAGAATGAAATAAAGTCACGGCCATCTGTAATTGTATTAAGTCAGTGCTCCTGCCTCACAAACAGCTGTCTCTGTGTGTTAAAGTCACATATGTGTCTGTTCCCGTTGGGTGCGCGGTGCCATTTTATTGTACCACGCACTGATTTTAGTGTAAATGATGAAAGAAGGATGTGCGCCCAGGGTCACAGCACTGTTAGAGCACCGTGGTGTTAAGAGCCTTTACAGATGTTTTGTTGAGCAGATAAGAATAATCTGTTTGCCTCAGCGGGCGCGCTCTGTCTGTGCATGTTTGCGTGTCACTCTTCATTTCTCCCTCGTGTCTCAGTGTGCGTGTGTGTCGGCGCGCGAGGACCAGGAGCCCCGCGTGGAGCCGGGTGATTAGGCACGCTGCGCTAGTCACAGGAAATGGAGTATCTGACGGACAGGCCCAGTGCATTATAGATGAATGCCATGCGTTACCCGCTCCAAGCCCCCGCCCAATATCTCTCAATTTCCTCTCTGAATGACAAAAGAAGCCACGCACAATTTCCTTGATCCGGAGCATTTGTTTAACTGCGCCCTACCCATTTAACCCACCCATTCAATAGTCTGTCTAGTAAAAGGAAATTTAGACAGTGTCAATTTATACAGCTCTAAGGAATCTGATAGGCAGCCGGGGCCACCGCCATACGCCTCTGGAATTTAGTTAGGCTGGTTTAGTCTTGTGCAAGCTAAATTTAGCACAGCAGCTTTCATTAAATACTTTCTAATCCTAACCTAATATTTTAAAAGCAACATTAAAACTGAATTTCTGAGTTTGTTTTAGTATTTTAAAAGGCATAGTCAGACTGGTTTGATGGCAAGAGCTTATAAAGGTTTGAAAAGGTTGAAGATTACAATGAATATTAGATTTTTAAAGAGTCTGTCATTTGTCACATGTTGTTATATGGTAGCTCAGAGCTGTCATGTGGCTCTGACTGTCTTTGAGTTAGTGACAGCTCATCTCTGCTGGTCACTGCAGCGTCGGGACTTTGAACTCACTGGGTTTGTCTGTTGTTGTTGTTATTGTGGCTGTTTGCGACAGACTATGGTTGTAATGGTAAGTTGTGCTGGGCTCGGATTGAAGGCTTCAAAGAGTCTCGTCTCCTTAGAGGGAGAAGCCTGCCTTTTGGAGCAGACTTGTTGGAAAGAACAGAAATTGAGTTTTGTATTTAGCCTGGGTCTTACTAATTTGTCTCTTTTGTTCATTTCCTGACACTTTGCTGTGAAGGTGCTGAACATTTTAATCTTCATTTTGCTTCAGCTTAAAATGCAAAAAGTGTTTTGACACAAGCTCATGACTAATTTGATCATGAATGGCCTTTTGCAGAGCCTAATCACATTATTGTACTCTGTACAGTAGGTTGTGTGCCAAAGCAGCGTAGCCTGTGGCTTAGTCACACTGTGCAGGACTCATTAACAAGGTAGTAGAGGTTGTTAGACACACAGCAGCCTCTGAATGCATCAATATGAAACAATAGGCACAGATTTAGTGTGGAGCCAATGCAGTGATTGAGAGGCTAGCACATGCCCTCTGGTGTATGTGAGAAGGATGTGAATAACTGCTGCTAAGATTTCCCTGGTGGTGAATAAAACAGGCCTTTCTTAATGAAGTTATCCCTTGTCATACGGGTACTTTAGCAGCTTACTGAAAAGCTTTTTAAAATATTACACGGCGTATTGTTTGTTTGTGTTATGAAGACAGAAAAGGCCTTGCTTGTCTGTGCGTCCTGTCATCGTTACTCCAAAATACACACACACACACGCACAAATACACATGCGCCTTAATTATGACGTTACCAAAATGGGCAGTTTGCACTGACACCCCGCGTGCAGAATCACACAGCGGACAGACTTAAAAGAGCTCATTAGCACTCTCTAAAGAGCTGTTTACTGCACATAGACACACAGGCGCTAATAGGCAGCTCTGTGGATGCAGATGGACGCCGAGTGTAATGAGAATGATTAGGCTTCTCTATGTGGAGCTGGGGAAAGCATGGGCCAACGTGACGCTTCAGAAGGTGCATGTTGTTTCAGCTGAGCGCTCCATCTCCCTCCCTCTTTTTCCCCACAACACAAACAGCTTTTTACTCACTCTGATGCTCATGCACACTCTTCGCTGTTGTTCTTTATCCAAATGCCTCGTTTCTCTGAGGCCTTTTAAAACATGCTAAATTCATGCATATGTCAGCATTAAGGCAACATGAATACAACATTCATAAACAGAACAGAGAACCAGACATTAACTCTAATTTTCTTAATTGGACTTAAAGGTGCTTTATGCAAGTTTTCAGGTAGAGTCCATCACCTAATTGTCTACATGGAAATGTACTGCTTTGCCTGAAATGTTCCACAGTATGCCATAAAATGTCTTCATCTCATGTTAAGTAAATTATAGGTGTTTGATTGCTCAAACATATCTTAAAACATGCATTCTCATTGTCAGGGTAGACACCTCTCCACAGAGCTGACTTGTGACTTGACCTTGTTCTTGTTTCTTTGGAAATGGATGTTTAATGCCGTGCTGTAGAAAATTCCAGATTCCAAAGCAAAGACGATCCATGGAAACAAGTAGTTGGCAGACCCACCACCAGAAAAGTTACACAGTACACCTTTAAAAGTATTAGACCTGATCTTGAGACGCGTACTATCATCACGCAGCATGATTTGAGTTGTGACGATCGGCCACGCCCCCTCTGCGCTAGCCCTGCGTCGGGTGACTTTGCTCCGATCGTTGCCCTTGGTTTACATCACGTTGAATTAGAGGATACACCCTGAATGATACCAAAGTCAATCCAGCTCCCTCTCGTCCGTATGTTTTGTTGAAGGAGCAGCAAGTTCAAAGCGCTCAGTTCAAAGCGTCCGTCCTCATTTGAATAACGTAGAGTAATCGCTATTACCTTATTTAAATAGTGCAAGTTATCATTTGGCCTTCATTTGCATTGCAGGGGTAATCAGTGCGTCTCTGCATTAACCTCATTATAAAGAGATGAAAGCCCTGATGGAGGCTGACACACTCTTTTATATATGTTATCTTTATTAATGACCGAATTAGGAAGATCCATGTTGCTTTAAATCAAGGACATATCCCAATTTGATGGAGTGTCAATCCAAGTGAAACTTTTAAGTAAGTGCAAAAGAGAGTAATATAATAATTTTATATCTTAAAAGTTAGCTTACAAACTGAAAGGCAGACGGCAAAGCAGAACATGATTTGCCGTGAACAAATCCTAACAAGCCTATTTCACTGTCGTAATTCTTTAAACAGTTTAGACAATGAGGTCAATGTGCTCAATAGTAAGTTTAAGTCAGCCAGTTAAAGGTGATCTTAAAGTGAGCAGTGCTGGTGTCGTCTGCAGCCTTTTTGATCACCACTGGACTTTTGTGCACTGACTCTCACTTGACTTATTCTCCACTGCTTCACCCCATAATAGTGTAGGGCTAGTGTTATAAAAAGGGGACTTTATTATGAAGTCGCTGACCGGCCGAGGTCAAGCACTCTGCTACATTGTTGTAATTCCTTGATCGCCAATAGAGGTCAATAATTAGATTACTGAATAGAAGATCACTGAATGCCATTTTAAATGACTTGTGAAGATGCATATTTCTGCGGCAGAGGCAGAAGATGCTGCGTAGCTTGACCCTGCAGAAGTGACGCAGCCTCATAGAGGCTGAGCCAGAGGAGAGGATCAAATGAGAGTGCTGTGAACTATGACAGGGAAGACACTACAATATTATTCAATGTGCTCAAAGAACACACTGAAAATGTTTGTGTACTACAGGATAAAGTAGGAAGGTTGTTACCAGCAGTAATTTGTTATATAAGCACAAAAAGCCTCATACTGTGACACCCACTTGAGCATCGACTCTTAGCCAAGTGCTCTGTTATTACAGTTGTTGTTTGATTACATATTATCCATGCAAACTTTATGCACCCTTCTCATGTGTGAGGCATTCCTTGCTCAGTGTACAAGGATGGTGCAAGCTCATCAACCCTTTGCTAGACTCCCCTCGGCTAAAATGTTGTAAATTAACACAATTAGCAGATCGCCATTCTGCTAATTAGCCACTGGCGTCTGCCGAGAGATGGCTCGAGAGGAGAATCAGAGAGGAAATAGGAGTCTGGGGATTCCCCCCTCCTTCCGCTGTGTTGTTACCAAACAAACAGGGCCTCAGAAAACATTGGTGAATGCTGGATGTGTCTGTGTTTGTGGGAGCGCAAATGGATGTGAGAATGGAAGATGTGCTCCTTCATGAATGGACTGTATTGTGCATGCCTACTTTACTCACACAAATACACACACAAATCCAATTCTGAGGAAGGCATTGCTCACTAGACCCCCAGCTGTGGAGCTCAACATGCAACCACTGCTAGTCAATAAGTCGCAGGAAGCAGCCTAAATGACACCGATATTATCCTTTATTTGTGTGCACTAAGTCAAATCAAACGGGGTTCAATGTGGTGCGCGGCTGCTGTGATTACGCCCCGTCCAGCCTTTGATAGCGGCGTGGCTTTGATAGTGAGACGACGATAGAGTCGCTGTGTGACTGTCAGTGTTTGCAGATGGCATTGGCTGGGATTAAAGGAAACAGTGGCTCTCCAGCCTCCCGAGGCAATAAAGGGGAGAGCCAGGTGAGTGTGTCTGAGATGAGATGGAGCAGGCGAGGAGGGAGGGGAGGCGCTAGAGCAAGCACACGGGGAGTAAATAAGGGGGGAAAAGTAAAGATATATATCCAAACAGATAGAGTCAGAATAAAAGGCGCTGAAGAGAAGTAAAGAAGGATCTAGCAAGAGGGAGCTTGAAAATGGATTACACAAAAAGCAAAGAGTGAGAGAAGACAAGGCAGCGGGGAGGCAGACAGAACGGTAAAGGAAGGAGGAGGAGAGAGGAGGTCAAGGTGGAGCTGTGCAGACAGGAACTAAGCTGAGACACAATGTGTTGTAATTCATAGCTGGCTGCAGCTCTGTGTGCGTGGCTGTGTTTGTCCGTCTGGGTCAGTGGAAGCGCGCGTGCGTGTCAGCACGCCTCAGTGCAGCCTGCCGCTTTCTTTTTTTTTTTTTTTAAATGCCCTGTGTGTGACAGAGCTGTGTGTGCATGTACAGGTGTGTGTGTCTTTGTGGGCACTCAGCGAGGCACATTTTCAAACCCATCTCCAGCCACCTCAGATGAGACGGGATTATAGAGTGACCCTCCATGCCTCTGTCTTATTGGTCTGGCGGGGGTGCATTAGGCTGCTGTAACCAGCCATCCTCTATACCTGCTGGACGCTTCGTCCTCAGCACTGGAGCAAGAACAGAATGAACAGCCATAGTGTAGTGGAGCAGACATATATACTGTGTGTACATTATACATTATACTGCACATTGTTTAAGACCGATCAAAGACAAAGAAACACTTACTTTATAACAATAGGTTTTATACAATATATATAGCTTCAATATACTACATGCAATTGTTTCTTTCTATATACTGTGTGGAAAAAATTTACTAAACAACATTAACCAACATTAACCAAAAGCACTACCGCACATTGGTCTCTTGATAAATGTCACCTTTTTAATTGACTAGCATCTGTAAAATGTAATTTAGAGGTGTTGTTATTCTAATTATTGTGAGCATGATTTTAGCATGTTGGGTTCATGCATGTTTTTTCTGTCATTTCAGGCTTAAAGATGCAGTGGACCCCCGAGCACAGCCAGTGGGCCGAGCAGCATTTTGACATCTCCTCAACCACGCGCTCCCCAGCCCATAAAGCCGAGGCATAGTGCCCGCCCACCTGCAGCGCTCAGCCACCTACCAGTATGCCTGGGCCAATGATGACATCTCCGCCCTCACTGCCTCTAATCTCCTCAAGAAATATGCGGAAAAGTACTCGGGAATTCTGGAGATGCCCTCGTCGTACTCGGAAGGCCCTGGAGTGATGAATGGACGAAAAGGTGAATCAGAGCCCTGGCAGGATGGAGTGTACCCCATGAGCTGCATCCCCGAGGGGGTGTCAGTGAGGAAGGGTGGGGTGGCAGCCGCTTCAGAGGTGGTGTCTGGCATGTGCAGCTCCCCAGGGCTGGCCTCTAGCACCCTGAGTGAGCCCAGCTACTCCAGCAGCAGCTGTGGGAGTCACACGGCCACAGCCCTGCACTCGTCCTCTATGTCCTCTCAGGAATATGGGCCGGCCTACAGCGGCTCCTACCTGCACAGTACATACTCTTCTCAATCCGCCGCCACCATTCCCTCCCCCCTGCACAGCTCTGGGCTTCTGCAGCCACCCCCACCTCCACCTTCACACCCCACTCTAGTCCCTGCTTACAACGGCGGCTCTCCCAACCTATCCAGTTATAATTACCCCCCAGCAGGCTACCCTGCACAGGGCTCTGTTGGTCCAGGCTATAGCCCTGGGGGGGCGCCTCCGCCCTCCTCATACCTCCCCTCAGGCATAGCTGCACCAACTCCCCTCCCTCCCTCTTCTGCCTTACCTGGATACCCATACCAGAGCCACAACCTTACCCCCATTGCCCCTACCCCGCTCACCAGCAGCTCGTCCAACTCGCTGAAAAGGAAAGCCTTCTACATGAGCAGCCAGAGTGATGTGGACTCTTCTTATGGGAACTTTGGCTATGGACAGAGCAGGAGCTCAGCTGAGAGCCCCATGTACAGAGTATCAGCAGACAGCAGCAGCTCCAATGGAGGGTCCAGTGGGGCTAGCTCAGGTGGATTTGATAGGAGCTCTGACAAGTCCTCCTTACCTTTTAATCCACCCAAACAGTCCTCCATGGGCTCTGAGCAGCAGCAGAGGAAGTATAGCAGCCAGTCTACAGGTGGCCCACTCACTCCCCCCACATACGTGTCCTCCAGTCTAGGGGGCTCTCGCTCAGCAGACTCTTTAGCTAGCTTCACCTCTCCATCCCTCAGCGAGCAGGGTGAAGACCATCGACTACATCTGTCCCATTCAGCTCCTGGGCCTAACTCCTCTTCCTCGTCCTCATCATCACGTCCTGCCGAAGAGCAGCTCAAAAGCAGTGACCCTCACCTTCTTGACATGGTGACCTCTGAAATTGTCCAGCAGGGCCCTCCTGTGGATTGGAATGACATTGCTGGTCTTGAGATAGCCAAGGTTACTCTGAAAGAGGAGGTGCTTTGGCCCATCCTGCGCCCAGATATGTTCAGCAGTTTAGGACCTGCTCCACGCTGTGTGTTGCTGTTTGGCCCCAGAGGCAGTGGCAGGACGTTGTTAGGCCGCTGCCTGGCCAGCCAGCTGGGGGCGCCATTCCTTCAGCTTAGTGGCTCCACACTGGCCACAAAATGGCTGGCAGATGGAGAAAAGATCATTCGAGCATCTTTTTTGGTGGCGCGCTGTCGGCAGCCATCAGTACTGTTCATTAGTGAGGTGGACATGCTGCTGTCGGCCCACCTCAGTGAAGAGAGTCCCATCAACCGACTAAAGGGCGAGCTCCTGGCCCAGCTGGACTCACTCCTAATGGGCTCTGGGGAGGACGGAGGCAGCCAGGTGCTGGTGGTGTGCTCCACCAGCAGACCCCAGGACATGGAGGAAGGGCTGAGGAGGTATTTTTCCAGGAGGGTGCTCGTGCCCCTCCCAGACAGTGCAGCTCGACATCAGATGGTGAACCAGCTGCTAGCCCAGTCTCAGCACAAGTACTGCTTAAGTGAGGAGGAGGTGGCTCTGCTAGTGCAGCGCACAGAGGGCTTCTCTGGACTGGACTTGGCCCGTCTGTGTCAGGAGGCCCTAGTGGGGCTCTTACATGCATCTGCACAGGGCATGGACATGTCGACCATGATGCCCAGGGGACAGATCAGGCCACTAACATACCAGGACTTTGAGAGTGTCTTTTGTAAATTCCAGGCCAGTATATCGCAGAAAGAGATTGACACGTACACTGAGTGGAACAAAATGTTCGGCTGCAGCCAGTGAAAAGATAGATTACGCCCTTGAGAAAAAGAGGCTTCCACAATTCCTCCCCTCAGGGCAGAAGCATTGTGCTGGAGGGAAGCACACAGAAGGCCAACACAAGCCCATGAGTTCTCACTGGCAGGCTTTAGATGCAGAGAACACTGGACCTTTATTGGTAAATTAAAGGAGTTTTGTTTGAATGCTAGACACTCTGATGGCCAGGTCATGTTTACAAATTGCAAGAAAAGTTGGCATCAGAAAAGCCGCTGCAGTGTCTGTGTATATATTGTTCTGTTCTTGTTCTTATGGTTTAGTTGGCTATCCAAGTGCCTGAAGTGGTGCTTTATAATTTTATTGTTCATTTGCCTCACAATCTACAGTCATGGCATGAGCTGAAAATGATTACGAGCTTTAAAACATGCGGTGAGTCTGCATAGTGGAGCGACAGAGGCTGCTCACTAGTTCTTTATTGTCTCAGAGCAGAAGTCCAGAGGTGACTGGAGGGGCACTGACTCACCCAGCTCTGATCCTCTTTCTGCAGCGCAAACTGACAGAACAGGCCAAACTCAGGAAATCGTTTGTGAATTGTACAGTACCTCAAGAAATGTTGTTGAAAAGCACTAGAGCCTGAGTAGGGAATTTGAGGCAGATTGTGTTACTGTAGGTGAACCACAAAAGGCATGGATCAAAGGCAAAGAGGTGACAATGAATGTACTGTTGTGTTGTAAAATTAATAATTGCTAGTGGGCCATCAGAAAAAGACATAAAATTAGATTGACACGTTCCACCAGTTTTCCTTTAGGAGTATTAAAGAGCTTTCTTCTGTTTACATACTAAGATGTATGCTGTTTTCACCTGCCAGTTAAAATAATAGCATCCCATATCTCTGTGACGACAGTATTATTTTGGCTGGTTTTGAGCGGTAGGGGTGATGCATATCCTGCAGAGTGGCCTTGTCTCACACTCACTACATACTCTGTTAGACTTGGATGAGTTTATTATGAGTTCTTATGATGTCAATAAATCATTTTGTGCATGTTTCACTGTCTTTGTACAGACCAAATTTGTGCCCTCTGAAAGGTTGATTGTCAAAGTTTAGTTTAAGGTGTGCAATCATATATGTTCCTATATTAAAAATTATTAATCAGTGTTAAGCTATTCCCAAAAACAGGCCCATTTCAAACATAAGTCTATCTTTTCTGTAACAGAGCACATACAGTTTGTGCATTTGAACAGGGTTTACTGAACAGCTTTGAAGATGAGGCTTTGTCCTTTGTATCTGAAGGTTCTTTCATTGTATTACATTGGAATGTACTTTAGTTTCTGACACTTACCTTCTCACTGTGTGAGGAGGTGTCTCTTTCTATTGTGGCATGAAATTACTAGATATTTGGTTTTGTAAGTGCACAGACGAAGTTTGAATGGACTGTAGTTTTCTTGCTCTTTTAAAGGCCTCAATGCCATTGTCAGTGTTGGGATTGTTCAGCTCTGTTCTGCAGAATGATTCAGTGTTTGCGATGGCTGATACATTACTGTATGCCTCTTTAAATGTGGAGTATGTGTGAAGGCCTCTGTCGCTGTGTTCCTGTGGTATCTATAGGCACCACGAGTGCAGCACCTGATGTGGGGAAAGCACAGTGCTGAGCATCAGCAGAATTGACGGAAAGGAAAGACAGGCAGCAGTGTGGCAGCCGCGGAGGGGAGAGCAGAGTGGTCCGTCAGAAAAGCACCCTCAAAACAATCTGCACCAGAATTCCTTCTGTCAGCAAATCCTCTGGAGAGAGACTCCCTTTAGACACAAACCACTAATGCACTTCAGAGCACACACTACAACAGCACACAGCTCCACCGCTGACCAACAAACTACTCAAACACAACGCTCAATGCTATGCTTGTTAGTTTGGTTCTTTGTGCTCCCTTTTCATACATGGTGGCAAGCTTTTTTTTTAAGGTAACTTTTATGTAAATGTCCAGTTAGAATTTTGGACACTAAAGCATTTCTACCTCATGGCTACAAAAACACGTGGTATTTGATTTATGTCTTTCCAACTATTTGTGAAAAATGAAATGAAACAAAAAAGACAAAAGTGGAGTGAACATCTTGAAGTTTGCGCAGTCTACCTCACACGACTGTAACACTGCGGGCTGCAGCAGAGCCTTGTGTGTGTCTAACTGTGTCAGACCTGCACACACTTATTCTAATGAAGAGAACATCCAAACCACACTGCAGAGGGAGGAACGTGGACTCTCGGGTCAACCTGAAGCTGACCTGGAAATGTATAATCCAATACATTTGCTTTAATCTTTTGTGAACTACTGTGGTTGTGCGCGTGTGAATGTGTATATACGTGGGCACACTCTTCTTTTTTATTTAGTGTGTTGAATTTTATAAAATGTTAGTATATTTAACACACTTGCACAACTTTAAAACAGAGTGTAACGTGTTTCTGTTGTACATATCTATACATACAATACAAATGCACCACTTGTTTATATGTGTTGCCATACATGCAGTCAATGTATTTTCATGTAATCTGAGGTTCAAGCAGCAAAACGATTCATTAAAGACATTTTCTTGGGAGATTGTAACTTGTAATTGTCTTTTTTTTTTTTTAAATATCCTTATTTTTCTTTATTTTACATCGCAGGTCACATTCACGCTCTTTGGGTTGAATAGAACGGGATTATTAATCAAACTTATTTATTTATGAGAAACAGTAAATGCATTGTCCTGCCAAAAAGTAGTCCATCTGAAAAATAATCTTAATGAGGCTTGAGTTAGTCACCCTTGTGTACAATTATAAAATCATTGGTGTTTTGTGCGAAGCCAGCAGTCGCTTCTCTCATTAAAATGTAACAATTCATTTCTCTTGCAGCGGTAAGAGTGGCAAGACCAAAACATTAAAGCATTAATTATGTGTTTTTTTTTCCCCCTCACACACACAAAGAATTTGGATTATGTGAGTATGGGTAATGAAAATGATGTGCTTTTTTACCCGCCATATTTCCAAGGTATCATTATATGGCTGCTGCTGAGGTGTGGGAAGCTGCTGTATAGCCTCTATAATTATCCGAGAAAACTCAAACGCAGCGCAAGAGGTTAAAGTGCATGTGGGGCTGCTGTTTTCTTTATTTCTCCACTTTGAAACGCGCTGTAGCCATGAAGTGTGATCAGAAATAATTTATGATACGAGCCTTTAAGTATATATCTGTAAGCTTTTGAATCATTTTCCATGTTATTGCTCTTAGCGTCATCATTCACCTATGTGATATGTAAATAACCTGTAAAAACACAATTTGTCAGTGAAATGCATGTAAAGGTTAGAGGTGGATAATCTACAGTATAAATAAATAATGTGCAAATAGTTGTTTAGTTTGAAGGTTAGACCATTAAGAGCATCGTCTTACAGTACAAAAACTGTCAAAAAAGTGGCAAAAACACTGGCATGGTCACCTTCTAAACAAAGGGATAAAGTGATTTCTAGTTTCATTTCACAGTTCATTTATTAATTATGCAATAAATTAAAGGTGCATTGTGTAACTTTTCTGGTAAAGGGTTTCTATGGATTTGTTATTGGACCTGCCTGGAATGTTCCACAGTATGACATTAAACAGCTCTACTTTACATTTATTCAATTACAGGTAGATTTCTAGCTCAAAAATACAGAAAAAAAAACAGGGATTCTGACGGAGCAGAGTTGACTCTCCACAGATCTTACCTGTAATTTGGTCTGGTTTACAGTGTGAAACATTCCAGAGAAAGCAATAACATCTTCAGGGATAAAAACAGAAGGACCCTCCACCAAAGAAGTTACACAATGCACCTTTAAACCTCAATCAAGACTTTTATTGAGACATTCTTATTGTGAAAAGGTGTTAAGATATTGGGTTTAGTTAATATATACCACCCCAACCAGGCCTATTGCCGTAACTACCGTGACAATAGTGACCAGTAGTTTGCCATCACTTGAAAAGAGGTTAAGTCTCTACTAAAAGAACTTCTTTACATATCGCGCGGGGCTTTCTCCTTTGTTATTGCAGGTTTGCTAACGGTGTAAAGAGCTAATAATGTGCATGTCTGTGTGCTGAACCTGGAGGTTATCTGTCACCACAGTCGCTTTAAAGGGCCCCTCTTTTCTGAAGCCTGGCCCCGCGCACTAACTCAACTCTTTGCGCGACAATTAAAATATGCTAAGTGATCATTTTCCTTAAGTAGCCTTAAATGTGCAATCTATTCAAATATGAGAGGAAATTGCCCACAGCTCACGAAAAAACCAGAGGTGGTTGAACAGGGGGGTAAAGCTGGAATAAATTATGCAAATAACACAAAGGACTTTACCACTTGAAAGCCTAATTTTCCTATAATCAGCACACTGTCGCCTAATATTTTTTTCCCACCTCTTATTAAAAGTGACTGTTCTTTCGCCGATCATCAGATGGCTCTATCTGTCATAGCCGGGTGGAAATGACTGCAGCCTGCCAGACTAAATGCTAAAGCGTGCGCCGGAGCTTTTAGATGACGGTTACATTCCCACACAAGTAATTATGCGTCGCAGAGTCCAGAAATAAGGTTTAATTATACAGTAATCGCTGGTGATGGACACGAGGAAGTGGTGAGCAGCTCCAGACTGCAATCCATCAATGACAAACCTCTGGCCAGTTTTAATTCCTCCTCATTTGCATCCTAACCTCCACACCAAGTTGCGCAAACGCTGTTAAATGTTAATAGGAGCTGTCTCGCCACTCAAAATGAATGCTTAAGCCATTTTTGAGCGGCTTCCCTTTGACGCCCCCACTATACTCTCTCTCTTTTATGTCTCTCTTGTCCTCCCTTTATCAGTACCTCTCTAACCCATCCATCGCTCTCCTCCTCCCCACAGGCCGCACCGTGGAGGAGGCACCGCGCGGTCACTCATGCACTAATTGGGAGCAACACTTACAGTTTTATCTCCCCCCGCCACTAATAGCAGTGTGCGCAGAAGCAGCACACCTCACAGGCTGAGGAGCTGAGCAGAGCTGGAGGGACAGACCACGTCCAGACTCACAGAGATTGGGCCCTCCAGCCACGGCGCTTAATCCACATCCCGCAGGACCTCACACTCAATTCCCTGCTTCATTAATTGAAAACGATGGCCTTTTTTGAATAAAACAAGGAGTCTTTTATGAAAAAAAAGCATTTTGTCTGGATTTGTTCCTCAAGTAGCTGCAATCTCATTACGTCTGTGTGCTGCATTTCAAAATGTGCTATCATCTTTGTCTTGATTGTCTCTCAGCGTCGCCCAGATAAATACACACGCGGCTTTGCGTGGCTGTGCTGATGCCAGGGCTGTTTTTCAGCCAAATCATTTGAAGTCTTATCAGCCTTTATGGAAATAAAGCCTTTGCTTAATAAACTATTCCACGGCTTTGGGAGAGTCCACATAAACACCTTTTTTCTGGCGACAACGCCATCATTAGCGCATCTTGTTCAATGCTTTACACATAATTGGAATCAACATCTATTGTTGGTGTTCTTGACCTTCCACTTGTTTTCCAGCAGACACTTGGAAACATTGTATTACTGCTGAGAGGAAACTTAACTAGCAGAACACATGCTAAGTGGCTCTGCTTTGTTTTATCAGGGGCACACTCTGAATACAACTTAAAAAAACTATACCTGCCTGATTAAATAGAAAAAGGGATACGCGGGACTTCATCACAGCATTAACAGCGAGGTGGACAGCACTTAAAGACCATGCACTGATTAGAACCACGCTCATCACATGTGTAATGACAGCTGTGCTCTGTACAGAAAGTGAAATGATTGAAAATTGTGTGGAGCTGCCGGAGTGAGAGCTGTGCTGTTGTAACGCCTCCTTCAGGTGGCCTTGTCAACCTTCACACAATCACACAATTACTCTCGGAAATCTCGTCTCCCTTTGAGCAGGGCCAGGTAAGACGTAACTATTCTCCTTTTGAGCAGAGCCAGGTAAGCGTTACAGCTTGTGCTTTCAGTCCCTCCTGATGCCCACACATTTGTTTCTGTACAACTTCATCTGTCAGTGCTTATGAAGACCTCACCAGCCTCTCCACAGGCCAAAGACAATTGGCCCTCCCTTCTGCTTTCAAGAGCATTTCCCATGCAAATACAGCCGTCTTGATTATGCTAATATATTATTATGTTAATGGTGTGCATCGTTAATAATGTATGATGCTGGCATATTGATAATGCATTGCCTTTATTGTTATGCAAATGTGATGGCTGAGGCTTAATTATTGACACTAGATATTCTGATATTGTAAATGACAATGGGACAGAAGGGTTCAGTCAGTGTCACTAATACAAAACAAGTTAGACTGTTTGGTGCGACAGACAGGATTATGCCTCCTCTACTTACTTCAGTGTTAGATCTTCACCTTGTAGCTTTGGTAAGTTTACTAAATAATACACTATGTAACTTTTATGTTACATCTGTTGCATTTGTCTCCATGGATATGTTACTGATTTGCTTGAATGCTCCATAGTATGGCATTAAATTGCATTAATGTAAGTGAGGTGTTTTTGTTTACAGGCAAATAAATAATATCCTTAATAATATCCTAAAAAGTTAGTGCACCTTGAAATAATCAAGTAACAAGATAGTAAATATTTGGACTGAAACCACAGGTGCATGAGGTTCTTTAAACATGTAGTGTATTCATGTAAATAACAGTTAAGCTGGTTCAAATTTGATCTATTTTTCCTCACAGCCTCAAAAAAAATTAAAAGTATTTACAATTACTGACATGACCAAACTCTCACATATCATAATTTCCATGGCATAACTGATCAGAGTGAGTCATTAAATCCTAGTATATTGTACATGTGTATTTGCTGGAGATAGGGAGATCAGAGCTGTACTGTTATCAGATATTTCCTTCCTAGCTCACAGTCTATTGTTCGAATTCAAAGGCGTTACAATCCAAACCATGTGATCCCCTAGCTAGAACGTGCGCTAACAGGGAGCCAGACAGGGCTTTTGGGCGGACTAGCTTTGGAGATACAGAGTGTTGAGAGCAGAGCTGTCGTGTTAGAGCTGCCTGGGACTGACAGGCTGGGAGCCGGTCTCTGGAGGATTCACTGGAGAGGACTCACTGAGGAGATGTCTCACAGTGGACTAGATCTCAACATGGAGTATGCTGTGTTAAAGACTGCGCAGACTGGAGTATAGAACAGGACTGTTTTTCACCTTGATTCATTACCTGTCAAGTGCTGCAGATCAATCAAATAAATGTAAAAGATGAACAGGTAGAAATCACTGCTTTTTAGTCAGTTACAGAATTTAAAGATCCTACATTACACAAAATTTACTCTTGTGAGCTTTAAGACATGTTAGAATCTTGTTATCTCCTCAAAAACACACTTCAAGTTGTGTTTTGTTTCATTTACACTTTTGAGTAACCGTTTGCCATTAGTCTGTCTACTTCTCCAAAGCTCAAAATGCTATTCCACCTTGTGATGTCATGAAGCGGTAGTTTGAGTTAACAGCTACCTTTTACCTTTTTATTTAGTAGAAATGGTTAGGGATGTAACAGTAACCAAAATATTGTGATATTGTATCATCAGAAGTCTCTCAATAATATTGTGGACCATCACAATATATCGAATCACAAGTTTCTTTGCTTAAATTCATTGTTATGGTGCAGCAATAGCTAGAAAAACAGAGGGAACTACATTGACCATGATCCTTTGCTCCATTTTGGTGCAAACTACGTGAAGAAATAGCGGTTCTAAGCACTTTTAAATCTTAGTTCTTTAAATTAAAATTTTAATTGTCAAGGCATTTTAAGAGGAAAAAGTAGCATATTCACAATTTTGTTAGCCTTCACAAAATATTACAATAAATACCGTACTGTGAGATGTATATAGCATTAAATCCCTAGAAATGGGGCCAAAATTATCCAAATGATTCTAGTGAAGGTGTAAGGAGTTTAAAACACAGTGGAACACTTCCTGTATTACCACATGATATCACAAAGTAGAACAGAATATATTCTATTTGTACGAATGAAACTAAATTAGTTTGTGATAAGGAAACATTATAACACAGGTCTGAAAAAAATTTATTATGGGCCATTTAATTGGTTAGAAGTCTGTGTGCTGTCTAAAAACATTTCCGTCTTGAACTAGTACAAGATATTATTCCATAAAGAAAGACCAATGGACCATTACTGCAAATGTCTTAACGCAGACATTGACAAATTTCCAAAATAAAAAAGTTTATATTGAATCAACTTCCTCTGATGCGGTAAGACAGTGATGTGTGTCAGAAAGCTCACTCATTTCATTGTAAAGCAGTATTTTACAAAAGGTTACTAAAGGTCACTACTTGTCAACATCCACCTTTCTTAAAACTGAAATTTCAAAGCAATACATGCACGTTCATGGTATTCAATAAGAGCACAGCTTTGGTTTGGATAATTATAATGTGGCTTGTATACAGTTGAGTTTATACAGTTACAGTTATTTTTTATTTTTTTATCATTAAAGAGTGAATTCTGCTAAACTGATTTGTTTTTATATTTCTACCTTGTTAAAATGCTTTTTCAACACAAAAAACATGCTTCAAGAGGCTTTCATGCATGTTTGATTCATTTTGCGATCTCTCCCAGGCCTTTATTCCCACGCGACAATTCTCCATAAGTACACAAAAGCACGATACAAAACTGTACATAACATCTTGACAAGCCTGATACGATGTGCAGTAGTTTCATTAGTGGGATGTAGACTGTTGTGATAGAGCTCTGAAGGGGGAGTGACTTTGCGCGAAGAGCAAAGGGAGAGGAGACTCAGAGTGTCAAAAACAAAAGTGAAATTTATAAAACATGCTAATATACTGGTTTTGGCGAATACAGAATTTTCAAAACAATAAAAGGTAATATTGTGATCTAAATATGTTATGTACTAGCAGTTAATACCTCATAGAAGTAAAATACCCCCTCTTTAACGAAGGTCTTGTGTGTTTAAAAAACACTATGCCTTGGTTTATAAGAATTAGGCAGTTAATTTATTTTAATTTTATTTTAATGTGAGCAACCTTCATTTTTAACAATATTTAAGAGATTTCTGCAGAACAAGACAATGAGAAAGCCCTTGCTTTATGTCACATTTTCTCTCTGTTATCAGTCGTGTAGTGCACAGAAAATCCTTGGTGCTGCGGTTGGGTGCAGTGTAGTCTAACAGCGCGGCGTGTGATTCCTCTCTCCTCCATAATGCCACACCATGTACAAGCGCCACGGAGACATCCAATTAGTATCCAGTCAGTCTGTGTTAGCTTAGTTAAGAACACACACCTCCACACAACATACATAGGCAGGCAGGGGATGCAGTTTTTTCCACATGGCTGCAGCGGACACAGGGAAGGGGGGATGGGGAGCTGAGAGCGCACAGAGGAACAGCCAAAGCTTTCTGGAGGTGGTGGCAATCTCCCCCAATCATGTGTGCCTGGAATGACTTCATTAGAGGGCCATGGAGGAGAAGTCCGGTGGCTGGGAATGGGAATTGCTATTGGGAACGGGGAGGGAGAGCGCAGGGACAAGAAGGAGGAGAAGCAAGGAATGAGCCCTGGATCCAAGGCGTTTTATCTGGCCCGGTGTGATGGAGAGATCCAAATCAACAGCTGTCAGTCAGGTGGGCCCTGGGGTGAGGCCCTCCGGCACTGGGGGGAATGGAGGGGGTGAGGGAGGAGGTTTATCAGTGCATTGCTGGGGTTAGTGATGCAATCATATGTACAGTATACTACTGACAAAATGTCCTATTAGCTGACAGCTATTGACAGATCTTTCACACTAACTTGATATTTGAAAGTACTTCAAAGCACTTTACAATCCAGCCAATTTCCTCCTGACCCCAATCTCACCTTCAGACCACACCCACATATACCTGATGCTCCTGACGCTCAACACAGTTTATTCAAAATATCTATGCAATTCATTAAATCTAAAAACATATTTTTTGCCAAATACATAACATGGTGTTTGAATGTAAAATCATAATAAATATGAAAAGCTAAACCTCATTGATCATGGTCTGCAGCTGGAGCAGCAGCCCACTGGTGTCTAGAGGTGCAGCACCTGGGCCTCTGGTATAATGTATAACAGGAGAAAATCTGCAGGTGAGTAAATATATAAATCAGGTTTCCTCTTGTGATTTGAGCTTTTTGTTACAAAGTGTAGGGTTGTGGACAACTCACTGTGAAAGAAAATAATTTTCCCCATAGAGACAGCAGGTGCATTTGAACTAACTGGATTTCATAAATGACTAACAACTTAAATATATCTGATTACAAAAATAAAATGAAGCATTGCTCAAATGTTTATATTGCATAAAACAACAAGCAGCAACTACTTCAGCAGAGTTCAAAATGTTATCTCACATTTGAGGTAAACCAAATCGCGAGCCAATCAGAAAATTTTCTACTTACCATCAAGCATGTGATTGGCTAGAACTTCCTAGCCACATGTTCTTGTCAAAACTAGAGCCCGACCGATATATCGGACGGCCGATATTATCGGCCAATATGGGCACCTAGAGATATATCGGCTATCGGCCGATATGCTTGCTGATATGGGCCGATATTTCACGTGGGCATGTTATACCTCGTTATAAAGCTTAGACTCTCTATATTATGTTCATTTAATCCAATTTACAGACTGATAAATGTCCTAATATGTGGCTCCGCATCAGTATTTATCTACGGAGTCATTTGTCTGTGTCTGTCTCTGTGTCCGTACTGTCCCTGAACACACCACCAGAGTGACGTCACTTCACTCGCGTGTGTTTGTTTACACCCGCAGCCGTGCGCAACACTGAGATTATATTCTTTTTCGGACAATCGGTTTGAGTTTGGATTAAAAGGACATTTATTAATGCAGACTTGTGATGTGAGGAGGAGCCTGTGTGAGCGGTGAGTGTTGGAAATACATCGACTTTGAAGCTAGTTTAGGTTTTGTTAGCGATTAGCTGCTGTAGCTCCCACACATAAACAGGCCGTTTTCTATTGGTCTATTGTAAAGTGACTACATTGGCCTTATATTTGTTAATGGACCAGCATTGATATGTAAATGAGCTGTGAATAGACGTGTGAATGATCCACATTTATGCATATAATTAACTACCGCGGTGCGCACGTTTTTACGGCTAAAGGCTAATAGCGATAGTTTACTAGCTAGGAGTTACGGGTCGGTCGCGATCGAAGCGGCTCTTAGTGCCGGCTCTTTGAAGCGAACAACGGGAGCCTGCTTCTTATTGGGAGCCGTGTTTTCTCTTTTTCTCACTTTTTCTCTTCATGCCGCATGTAAACCCGTAGTTTGACAGCAGCAGCGGCTGAAAACGAAACTTTCAGAAATCTGCGTGTGCATAGGATAAAAAAGTGCATATTTGGCTGCAGTTCAGCATAAAATGAATAAACCAGGACTGAACTTGGGCTTGAGTGAAGGAGAGAGATAGAAACCGAGTCCCGACACTCAGTCCTGGTTCAGTTCTGGTTTAGTCCTGCTTGCAACAAAACCATCTCAAGAGTCGCTTGGGAGCCGAAAGAGCCAGTTGCTTTAGTGAGCCGAGCCGGTTCTCCAAAAAAAACAAAAAAAACAAAAACTGGAATACCCATCACTAGCAGTGACAGTAACAGTAGCTAGAATGTGATGCAAAAATGCCATTAGGCCAATCTACTGTATGTAAATATGATGTAAAGAGTCAAAATAACAATAAATGTTGCCTAAATAAACCCAATTTAGAATCCACTAGAGCCAAAACTAAGTTTTTTAATCAATTCAAGATTTACACAGTGAATTTTTACATCACTAAATATATCGGTGATTATATCGGCTATTGGCAGCGCCAACTCCCATTATATCAGTTTCATATCGGTCACAACAAAATCCATATCGGTCGGGCTCTAGTCAAAACTATA
Source organism: Boleophthalmus pectinirostris (assembly GCF_026225935.1). NCBI lineage: Eukaryota > Metazoa > Chordata > Actinopteri > Gobiiformes > Gobiidae > Boleophthalmus > Boleophthalmus pectinirostris. Next base: position 10,874,747 of record NW_026570994.1, on the reverse strand, counting down.
ACTTTGAAGCAAATACATAAAATTCATTTGTTACATAATATTCTCCCTTCACTTCATCCCCTGTTTTTGCCTCCTCCTTGTTCCTCATTTCTACATTAAAGATGGTGTTTTCTGTAATATACGCCTGCGCCTGCCTGTCTATTGGAGAACACTGAGCTATTGGCAGCTTGACAGAGATGAGAGGAGTCTATGCTGCGAGTGCGTCCTGCCAAGGTCACGGTAGTCTGAGAAGTTTGTCCAAATGTGATGACATCAGCAGTGTGCCACGTTATTGGACGGCCTCAGATATTACCAAATAAGAAAAGCCCCACCTAAACCTCCAAGTCGCCACCTCTCCAAAAATCACTGCCTTGGAGCTGTATGTGCTTATTCACCCGCTGCACATTGGCATACATGAAGCATAACTTTATGACCACTGACAGAGGAAGTGAGATAAACAGATTATCTTCATCATCGCAAGTTTGCCCTCTAAATTTGAGAGTTAGAAGCAGGAAAATTTTATAAGTGTGTATAGATTTGAGTAATCAGCTGTCATCATCAACGGGGCAGAGGTGTGGGATACTGACAAAAAAATCCCAAAAAATGAATCTACCTATTTCTTTTTAAAACCTGACACCAATTTTGCAATCCAGAACCTAGAAATGTGCCAAAAACATGTCTTTAAAGGTCTTATCTTACTCAAAATTGTCTCATGAGATTTGAGCCACGTTAGAATATTAGGAATGTGCCTGGAGTTGTGTTTTTTTTCATTCACACATGTTTGAGTATCCCTGCATTATTGGTCTGTCTACATCTGCAAAGCTCAAAATGTTCTTTTCCACCTTGTGATGTCATAAGGAAGTAGTTTAAGTTAACAGCTACCTTTTACCTTTAGTTTAGTGGAGACTGGCAATTTCAGGGCTAAGATTATTTAAATGATTCTAGTGAAGGTGAATGGAGTTTAAAAACACAGTGGAGCACTTCTTGTATTACTGCATGACATCACAAGGTGGAACAGTGATTTCCGTTTAAGAGAAGAATTAATTCTGCAGGGTTTGTGTGTTAAACATGTGTGAATGAAACAAAACACAACTCCAGGAACGTCTGTGATAAGGAAGCAACATTATAACATTGATAAGAAAATAGTATAATAAATGCCAAATCTTATTTGAAAGATTATACTGGAAGTTTCAGTCATTCATATTTCAGATAAACTCTTTTGCAAAATCATTTTCTATGAAAGACTTTTAGATTTTGCATATCTTTGAAAGTACTATTTGGTAATTGCCCATTTAGTCAGTATCTATCAAAAGAGATTGAAAGGAAAAGAAATGAAATAATGTGGAAGAAGCAACATGTGATGTTACCTTGAAACACCTGAGAAGTTAAAATTGATTTGGAAAGTCCTAATATGTAATGTATCATAGCTAAATTAGGTTTGATATTTGCATTTCAATCACCAGTAACAGGCAGGTGGTCATAATGTTTCGCCTGATTTTCCATTGACTCAGTCAGAGAGCACTGACGCAGCTAAGACAGCGTTATGCGTGTCTAATGGCATTAAACCTGCTTTTTATGCTCAATAATCCATCTGTATTATGATTGATCCGCGCCGCTCAACACTTTGTCTCCACACAAATGAAATGGCCTGTCACTGAGTCCATACAGTCATCAATATCCGCAGCAGTTATTCCTTGTTTTTTTTTCTCCCCCTTTTGCCGGATCGTTTATGGTGAGTAATCATGTGTCTGCTACGTGCGCTCGTCTCCGCGGGTTTGATCGTATAGTGCTTTTGAACGGCGTAGGAAAAGCGCGCTGACAATCCAACAAGCCACTCAGCCAAGATTGAGAGGGTCCCATTATGTTGGCTGCCTGTGGCCATATCACAAGACTTCGCTGCACCCTCCCTCGTCTCTACATAACACACAGCGGTAAATAAATCACTGTTTATCGATCTGAGCGCTTTTTTCCCCCTCTTCTTTCTTCTCCGCGAGATGAATTGTTGCTTTGTGTGTCGAGGAGGGCCCGGATTGTCAAAACACTAAAGCCGATCTGGGTTAGAAAATGAAAAGGATTGCGAGTGAGTGCCGACCTGCCACTTAGACCTGATTTGGGTGCGTATTAATCGAAAATAATTTCAATTAGTAGCAGCATTTGGTTGTGCCTTCCTGGAGGGCCGGTGTCTAGCCAAGTGGGACCCCGCAACTATGTGTGGTATTGTTTCAGGCAAGATCAATTAGTCACACTGAAGTAATTGAAGCTGTAGACTTAGCTATTAAACAAAGACATTATACAGCTCAATTAGGTAAATCCTGGAATGTAGGGTAATTTGTCAAGGGTCTTTTAGATAGGCACAAAAACTATTGGCTGATATGGCGTATAATAGATAAAATGGCTTGACGATAGACCTGCACTATCTGTTGCAATTTCAGTGAGTGACATTTTAAAGACATTTTGAAACTGCCAAGCAATGCTCACTACAGCTGCCCTTCACTTATTTATAACCTCATATAACCACACTTATGGGACAAATACCAGCTCTACAACACTGAATTTGATATGGCAAATGTTATGAGGGCATTTCAGCTAGAGACAGGGAGAAGAAGCTCTTCATGATATATGCAAATAGTATATTGCAGCACAGGACAAGCAAATAAAGAAAGAACCTATGTCTTTACAATATCATTTGCAGGTAACTACATTATTTGGGACAAGAAAAAAGTAAAAACATACAGAAGTGGTTATAGTTCTACGTACTTTAAAGGTCCTATATTACACACATTTTTTTCTTGGGAGCTTTAATCCATGTTATTTCTTCAAAAACATACCCAGAATTGTGTTTTGTTTCATTCACCCATGTATGAGATATAAATAAACAAAATAAACCAGAATATCTCCAAAGCTCACAATGCTCTGTTCCAACTTGTGATGTTATGTCATGTAATGGTAGTTTTCAAGTTAACAGCTGCCTTTTACCTTTAGTTCAGTAGAGAATGGCAGTTCCAGCACTGAAATCATCCAAATAACTCTAGTGAAGGAGGATGGAGTGTTTTCTGTTTGAGCCTAAATATGCAGGATTTGTGTGTTAAACGTGTGAATGAAATGAAACACAACTCCAGGTCTGTTTGTGATAAGGACACATTATAACATAGATCAGAAAATAGCATAATATGGGCCTTTATAGTAAATAATAATAAGAAGAATGTAATTATGGTCATGTAGTGAGTAGTACAAGCTTGCCTGACATAACCAATTGAAAATACAGTATTTTCCAGCAATAGTTCTTCCACAAGTCAATTTGTTTTGAAAGAATCATTTACCTCTTTCATAGTTTAAAGGTCTTTAACAAGAACTCAAACTAACAGTCTCTAGAGTAATAATGTTTAAATTTGTATTTTAATAAACCACCATCAAACTGAGCAGAACATCCACTAAAGGGTTAAGCATGGCAGGTCCTGGGCTGCACACATCCTATGACTAACAATCAGCGCTAATAAGACCCATCTCGTCTTAAAAGAGTCAGAGGAAAAGCCCTAAATCCACGGCGAGCGTATTCAAAGGGAGACGGCAGCAGAGCCATGTGCTGTGATGTTTTCCTGTCCCTTACTTTCTATTCATTACCATTCCCAGGTTATCCCCAATCTGGAATTAGGGGGGAATTAGGGAGCGGAGATAAAAGCTAGCCCAAAACATAAGATTTAGCTCTGCACGTAGTTTTTTTTTTTTTTTCACTGCAGGATTTAAAGTGGAGTTTGTAGTCACTGTTTGTCCTCACCTTGCGACTGGGCCTGGTGCCAAGCTTGACTTCTACACAATGGCGCTGATCGTAGCACCACCAGGCAGCCCCTCTATGCATTTTGTATTGGCTGGGGAAAAGTTGTTCAAAAAGAGGGCAAATAGACAACAACATATATATATAATGACTAAAGACAGAGTGCGAGATGATACAAATCTACAAAAAATACAAAAATAAACGCAGTAAGTGGTGCGTTTACTGATGGCTTCTTTATATACACGTTACGCAGGAGGACACACAAGCCCGACATTGAAATGGTTGAGTGAATGTAAAATGGGAGTGTGTGACTTTTCTCCGTTGACCTTAGTTTCATTCTCTGCTGAAAGAAGTGATGCAAGTGTATTTTTTTCTACTATGTACGGAAGCCCTTGAGAGACACAGAAGAGAAGTCGATAGTATTTCAAGGCCGCTGTGTGACTAGTTTACAAGTTTCATTTAATGTTGTTTGCATGATTGTCATATATACTTTATTATCTTCTCTTGAAGAAGAGTTACAGAATTTTGTAGGGAATAAATCACTTTTGGTGTTTTGCATTTGTATGTGATCCCCAATATAATGCTTTAGGTACAGATTATGATGTGAAACTCAATGGCAGATTTAACAGCACTATATTTGTCTATGTTGCCTAACCGAATTGTTTTTAGGTAGACAATTTTAAAATCTGTTCAGGGACAATGGATGAAAAATACCCTTCTGGCTTATTCTGGAACAGTACAAGCACAGACAGCAATGTTGATTAATGTAAAGTGTCCCTGTCACATAAATAAATAAACTATATGGGTGGTTGGCCTTGTAAGTGTTAACTAGTTTTGTGTTATCCAACTTTTCTATTGGTTCATTGAAACCATCTCATCCTTAATGATTGCATGTATGGAATTAAATGTATCCCCCCTGCATTTATTCAATTACAGGGGTTAATATTATTCTTGAAAATACCTTGAAAAACACCGTAAGTGGGAATCTCCTATTCATAGATCTGTACCTTGGCCTGGTATTGTTACCTGCTTTTCTCCATGGAGATCAACAAGATAATGTAATTGTGTAGAACATTCTAACTAAAGCAATGACATCTCCATAGAGACAAAGAGGTGGCAGACACTCCACCAGAAAAGTTACAAAGTGTGCCTTTAATATTGTCATTTTAACTTAAATAAATGCTGTTCTGGGAAGTAACTGAATACACGTACAAAAAAAATACATATTCTGAATGGAATTTTTGCGTAACTGTATTCCAGTACAGTTACTTTTTCACTTTGTGGTATTCAGAATACAGTTACAGTGGCTAATTAAAAAGAAAACGTGATGGTACTTCATTATGCAATTTTGGCTTTACAGCATGGTATTAGTGAGCAAAAAGTGAACACTGCTCTTGTAATGTATGTGCATGCAATATTTCATCCCTAAATTAATGCATAACAAACAGAGCAACAAAAATAAAGCTGTTTGTAATTATATCTCATGTTTTTTTACACTATAATATAATGCAACATGGTGTAAAAGTATGCAGAATACTCTGCTTAGCCTATTACATTACAAAATACATTTTAATTCAAGTATGCAGTATTCTGTACTAAATACATTTTCAAAGTACTCTTCCCATCACTGGATAAACGCTTTTATAACATAACCTTTTCCGCTCAGGTGTAGGACACAGAGTGGACTGTATGTTTCTCCCAGCCATAGGCGTTGCTGTTATCCCAGCGTTCCTAATCAGAGCATTGTCTGAGGAAAGGTGGCGTGAAGCAGCCTCATTGATTGTGCAGGGATGCATATTGATTGCTCTAAATTTGCATGGGAATCCATTCGGTTCGAGCCCGGAGATCATAATCGATCAGATGGGATAAAGCCTGCACCGTGGCCTTCTTGCGTTTCCAAAGGTTAAGGTGAAAATTAATTTGCCTGTTCGTTAGTTACATTTCAATCCTGTAATTAAGGTTTGCAAATGATTAAAATGTAAAAGAATGAGAGCAGTGAATGTGACTTTGATTGCTTGTGTTTCTGTTTCGATAGCATGATCTGTTGGCCCGATGTGCACGCGGCCAGCATCCTAATGAAGGAGCACAAAGGAAAACTGAAACTTTTATGATGTTGTTTGCTCGGTTTGGTCAAAAAGCAGAGTTAAAGTGCACTCAGAAGTCTTGTATGTAGAATATTAGCAATTTTGACAACTGGCACAATTGTAGTCGGAAAATTAGCACTGGGTGAGATTTTGACGAATGGTGCGAATAGGACAAAACACAGCAATTTCAAAATGATAATCAAAGTAAAAGTAGTTCATTTTTTCTACTCTTACTACCACAACTACTACTAATAGACTGTAACATCTCTCCTTAGCGTTGCCACCTAGGCCTGTCATGATAGTAAATTGTGAAGTGCGATATATTTGTGAAGAAAATATCAAACTTAAATTGAAATAAATTAATGCCACTGACACAACCTACAGCAGGGTTATCCCCAAAAACTATTCTAAATTAAAGAGCCATAGAAGTTATTTATTCATTCCTCCACAGCTCAAATCTCATTGTGATAGAAAAAAATACCAAAAAGTTCTTTCTTGCTAGTACAAAGAAAAAATACCCAAGATAAATACTGACCCCAAAACGTATTGTTCCAACCAAAATATAATGAATGATAAGCTGATATAGTAATTATTGTGATAGGTCTACACAGTGTACTACAGTGCTGTACTACAAAGTATTGTAATATATGTGGCTGGTTGTGGTTGATATTAGAGAACCTACACTATATTTACTTCCACAGAGACCCATTTGAAGAAAGACTATTTTCTATGCCTTTTCATTTCCTATTGAAAATCCTTGAACCCTGGTCTATTGTGTGTGTTTAGTGGCTATCTGTTGTAAGTAATGCAGTGCGTATGGATAAGCACTTTAATACAATCCCAGAGTAAACAATGTGGGCTAACCCTATAAGGCCGCAGCTCAGAAAACCTGGGTTATTTCACAGCGAGAGGACTATTTCATCAGCTTGTTCCAAATCCTGTTCTGTGTTTGCCTTATCGAGCGCCGGACACAGGCTGGACCCAATGTGTGCATCTGCTCGTGCGCGCTCCTATGGGTTTGTGCACGCTCCTATGGGCTAGTGCACGCTCCTGCGGGCACGTGCACGCTCGCGAAGCCTTCTGGACAGGGCCGAGGGTGAAGGGGAGAGCTAACACACTCTCCTTGTCAGCGGCAAGGGTAATTACTCCTGGCTGAAATTACTCAACATTTGTTTATAAGCTCCCCTGAGCACACTGTAAATAGATTGTCTGCTCAAGCCCAATGCCATTGAAGCCCTGCTGTCCCTGTCTCACACACACAGCACACAGCTTTATGTTCACTTCAATGTCGTATTTACTTGATGTTAAACAGAGAGTCAAGAACCTGGATTCACCCGCCACGATTAATTTGACAGACCTTGGCGAGTGAGCGTCTCTCTTTTATACTCATTGTAATATTAGCGTTGGTTTGCGCTCCCCACACAACTTCACACACCTTCAAGATGAATATATGAATCCAGTATTGATCCCTGTTTGAGCCCTTTTCGTGGCCACTCTTATCTTTCCATCCTGCTTCTCTCTCCAACAATAGCTGCCATCTTCTTAGCATGCATATGAAGAGGAGGGGAAAAACCACTCCAAGTCAAGGTCCATCCATGTAGTTATTGTATGAGATGGTTCCTGTCAAAGATGACAGTTTGAAACACTTGACCCACAAAAATGAATTCTTGGCCAGGGCCAAGTGACGGCCCAAAGTAATTCATTCTTTTGAAATGTTGAGGGAGAAGTGAAGAGTGGAGGGCTGACATGGGAGCGATAGAGCAGGACTGAGCAGAGCACAGCACACAAACACCACTGCATTCATCTGTGAGCGGAGAAGTGCTGTTGACCATAAGTGATTTACTAATGATGATTTTGATTGTATTCTTCTGTACACAAATCTCCCGACATATGTTGGTGTTATTGCAAGCTGCCACGTGGGCTAATTTGTCTTAATTACAGCGTGCACGTTAGCCGCCTGCTAGCCACGTCCACTGAGAGAGACAGACAGTTAGATGGAGTGGAGGGCGGGGAGCGCAACATCTGTCTGTATGGTCCGAGCCGTCTGAAAAAACACACTGATAATTGAGCTTGTGCTGAAACAAACACACACCTCAGTAATAAAACCTTGGTCATCCGCAGCCTTACCTCCCATGTCCTGCTAATGGTGGCCACCACAGAGGTGACTGTGTGCAAATAGGCCTGAAGCGCCTGTGGCCATCCATCACAGGGCCCCGGAGCAACATTACACCCTCTAATGGGCCACTCTGGCCTTCCTTATGATATTAATCCAGCGCCGCACAGCACTCATTTCATTTGTAAAGTAGTGGGGGACTTTTTCTAATGCACACCAAACACATAAACACGCAGAGACACGCCACTCACCTTGGTGTTAGCAACATCGCTACACAGCATCACCTAAGAATAAAGAGCCAGAGCAACCTGCCATTACCACAGTCTAATTATCTAAGTATCTCCAACAGGCGGCATACATCTTAAATTACCTCCACACCGAGTTTTCTGCACAGCTGCCATGAAAAACAACAATTACTTTCTCCGTGTACCTTAGAGACTGCACGCCGCATCAATCCTCGCCACTCGTCTCCAGACACTAGTTCGCTACTACCTGCACTTAGCACTTTAGATTTTTCTTCGCTGAGAAAACGGAAAATAATGTTGCTATAAAAAAAAAAAAAAAAGTCTATGGCGATGAAAGTGAAACTATAGCGACCGCATTTTTGTATCAGGATAAAACGAGGCTTAGGCTTACAAAAATTAAAAGGTTGCAAATAAAAAAAATATCAAGCACAAGTAAAGCATGCAGGGTAGTAATTAAAACTATTAGAATTAGTAGTTTTTTGGTCAAGCTAAAAGTTTGTACCAATTTCATAAAAATAGCATGGGAGCTTAAGCCATTAGACATTGTAGCGTTATGGATAAAGATACTTTAAACTAAAGATATAGTAACATAAACATACAGTAAGATAAAGATACAGTAACTACATTCAAGGTTTTTAGATCCTTCCTTTTCAGGTTAACAATTGATTAACATGCCAAGTATTGAACCAGCGCACCCTACACTGTCCGGTCTCTCAACATTATGGTTCCCTTAATGGAAATACTATTGCTCTGAATAACTGTATTTTAACTGGAAACGATTCACATTGGCAGGTTGGGCATGTTCCTGGCTAACCCCAGGCTTGGTTTGGCCATTATATTAACAAATGAGGCTGGAGTCTGCATCTCTGTGGGTCTTTTAAGAATTTTTGGAAACAATGTCAAATGTTTCCGAGCGATATGTAGGCCGAGGCGCGTTGGCTACTGCTGGTCTCTTAGCGCTGGCTTCACACATGAGCGCATATTGAAAGCAGTTAGCGAGCTTGCAGGCACTGGCTCTGGCTGGGGTGACCTGGGGATCAGATGGTGGGCTGGAGAGGAGAGCCCAAGTCTTCTCTTTGTTGCGTTTTATTTTTTAAACAGACCACCACTGGCAAAACCCACCTCCGGCGCTATGTACTGAACACGCACACACGCACGCGCCTGATGTATGAATGTCAGAAGCTAAAAGTGTCACAGAGAATCAAGGTTTTCCTCAAATACCAACGTGCATTTTGTAACATTTTATGCTGCGACCCTGACTTGTCTGAACCTGGATATTGTCAGGCTTGTTACCGGATGCTTTTAAAATGACAAGCTTGCACAGAAATGGTCACGTGTGTGTGTTTTTTCCTCTATATTATCAAACATTAAGTACATCTTGCACCTCCCTGTATGGGGCTGAATTCTGAAACGAGCCTATGTAAAATTTTCATCCGGCCTATACTAGACGGAGCGGAGGAGTGGAAATAAGGAGAGTCTAGCTCCGAACGTGGCGAGCCAAGAGGTCAGCGCAACCCGTAGCAACACAATAACACTAAAACACACACACGGCAGTCCACTCCACGCTGCTGTGCTTGTAAATTGCTGAAAAAAAACAACAAAAAAAACCCACTAGAATTTGAATAACCCTACGGTCATAAAAACAAACTTTGCAAATACAGGAAAAGATTTTGATGCTTTATTAAGGACCGCTTTGAGTTCATCCGATCTGTCCGTGAAACTTCTAATACGCTGTGAATGCTAATGGATCAGTGGGCAGAGCAATGATAAGTGATGATACTTCTTTGAATGCGCCGCTGTCCTTGGCTGACTCGCGGGCTTCATTATAGATATTCACTGTACTTTGAAAATTAGCTTAAAAAACAAGAGAGAAACCTGGCAGGTATCAACAGCCTCAAAAGCTCGTCTTTAGTGGCTGCTCTGTGTTCCGCATAGTCCCTTGAACTTGTAGAGAATTGAAGACGCCTAAGATGGAGTATGAGTAATATTGGCGAAATAAAAATGAAAAGTTGAAATAAAAAAACAAAAAAAACAAAAAACTGGTCCATAGTGACGGATTGGGTTAAGACTAGCACAAGTGATACTACTACAGATATGATAAAAGCGCTGGTGGGGGGTGAAGTAAGGCTTACGACTAGCGGTGGTGACAAGTTGGAGAGATGAAAACGTCTGAGATTAGCGTTAACAGTGAAGGAAATTAAAAGTTAGACTGTACTATTGAAAATGAGAGAAAACCTCAGAGAGAAGGGGCATGGGGGCAAACCAAATATTCCTTGACTTAGCGTCTAATTCTGAATATGAATATTAGCCAGCGCGGTTTTAAATGTAAATACGCCATTATGCTGTCATTACTGTGTTCACATCGGCAGGCCCACAGGTCAGCCCAGCCACTGTTAATTTTGCCGGCAAACGCTTTTTTTTCCTTCCACCAGCGCTCTTGAAATGTTAATAACTTTCTATTAGTTAATGTAGCGTGACTAAAATTCCGATTAGATATAATTCATTTTAATATCTGTGACTGGCTGGCCCGATCATTTTCGCCGGCGTTCTCTCGGCCGCATTACACGATTCTAAATTGGACTCATTTACATTGGCTGGTTAAATCAAGGCCTTCTCTTGCAATTTAGCTGTCATCAAATCAATTTTGTAATTTTCTTTGCTCTTTGAGGTACGACTGTTCCGAATTGAATAATACCAGCCATCACATTTAATTAGCCGTTATAGCATGTGTCAGAGCTGGAGAGGATGCAGCAACATGGCAAATTCGTGGAGACACAACTTCATCAGAGCACATTAGGTACAAGATTGTGTCGGACAAGCGTTATCCTCCCTCCATTTAGTTCACACCACAAACTTCTACTGCGTAATTATGCCCCATTTACTCCTTTCTTATTCAAAATTACAGTTTGGCCAGTGGACGTGAGCTCTGACCTCCGCTTTACAATGGACCTTAACTGCTTTTCAACTCAAACTTTTGTGTCCGAAATCACTCCACACTTACGTTTAAGAATACCTTTGTTACATCAATAGGTTGTACAAATATGTGTGGGGAACGGTTTAAGCTACTTTTTACATAGACGCAAGGCAGAGAAAGTTCACCATAGTTCACTGTGCATGATTTGTTATAACTTCATCTAATAAAAAACAACAACAAAACATCTTTCAACTTACCTTAAAGATGCATTGCACAACATTTCCAGTGGAGAGTATGCTACTGATTTGTCTCCATGGAAATGTTATTGCTTTGTCTAGAATGTTCCACAGTATAGACTGAACTATCATGATGGAGACAAGCAAGTTACAGCATTATGCTACATTACAATTCAGATCTGTGGAGAGTCGCCCCTGTTCACAAAAGGAATTATTGTATTTTTGGAGAAATAGAAACACTTGTCATGAATAAAGGTTAGATGGGAATGCTTAAAGTCATACCATGGAACACTGCAGGCAAAGCAATTACATCCCCATGGAGACAAGAAGCTCAGAAATCTGGAAACATCATAGTCTACCTGTAAGTGAAAATGCATGTATTACTACCAATAACAAACTTAAGGAGACAGGTACCACACAGTAGACCAAAGGATCAAACCACTTGAATCAATAGGACGTTTTGTATAAGCGTGATCTTATTTATACAGCCAATTTCAACTCATATAATAAATTGATTAACTCACTAGAATTAAAAAGATGAAAAGAGGATAGTGGTCAGGGTGTCAGGTTCAATACAAATTTAATAAAGATGCACTACGTAACTTTTGTGGAGATGGTCTGTGTGTGAAGGGGGTTACCTACCTGCCTACCTATCTATGTGTTATTAAATAGCTTGGAATGTTCCACAGTATGGCATTAAACATGTATTTATTCAGTTAATAACTTGAAAAAGCTTCTCCACAGATTTGACCTGTAACTTAGCTAGCGGATCCTCCACCAGAAAGTTATTTAGTGGACTTTTAATTCTTAAATTGCATTCAGTCATGAGTCAGGAAAAAAAAAATAAAAAAATTAAAAAAGCATTTAATACTGCTAGTACTACAACAATAAAAGAAAGGTGTTGAGGCATAATTTTGTTTTCAGTACAACTAGTAAATGTTTATGAATCAGACCTTGTAGCACCAGAGAGACTACAGTATGTGTGGGGTTGGAGTAGTCCCACTGTGTGCTTACCCGGCCGGGGCGGTGGAGCTCCCAAGTGGCTCTGCTCAATGGTGACTGAACCAGAAGAACAGAGGGACAGAGGCTGTGCTCCGCGGGGGCTCTGGGACACCGCTGCCTGCCTGCCCGGGGACCAGCGCAGGGCCTGGGTAAGTGGAGGAGGAGGAGAGGAGTCGCTCCAGATCACAGGATAGGGGCTGTGTGCGTGGAGGGGTGGTCCGGGAGGGTCCAGAGGGGAGCTAGTGGGGGTCGGCTCTGCTGCAAGGACACTGCACACTGGGAAAACCACATAGTGAAAGTGTAATCCATTAGATAGTAAGCATGACTTGAAGTAAGTACTTTTACATCTTCAAAACAGTAACAAGTAAAATAGCCCTTATTGGTCTAGACTGACATTTAGTTTTGTTTTAAAGGTCCTATATTCAGCGAAATTGACTCTCATGGACTTTTTTTTTGCAATATTTTATTTTTGCTTTTTTGTTTGAGTTATACAATACACAAAAAAGAAAACAACTGAAAAACTAAAATCCTGTGCCCACCCTGCTCACCTCAAAAAAGACTGTCATGGACTTTAAGACATATTAGAATGTTGCCTCCTCATCAGAAACATACCTGGAGTTGTGTTTTGTTTCATTCACACATACGTAATCCAGCATTATTAGTCTATATCTTAGTCTATATCTTCAAAGCTCAAAATGCTCAGAATAAGCTCAGACGAGACTTAAGTATGCATATTAAAGCCGTTATGTAACAATTCTATTTGGAAGTTCTACCACCACAGTATGGCATAGTCCTTGTCTATCTTGCATTCTATGAGGTTTACATTGGTTGGTTTACATCGCCACAGATCTTACCAGTAACAATTAAACAATTACTCACTGCTTTTTATTAATTATAATTTATATCATAATTCATAGCATGTGTTGTGTCATGTTTTCAATTGAGTTAGTAATAAGCAAATTAAGATAATCAATGCTCTTAAATTACACATAAACAAATGTCTTGTAAACATCTCATTTGTGGCATAATTGGATTGCATGTTAATAATGAGCAACTGAAGACCATATTGGACCAATGCATTTTATGATAAATAAGATAAACAATTTTATAGTTTCTTTTGGCCCTGTTTTGCATGGCAGAGGTGTCTACGGCATTCAAAGCAGCTCCTGTTGTGATGAGGTGCTGGGGGATTTGGGATATCTAAATCTGCCTTCAGTGAGATACATATCAAAGCCACAAATGTCAGCAGAGATAGCAACATGGTAGTCCTGCTAATCCACTGACACTCACATTCTTGAACTCCTCCAAGAAGTAGATTTTTTGCATTTAAAATATGATCCACCTATGGATGGGTGTGACTAAGCATTAGAGATTGACCAATATGCTTTTTTTCATGCCGATACGAATTGTTTTGAGTGACCGATGGCCAATAAACTCTGCTGATATTTTTGGGTCAATATATGTGGTAGAGTTTGATATTTTCCTCAAAATATGTATTCTGAAATCATCCACAGCAGTTGTGTTTTGTTTCATTCACACATGTTTGAGTAATCATTTATTATTAGTCTGTCTACATCTATAAAGCTCAAAATGTCCACCTTCTGATGTCATTAATTGTATTTTTCAAGTTCTACCTTTTCACATCTACCTTTTACCTTTAGTTTTGTAGAGATTGGCAATTCCAGGGCTGAAATTATCCAAATGATTCTAGTGAAGGTGTATGGAGTTTTCTGTTTGAGAGAAGACTTCAGCCTAAATATGCAGGGTTTGTGTGTTAAACATGTATGAATGAAACAAAACACAACTCTGGATATGTTTGTGATGAGGAAACAACATCACAACATAGATGAGAAAACAGCATAATATGGGCCCATTAATTTAACTGTATTGTACTAGAACGTGTATATATATTTAGTCATCAAACCAGCTCACTTTACTTATCTCTAAAACAATGAACAAACTGCCTCTTCATCAGTGAACAGAATGGGCTGACAGACCTAAACTCTAAATGGCTTCATCTTGGTGTGATGTCTCTATTCCCTGTTTTGAGGCTGGCCGTAGAGCGGGGCTGATGTTTTAATCATGTCCGGGGGGCTCGTTGTGATGGGCCGCCACCTCTGGGTCTCTAATTGTCTCCGGCCAGGCTGGCTCTGCTGATCACCCTGCGTCTGGAATGGCTAATGACTCCATAGCCACACACAGGGCAGAGGGAGCTGTTTCCCTGCTGCCGGTATTACACAGAGGTTAGATGGAGGGACTTAGGGATGTATATATATGCTTTTACGTGCTCCTATACGTTTATGGAGACTTAATGTGAAGTTATGGTAATAAAGGGAGGGGTGGCATCAAATTAAGGTGTAGTCAAGGTCCAGGTGGGGTCAGAGGTCAATTATTAAGACAAAAAGAATGTGATGTGTTTGTATTTTTAGCATAAAAGCACATAGCAAAACAGTCCATTTATTATTATTAGTATGATTATTATACTAATTACACGTATTACATGACAGATGGATTATTTTCAGCACTGTGAAGTGAATGCTTGTTCATGTCATGTCTGATTCATATTTTTGCCTGTTTTAATGTTATAAAAATAAAAAAAGCTGTGAGCTTTAAGTCATGTTATAATGTTGTTAACGCATCAAAAACATACCTGGAGTTGTGTTTTGTTTCGTTCACACATTTGAGTAACCCCTTATTATTAGTATGTCTAGATCTCCAAAGCTCAAATGCTCTGCTCAATAAATCTTGCAATTCCAAATGATGCTAGTGAAGGTGTATTAAAGTTTACAAACTGTGGAGCATCACAAGGTGGAACAGAGTGTTTTCCAACTAAGAGAAAAACTCAGCCTTAATATGCAGGGTTTGTGTGTTAAACATGTGTGAATGAAACAAAACACAACTCCAGGTATGTTTTCATGAGGAAACAACATTATAACATAGATCAGAATTCAGCGTATGAGCCCTTAAAGGTGCACAATGTAACTTTACTGCTGAAAGGTCTGCCACATGCTTGTCTCCATGGAGATGTGAATGTTATGCCTGGAATACTGTATATAATGCCATTTAACTGGAACAAAAAACTAATTGAAAATATCTCTATCAAATTTTTCCATCTTTTTTGTCTCAATATAGTGCCCAGATTTCTAGTACAAAATGCTCTTAAAGGTGCCCTGTGTAACATTTCTGGAGTGGGTTTGCAACCTGCTTGTCTCTAGTGAGATGTTAATGCTTTGGTTTAAATTGTCCACAGTATGGTATGAAACTCAGCTGTCTTGCATTTACTCAACTTCAGGTGTTTAAGTGCTTAAAAGTGTCTTGAAAAACATCCATTCTTACTGTGAGTAACCTGTCATTTGTTTACAAGTCTCCGTGGCGATTCATAAGTTTATGGCCATACTGTGGAACATTCTAGGCACATCTCCATGGAGACCAGCAGGTGATAGACCCTTGAGCAGACACCTTTAAGACAACCACAAAGTAATTATATAATGTATCACATTTACCTATACTGATCCCATGTTTGGTCAAATAACAAAACTGTTGCAGATTTCATTAGTTAGGCTCTACTTTATCTGCTTAATAGTGTCAACATTTTACATGTGAATCCAAGTGGAAAAACATTAAAATAAACATAAATAAATGAGCCTCAATATGCAACTTCCAAAAATACCCCTGGAGCCAATTTGTCCTACACCTCTGAGAAAATCCTGGTGTGTAATGTGAAATCGTCTTTGGCCAACTTGAAAGGGAATTAATTGTAGCGTGAGGTTAAATGGTTAAGACGCGCGGCCGCCATCACACCCCATTAGGAAACGCTGCTTTATGAATGATACATTTCTGCACCGCGCCCAGATACAAACCTTAATCTCCCTCTAAGCTCCAAGGCTCCCCCCCTGGCCCTCTGGACTGGCCTGCGGATGATGTGGACTTAGGCTAACGCTGCTATTGCTTATGGCCATGATTGTACACCTGTGGGTAAGGCTTTGCACACAGTCGAAATAGCCTTTGACCAAATCACAAATTTCTATTCAAGAACTAGTTTGTCATTCGTGGGCAAATTCTGAAGCTCTTTTTGTTGCATGGAAAAAAAAAAAAGTACCACGTTTTTTTTAGATAAGTGTTATTGAGTGTGGCAGGACAAAAAGCCCCAAAGTCAAGATTTTTCAGCTAAAGAATATATTTAATTTTTGTACCCCACTTTAGAGATAAATGGCGTGCGAAAACCAACACAACTCGCAGTAATGTTGGACCCTGAGCATTAATAAGCAGCAGCTACTCAAGTGTTTCGTACACTTAATAACAAAGCATGTCTGGGCGCCCCTTCCCTCCATGCGCTGGCCTTATTAGCATACAATCTGAATGCGGAGAGCACCAACAATGGGGAGGTCAGTGCCGCTTGGATGGGGTCAATTCTGAGGACGGCTCGCCAACACGCGCTGTATGTGTCTTTGCATACTGTCGGAAATCTATTGCCATGCTGGAAGTTAAGTGGCGCTGAATGCCAGTGGTAGACCTTCCAGACTGGCTTCTTGAAAATACAAAGCGTGGCCCCGCCAATTGCATTCTGCTCCATTTTACCTTTTGAAGAGGCAATCCAAGAGTTTAACCCCCAGAATATTATCTCGTTCCCTTCTCCCATGAGCAGAATGGCCGGCACTCATCACTCAAAAAAGAAAAAAAAAATACAATTCTGTTCTGTCCGTCTGGTCCAGCCCGCGATAATCCGAATCCACTTTTAGCGTACTGATAAGACAACCTATTAAATGTAATTATAAAATGGGTGGTACAAATTGTTAGTGCTGTGGCTATCTTCAAAATGTCTTAATGTCTTGAAATAGCCCTGGTGATTTAAATCATTTTAGCATTTCCTTGCAATTAGCTTTCACATAATAACACTGAAGCTAATTTCTGCAGCACGTTTGACATTATAAATGTAATTGGCTCCCATTCACATCCCCAGTGTGACACATCTATCAAGCCTCATGGCCGACATTTATGCTGTTGTGTGTACACAGCTCACCACACACACTGCGTGTGCTGGCCACTTTGCATGGCCACATAAACAATCAGTGTTTTCACCAAAATCTATCAGGCTGCGTCGTTATAACGACCAGCCATTGATTGCGTTCCCTCCTTCAATTTAACGCTCTCAATAAAAATAAGGATCTACAATGCATTCTAATTACACTTCTTAGGTGACCTATGTAACGACTGTTTCCAATGAAGGCTCATTAATTGGCCTGTCACAGTTCAGTTGGAGGCTATTGTGGCACTGTCCTTTTCATGGGCATGACCAGCATCGCTGAATGCTCATATAGAAGAGCTCCAATAACAGTTAAAATGCTATTAGCGCGCCTGAGCCACAGCCGCACTGTGCTCACTCTAATTTGAGCCCTGTGTGAGTCTCTGGGGACAGATTCCCAGCGCTCCGGCCCCATACGTTTGTATGTGTGAGTGCACATACATGCACAGGTCTAATTGCACCAGTTCCTAATGCTGCAGACAACAATGTCTTCCTTAAGCACATATGCACATGCATGGAGACGCTCTCATGCACAAACTCAACAGATAAATGTCTTTTTCAGACTAAACAGTCAGCACCACTCATATACCATGTTAATTCACCCAGGGACTTGAGTGTATGCATGCAGGCTTTTGTCACCGCTGTCTTATAGCCATTGATAGTTCAGGGACAGTACAAATTACTGGCTTCTCATGAGTAAATAAGTGATTTTCTTCAGCAGAACACATCATTCACAGATTTGATGTCTTCCTCTGCTGTATTCTAAAGATGTGAATAGTGGATATAATAATGCACCCAATTTGAATACAAGGCAAGGTAAGCCTTTGATTCACGCTCGGGCTCCATGAAAAGCAGTGGCGCTTGATGGATTATTTGGTAATTTCAGACCACTTTGTTGATAGAAGCTAGCCTTGCAAGGGATAACAAAGCCAAGCTTTTGCCATATGAAAATTATTCTGTTTAAGGGCAATCTGTGACCAAGTTTTCAAATGAAATGAAAGAGAGAATAGGACTCTTTCTGTTGGATAGATGCCAGTTTTCAAGTAGCACTCTTGCTTACCAAAGCTCAATTCTAAAAGACGACTTCATTTATTCAGTGAATGGCGTTCAAATGAGTGGACAACGACCAATCGATTTGCACCACAGAACATGAATAAGTTTATGCGAAAGAGAAAAAAATTATAAAAAAAAAAACTTTTAATGAGGACAGAGTCGGTGATTATAAACAGTGAAACGGTGCTGTCCCAGCCTCATCCGTCTGCGGGAGGAAATGGAAGTGAACAAACTCATTATTTTTAATGTGTATATGCTTGGGCTCATTTCGGCATTGTCTTTTAATAACAGCAATTTAATGGAGTGGTATTTAGAAAAGGCGACTCCATACATACTTAATACCATTACTGACCAAATTAACCCCGAGTACGTCTTAATTACATTTAGTTCCATGTGATTGATCATGCTCTTCACATGCACAGGATATTGCACATGGATGGGACCGCTCTGGAGCAAGTTTGTTTTCTTTTCTTTTCCTCCAGTCACAAAGACCCGACTTGTAGGCCTGTCAAGTTAATTACTATATCAACTTATAGTTCAATATATGAAAGCTGGATGTGTTTTTGGAAACAATATTTATCGTGTGTACTTTTTCTTCGGATTACAGGTACATTTAAGATGTAAGTTTAAATTAACCAATTCTAAAACTCATTACAGATGCAAATTAAGTACTAAAGTGTTTTTATTTTTATTTATTATGGTATTTATTTATTGCAACTCATGATTGTACATTTAGAGCATTTTTTTTTTTTTCTAGTTTAAATTTCGTCTTGGGTTTTTGTGTCTGTGGCATTTAATTAGTTTCTATATTTACTTAAATATCGCACTTCAAAATTTGTTATCGTGACAGGATTACTGACTTACAAAGTGTAGAAAGAGTGAAAATATTACAAGATTCTGATTCCAACTTTAAAATATCAGGAACAGGAATCTAGCCAATCGGATGGTTAGCTAGCTATGCACATCAATTTCTGCATGACACTGCTCCCCTTTTGATTAAAATTCATTTGGTGACAAGCTCTCAACTGCCACTCACACAGCCATCAGTCTCGGCATTGTACAATATTATTCAAAAGCATACTTGAATCCTAATGAGAATCTCATTGACAACTTATTGCTTGGGAGGCTGATGGACATCGATTGGTCGGGGTACGGTTTGGAGTGGAGCCCCCCTCTGTCTAACCTGAGAAGTAGAACGCACAAGCTCTCAGAACAGTCATACAAGTCACCACAAGGGCTTCTGGATCAATACTTGCCACTATTTCACTATTACACATGATTTGGTATTGTTTAGTTATAACTTTATAACTTTATACTTTTTAGTTTCTGATGCATTCCAGATGCAAACTATATGTGCAAGTTTGAAAAAAGCTTGGACATTTCATCTTTCATTTATTAATACTGACACTTACAATTTTAAAATGTATATTCTGTTTTGTTTTGTTTTTTAAGCTGCACTATGTAACTTTTCTGGTGGAGGTTAGCTGCTGTATTTAGTTTGCCTGGAATTTTCCACAGTATGACAGTTAACTTATCCACCTCCACAAAGACAAGCAGACAACACCCAACACAAGTTACAGGTTACATCTGTGGAGAGGTGAGCTGGTGATTTCTGCACTAAAAACACCTGTAATTAAACTAATACAAGATAGATACGTTTTATGCCATGCTGCGGAACATTCCAGGCAAAGCAACAACAGCTCCATGGAGACAACCAGATCACCACCCCCTCCACCAGAAAAGTTACACAGTGCATCTTTAAGTAATCTCTTTATCCCTACCCACAAACCCATATTACACCAATTGTCTAAACACAATGCAATAAAATAAAACTTACATCTTAAGATCTCATTAAAAGGAACTCTACAGTGCAGAGAAAATCAAGTAAAGAAAAAAAAGGTTTAGCTTTAAGTTATCCGAGACCAATTAAAAAGGAATTATCACCATCTTTCTCCAAGCATATGCAGCGTTTAGTGTGTTTAGTCATGTGTTTTCAGTTTGATTTTTAAGGAGAAAAAGCTGGCTCTGCCTTTTAAGCCCAGCAGGGAAGCCAGATGTTTATGATATCTTGGCAATCTGTTAGGGCATGTTCTCTTTCCCCATTTTTAAAGAGTGAAGTTATGAGTCCAACCAGAACAAATACATGTTTCAGGATATCCAACAGCTACAAGGATGCAAGACCCTGGACTCCTTTTGCCATTCCCAAACTACGACACACCAAACATATGTCCTGTCAGTCATCATATCATATCATCTTTGCATTGTTTTTTCCTTACGACCTGTATATTGCTGAACTATCTTGTTACTTATTTGTACTTATTTCATGTTCCAAGTATCTTCAATTCTAAAACCTGTATTTGCTTACTGCTTGTTTATCACTGAGCACAACGGGGTGTGTTCTCATACTTATGGCCTCTCTGAGTCCAAGGCTGGCACGCAATAACCAAGACAGCACTTTCAATAACCTTGACGGACAGATTAAAAAGAGGACTCAATAGCTACTCTTCCCCACGAGCACTCCATCACATAGGCCGCTATCCTTCAACGGCGCTCCTCTCTGCTTTTATCGTCTGCGCCTGTCAATCACTGCGTGGCGTCTGCAAAATGGCCCCTGCTACCGGGTTCGGGCTTATCCCACTTGGTCGGCAGGTTAGGAGAGGTAGAGAATAGGGCCTTATCACTGAGCTGGAGTATGCTGGTCACCCCACTGACCACACACTGGGGTATGTAGTAGGTGTATGGCAATGTGGAGTTGTCATTTGGGTGGCCCTGTCAGACTACACCTGTGAAAGTAAAAAAAAAAAAAAAAAGTAAAAAAAAAAAAAAGAAAAATTTTGGTGGGTAAATAGCCCCACACTGCGATGGGTTCCCTTCTGTTTGCAACACGTAGTCTTTGAGAGTTCACAGCCTGGCTCCAAGGCACAAACCAGAGAATCAAACTGCTGAAGGCGAGCGCGGATAACAGGTGAACCCTCCCCAAAAACACAAAACAAGAATGAAAAGAAAAAAGGGAATCCTGATGTGAATTTATGAAATGTGTCGCCAAGGGGGAAATGGAGATGTTTCATAAATGCAACATAATTAAGAGGTACTACCCAGCCTAGTGTACGTGTAAGATATGTATTATGCCTATGTCCATGGCACAGTGTTAACAAAAATTGAAAAATATAGCCTTTTTCCATGTTATGAACAGTCAATAATTCTTAATCATTAACAAAATATAAACTAGTGGATGCAGAATATGTTGGATAATACAAATATACCATTTACTAAACTACTACTACTACTACTACTACTACTACTACTGATTTTATCCTGATGCCTTCAGGGCGTTGGTTTTATGCACCGGTATGAAAGACTAATTGGTTCTCAAATTCTTTTCTGCCCTCTCCTATTAAATTGCTAAATTCTAAGGGTACAGTTTTCTGAATGTTGTGCACTGTAATTTGTAGATCGTCACTGAGTTCTACTTGTGGACTGTAATGGACTGACATACTGTGTGTGTTTGTGTGTGTGAGAAGTGAGAACTGCTCTGAGATGCTGCTAATAAATTACCCTATGGGATCAATAAAGTTTTCTGAATCTGAATCTGTATCTAAACAAGTAATACATCATTTTTGTGTATGTACATCTTTTGAGTTTTGTGTGTTTATGAAGTCATCTTTATAATTGCCAGTGTTGGGGAAGTTACTTTGAAAAAGTAATTACCCCTTACTGCTTGAAAATGTAACATATTATGCTATAATTTGCTTCTCTCCGCCTGGTTATCTGATGGCAAAAGACATGGCTACAGCTAACTAAGTAACTAAATAAGTATTTTGTTTGTAAGTGTAATTAAATTACAAGTATTTTCAAAGCAATCCATTGCACTACTAAATTACTCAAAGTTGTAATCCAATTACAGTAACTAAGTATTTGTAATTCAGTTACGTCCGACACATAACCAGTGCCTTGGTCCTGGTCAGCAAGTTTGACCAAAATATGCAGATGAAATTCCAAGAAAATATGAATGACTCAAGTTTACAATAGCATTTTTTGGGCAGTTAAAAAAAACTGGTAAATGATGAATATTGTTTAACAGCTAGTGACACTAAAATCAAAGTTTATGGTAATTATTAATAAAACAAAACCCCATATTGAAAACGTGGTTGGTCATTTCACAGTAAAGATGTTAACTTAAACTGTAGTGGACTTGGATAAACGCTGCGCCTCTGAGCACGGCAATTATGAGCTGTGCAATGCCTTAATGGGAAAAAGATGAGGAGCCAAAGTTGTGCCGGGGTTAGCGCCTATAGTACACAGTCTATATCAACAATAGTCTAAGTGATATAGCAGCTAATTAATGCTTCCAACTGCTTCCTAATTGCCACCACCTCTGACCCGCAGTTACCTCCAGGAGCCAGAGGAGGTCCCAGAGGGCATTGGCTACACGTGGGGACAGAGAGGAAGGCCGCTCCCCCTCTGATCCCTGAATGTCAGAGTAAGGGCATAGAGGGGCTAGCGTTTTCCTACCCACAAAACTGAGCACCCGCCTGGACACACAGTGGGCATTTTAGCTTGCTATAATCTTAAGGGATTACAGGTCAAACCCATTGCACACACAAGGGAATACGCTCTTTAAAAACCTTTCACAGCCGGTGGTGAATATGTGTTCTTTAGTCCACTGGGGGCCTGGTGTCATCCTAACCTTATTTACACTCTTTTTAATAAACTTAAATGTACTTTTCCATACTGGAAAACACTAAATCAATATACATTCATGAAATAATAAAAAAATAATAATACTACCCGCTTCACTACTAGGGAAAAATGAATTATAAATCATGGTTAATATCTGCAAGTTCATGTGAATCTATACCACTGGCTTGTCTTTACTATGCAAGACCAGATCAATTTTGCAACGTTAAACAACAATTGATTTTCATAAAGTTAATAATGTAACAGCAATTACATGCAGCAAAAATAGTGTATCAAGATTATCAAAATATATAAAGGGTTAGCTCAGTGAGTGTTTGTCCACTGATCTGAAGATTGGTGGTGCGATTCCAACTCCCACAGGAATGCTGTTGTTGTGTCCTTGGACAAGACAGCTGCCCAGTGTCTGCGTATATAGGTGTAAGAATACTGGTCCTTGATTTTAAGCATTGTGAGTGCTTTATAAAAATGTGACCACTACCACCTGATTTATTTTTGGGTTGAGGCCCATCGGTTAGAGACTGGCTTGTAAGGAGGGCATTTTATTGGAAGTTCAGTCATTAATAGTCATAAAGGTGCAAGATGTAACTTTTCTTGAAGGAAGTTCAATTGAGATGTTATTGCTTTGCCTGGAAAGAATAGTTAGAATCAGTTTTCAAGGTAATTAAAAGATAGGTAGGTAGGAAGGTAAAAGATACAGTAGATAGGTTAATCTGTAAAGCGCCTTTGTGACATATGGCTGTGAAAAGCTCTATAGAAATAAAAACTTATTTATAAACTTACTTAATGCCATACTGTGAAATAATTCAGGCAAGGCAATACAAAAGAGAGACGAGCAGATCCTCCATAGTAGACTCCTTATTAGAAAAGTTACATAGTGCACCATTAAAGGGCTTAAATTAGGCTACTCTCTAATCTCTGTTAATAATGTTTACTCATCAAGTACATACCCAAAGTTGTGTTTTGTTCCATTCACACACGTTTAACACACAAACCCTGCATATTTAGGCTTGAGCTCTAAAAGGTAGAGCACTCTATTCTACCTTGTGATGTCTTGTGGTAATACAGAAAGTGCTCCACTATGTTTTTAAACTGCATACAGCTTCACAGAGCATTTTGAGCTTTGCCGATGTAGACAGACTAATAATAAAGGATTACTCAAACATGTGTGAATGAAACAAAACACAACTTTAGGTATGTTTTTGAGGAGAGAACATCCCAACATGGCTAAAAGCTCATAAGAATCAAATTTGCATAATACGGGACCTTTAAAAGATTCTAGGATCTTAAAAGGTCTGAACCGATTCGAGCCTCGACTTAGCTGAAATCTGCCCTATTCTGTCTTCACAAACAACAGTTATTTAGCGTCCTTCAGCATATGTGGTACTTCATCTGCATAAATATTTGCCACATCAGCCCGATTTATCATTGACATGCAAATGGACATTTACAGAGCTGGACTCACGCAAGTGGAACTCTGGATGTCTGTGTCTATTTTCACCATCATTACATCTCCACTCACTGATCCCATTCTGCTGTTTATTAGAGCACTCATGGGACCCAATGCATTACAGCGGCCCTTCAAAACTTAATCTAACGTTTAATTAAAGTTGTCCAATATGGAAACACTACACCAGGCGGCTCAGAATTAACTTCAGGCTTGCGTTGCTCCTCCGTCTAAGCTGTGAGACGTTTGTGAAGGCCTTAATGAAGATGTTGTTAAGAGACACATTGGGCTCCATTTGCATGCAATTACAGGGCATTGCTTTGCCTGTCAGCATCCATGCATTCACACATCCTGCATCTCTGGAGAATTACCGCTCCCCCTCCCGCTTCGTTCATTCCTCTACTGTCTCCATGTTTAGTTAAAGTTATACGCTCTACTTTGGTAAATAGACTGATCAACTTTTCTTCTGTGGAAATATAAGGCTTTTCATGTTACATTGCTAAATTCTGATGTATATAGGTTGAATTAAAAGATTAAAAAGGGCCCATATGATGCTATTTTCTGATCTGTCATCTATAATGTTGTGTGTCGTTTCAATCACACATATTTAACACACAGGCATATTTGAGTTCTTCTCTCAAACAGAAAACACGCTGTTCCACCTTGTGTGATGTCATGTGGTAACACAGCAAGTGCTCCACTGTGTTTTTAAATGCTACCCACCTTAGAATAATTTGGATAATTTCAGCACTAGCTATCTCTACTTGAGCAAAAGGTAAAAAGGTAGCTGTTGACTTGATAACTACCACTTCATGACATCACAAAGTGGGACAGAGCATTTTGAGCTTTGGAGATGTAGACAGACTAATAATAAAGGGTTCCTCAAACATGTCTGAATCAAACAAAACAATTCCAGCTTTGTTTTTGAGGAGGCAACAACATTATAACATTTTAAAGCATACTAGAGTCAATTTTATGTAATATATGACCTTTAAGCCTGGCAATAGCAGGACTATACTGAGACTAAACCAAGTCTAGTACAGCACTGCATGGTCCCAGGTTTGATTTCTAGTAGATTAGAGCAATCCTGGTTGGCTCAGTAACAATTGTAGAATTCTGTTCGAACTACACATTTTTAACACATCCAGCAGTGTTATCAATTGAGAGAAGACTGAAATGTAAACTGCTTCAGTACTACTGCATTTTACATGCATTACATGCATTTCAGTACATGTTTTTAGAGGTCAAAAATAGAGGGTTAGCAGATTTTATAAATAATAAGATAGAAAATGGTGCTGTTACTTAAATAATTGCCATCTTTGCAATCTGTTAAATACTATTTAAATTAGAATTTCAATATAACTGTGATTTTTCCAACCAGGAGTAAACCAGGACAGAGCTAAAATAAAAAATGCAACGAAGAAGTGATTACTAAACTGGACCAAAATCTTAATTAAAACTAGAGATGCATCGATACGGCGTTGTTCAGTTGCTTTTTTATTTCCTTTATCTAAAATAAAATAAGACAAAACTGATTCCAAATGTGCTACCTGTGATTTATCTCTCAAGTATTAACAGAACAACTTTGTGCAGATAAAGGTTCAAACATTATGAGACTTTCTGAGCCGACTAGAACTGGTAAACAGTCTAATTACATCTATATATGAAGACATCAGCTGAAATGATATTTGAAAGCCAATATCCGATCCACAAATTTTTCAGTATCTGTACTCATAACCGATACCAGTATGAGATCGGTGCATCCCTAATCAAAATACTAGATTAGAATTTATCTCTGAATCTAAGTGGCAATTTCAGCAGTACTTGGCCCACAGCTTGAGAACCTGCTTTTGCTCTTGAAACATATAAAATTATACGCTGCTTCTATATGCTCAACTATAATTAACATGGTGTATGGTGGAAATTTTGATGCCCAGAGTGGAGATGTGGGGAGCACAGCCAGCGAAGGACAGCAGCTAAATGATCCGCTATTATATGGAGTGTTTGGTCATTTGTATTAGCGCGTGGCGTAGAATACAGATCTGCCTGTCCCCCTGGTGCCATCATCATTGTGTACCATTAATAGCGTTGTTGCTCATAGCTACAGCAAGCCCACGTTTTGTACATCGAATCGGATTTGTCAGTATCCTCAAATGGGACGTTTACCTGGCGTTATTCAACACTAAATATGCCTGTATCCTAACTAGGGAGACTTGTGGATTGATAGGTTTACAATACAGTCATTAGTTGGGAGTGATTTGAGTTGTCAGTAAACAAGAGGCCAGTGGAGATAAGGAACAGCAGAGAGGAGGAAGAGTGATGTCGACTCTCGGAGATAAATGAGCTTTTGGGATGCGTGTGGAGCAGAATAAATACATCTTCTTAGACTGATGGATTCAATGGTAGCGAGGAGATGAACAAGTATTACTGTCATTCATGCTGAAGAGGAGCTAAAGACAGGATTAAATCTGGAGACGTCTCTGCATCGCCAATATGTTTGTGGAATACAGTGCAATTACATGACGGCTGGGAAGGGAGGAAGAAAAGAAGGGGGTTTACACGTGGCCTACTTTGTTTACCAAAAGTTTTAGGATTTTAACAAAAGGAGATTGTTCAACTTGACAAAGAACATTTCACAAAAAAGAAATGGTCCAATGCAATCCTCTGTTTTAAGGTGAATGAAAAGAATCTCTTGTTTGTATTTTTGAAAAGGTAAGAAAGATGTCACATGATTTAGATCTGACTGGTTGTCAAGGATACCAGCACCCAGTCAGGTGACCAGGGTGCAACAAATGTCAGTAAGCACAGGAGTTTTTGTTTTTCATCCATAACACAATCTGGCGTGCGGTAATTCAAAGTCTCTGTCTTTTTGGGTCTGCGATTGAAAGAGGAATTATCAAAAATACACTTTAATACAAATTTTGCAGGGATCACCAAAAGCAAAACGTGTAATTGGACTTTTTAACGTAACTTTGTAATGTTATAATCTGTATGGTTAAACAAGTATTGATTTCAAAACCAGAAAGTGAAACTACAGCTCGATTTGAATCAAATGATAAAAAAAATACTTGCATTAACATTATTTTTGCAAAACTAAAATGTTACTGTCTAAATGTCATGTACTAAAATAATATTAAAGATTTTCAAATGTGACCCTATTGTGCAGTCTGGCTGCTCTCTAACATATTCTTATTGCCACTAACTGATGAATGTTTATTTGTATTATTTAAATGCATGAATAACTTATCTTTCATTTTCATTCAGTAATATGACCCTGCCTAGATCTAATTTAATTGCGCTTGTAAAAGTGGGCTATGACACTATGAGTCAACAAAGTCATTCTATCACCTCTCACACCGCTTTTAATAACATTTGTACACATATATTTTTATCCCTTTACTGACCTCTTTTCACGTCCATTAATGTCCACTTATTGATTTCCTACGTTTCCCAGAATGCTTCACTTCCTCTCTCTCTCTCTCACTCTCTGGTTGGCGAGATACCCAGGTGCAGTGATTGAGGTGCCCCTTCGCTCCTGAGCATGTCTGGGGGCCCTGTAAGTCCGCCGCACTCTGCAAGCACAAATTGGTGGGTTATCTGTTGGCTCTCCTGCCTCCATCTTATATTTACCAGAATGTGTTTGTGCACCGATGATGAAAGAAGAGGCTGTTAGCGTTGGATCGCGGAGGACTGACACCCAAACCTGACATTTACTGGTAAAGTGGATGCAAAAGGGAGAGAGAATACATGGAAGCAGCCCAGGAAATATCTTGGGGTGAAGAAGTCAGCGCTCAAGACGGGAGACAAACAGCAAAATATAAAAGTTACCCTCACGCTCTGAAAGCTCAAACACGCTCTATACAAATCTACTTATTATTCATTGCATTTAAATACAAGTAATTACAATCAATTATTTTAATGTGCTATTATGTGTAGGCCTATGTCATTTATGATTCACACTGCAATAATGCACTTTCAAATAAAAACAGTTTAGACCCTTTGGGAGTTAAATTTGGTGAAAGGTCAAAGGTTACTCCTTCACTAATTTACACATTAAGGTTTATTGACTATTTTTTATGACTCAAATAATTAGGCACAGAATCAAACTAAATTATAATTTCATTTTCAGTTTTAGCCTGTGTTTAGATCATACACTCAAAAATCTATTATCTAGTATATTCTTATGCACATGGATTTAGTGCATCTAAAAAATGAAAATCTGAAATTGCTCAGTATAAAATATATAAATAATTACTTTAAAATGAATCTGAAGCAATGTGAAGTTATCTGTATTACTGGGGTACACAAAGTATGTGTCTATACTAAATTATTATTATACTTTTTTATTGTATCTTTTGTTTTAACTGTTGTAATATGAATGAATATTTTAAATGTGCACTTTGTGTCACTTTGCTTGTATGGTATTAAGTAAAGTTTATAATAATAGTCTTGCTTCCTATCCTATCTCCATTGTTAATCTTACATTTCCTGTCTGAGTGCTGACTACACGCATTCCTTTAAGCAGCATATCCGCTATACATAACTTCTGATCCACTTTTATTCTCTCTTTTAAAACAAAGGAAAGGAAGTCAGCTCTACTTTCTCTATCTCTATCTCTCTCTTTCTTTCTCTCACTTGTGACACGTTGGACTGGGGCAATTAGGATACCTGATGTGTCCAGTGCTTAATAGAGTCTTCTTGGGGTATTTAGACTTCAGTGGGATTACGCACATCTTTGTCATGTAGATCTTTTGGAGTGCCGCTGGCGTCCGTGCAGATAAAATGAAGGAGAAACGTGAAGAAGGGGTAAAAACGCCGGGAAAAGGCGAAGGCAATGGAGGACACGGAGCTCTCAGCTAATGACAGGGCTACTCTGCATCACTGCACTGACTAATGAGCACTCCAGCCAGGGCGAGCTTATAAAGACCCGCCGACATCCGTGCGTAAGTGCGGAAGGCCCAGAAACTTAGAAAACAACAATATTACAAAAAGAAAAAAAAAACTACCTCCCAGATATGCGTGACAACCGAGGAAACTCTTAATAATTCACATTTTATCGATCTACCTCGCTCGACTTTCTAACTCCCACGCTACAGGAGAAGGATAGGGCCCCACCTGTAGGTTCCCATGATGCAACGCGCGCACACACAACTGGAAATGGACGGACAAAGAGAGAAAAGGGGCCCTGCTGCAATCAACGCGGTGACCTTCCTAAGAAAAGTACCAAGATTTTTTCCCGATCGCACCTGTTTCGGATGACTCAATTACAACACATGACAATAAAAGAAATGCTCCAAATCGCCATTAAGGTGACGCTAATTATACGTACAGCAGCGTGGCGGTAATCTACACTTGACGCACACACAGCACAATGGCACTTAAGAGATTAGAAAGGGGGCGAAATGACATCTTTAGGTTTGAACAATGATGCCACAAGAGAATCGCCTTTTTTCTCTCACTTTGGAGCGAAATCAAATTAATATATCAAATTTAAATGTTTAAATATTCATAACTCAGAGATAAGAGGTCTTCGTCACTCTGTTTTCACGTCTCCAAGCGGTTTTACGACTCCAAGGGTGGTCTGGTTCATTGTAAAGTGTCTCTAAGTAGCGACCATTTGCCCCGAGAATTAGGACATTACTATTTCTTCTTTAATTGCATACATTAAAAGATTAGAACTTTCATATAAATCCAGCACACTGCGTTGAAGTATCTCTGGTCTATCAAAGTGTCGTTTCTTGAACTTTAGCCCCACCTTCAGGAGACAGCGAGTATAACAACGAAAAGGCCCTTTCCAATATCCACTCTAAATGCAAATTCTTCAACTTTTTGTTCCGTTATTTACTTCAGTCGCTGTCAAAATAGTATATTTGGCCTTAAAGAATAATAGAAAAATATAAGAGCATTTAAAATAAGTTATGATAACTAAATATGCAGTGTTACATGTGTAGCAGTTGCCATGTTGGCTTATATTCAGCACCATGGATAGTTCTGACAGATATGACGGGTTATATTTGTCCTTTTGGCTTCATTAAAACAAAAGAGTAACTTAATTTCTTGTGGTGGGTGTCATTTTTATCAATGTCACTGTGATCATGGTGCCATCATTGAGATCATAGTGTTGTCGTTAAATCAGATTATATCTCAAAGACTTTTTGACTCTATTCTTATTTAGCACAAATTGGAAAGTGAAGAATAGATATTTGTAGAATGATTGACATCTCTCATCTTACAAATTTAAAAGAGCAGAGCAATTAATAGACTATTTTTGAGTTTTATTTAATAAGAATAACTTTGACTCAACTTGGTATTAGTTTTATGTGTAGCCTGTATAATTTACATACCTAATGGTGTAGGCAAAAATACTTTACATGAAACAGTAGGTAGATATTAGTAATATTGTGCATTAACAACACTTTTAATATAGAAGCTACTTATTGATAGGTCAGGCATAGTCTAAAGAAATATAATTTAACCCTCTTTGTCTGATTTTCTTACTGGTATATGGGATAATTTTAACATTTTCTTATTTTCATTTATTCTTCACATTTACGTGTCTCTGCTGAGTTATATGTTTTGCATTTATGTAAAAAGGCTGCCACCTGCTGGAGAAGATTTAAGCAATCTGAACATCGTCATGCTATCTTAAGACTATATTTGATTTAAATTTGTGGAGGAAGAGCTAAATAGTGCTAATATTAGATAAAAGGTATTTCCAAATTAGTTCTTGCCCTTGATGTATTTTGACTTGCATAAATAGCATGTAAGCTTTGTTGTGATCTGCTTTGATCACTTCGAGTTCTTCTCTTAATAATATTGTCTTAAAATGACAGCTTTTGTCTTAGTTGATGTGCTTATTTGGGCACGTTTTGACAGGCAGGTCAGTAAACTCCCTCTGCTTTGTAATCTGATAATTATTGGTGATTTATTGATAGAGCAAGTCTGACTGACAGGTAACTTGGCTTTTGTGTCCTTATAGTGTTTCTGCGGTAGACGGCATCAATATTTAAAATGCAATGGAGCAAAAAGCCTTTCAGTCACTTTGTACTTACCAACTTATAAAATGTGAACTATATTTAACTTGTGATTGTCCTTGTTGGTACACAGGAACGAAACTCCAAAGATCGCATGAGGAGATCAAGTTGCTGTCCCCTGAAGGTTCCTCAAAGTGACTTCTATCTCCTTGTCTCCTTGTCTTCTCTGCTTTGACCCCAGTGCATGTGAGAGTGGTCTGACAGCTGAGCAGCCTGTACAGTAAGCTTTCATTTTGACACGTTTAACCCCAGACCGTGCAGACATAAGCAAGGTATTAGTGACTGTAAGCCTATAGCCCATCTTCCATTATGGGCAAGTGAGCCTGGTCTGCAGACGACAGTTAGCACACTCACTAAATGAAAAAGGCCGGTAATATTAGAAGACGCCTAATTGTTTCAAATGGGAAGAGTTTAGGATGCTTTGCAAGTGACATGCTGTCTGTTGGCTCGGCTTGCAGGCTATGCCTCTGCTCTTATTTCACATTTTGATATTATATTATTTAGTATTATTATTATTTTAAAGGTCAAACATTGCACAAAATTGACTCTTGTGAGGTTTAAAACATGTTATATTATTGTTACCTCCTCAAAACATACCCGGAGTTGTGTTTACTTCCATTTGCACATGTTTGAGTTATCCTTTGTTATTAGTCTGTCTACATCTCCAAAGCTCAAAATGCTTTGTTGCACCTTGTGTTAGTGGTACTTCTCAAGGTAACAGCTACCTTTTACCTTTATTTTAGTAGAAATGGGCAATTCCAGAGCTGAAATTATCCAAATGATTCTACTTAAGATATATGGAGTTTAAAAACAGTGGAACACTTCCTGTATCACCACATGAAGTGGTTAAAGTGTAACAGATTGTTTTCTATTTTAGAGAAGAACTCAGTCTAATATGCAGGGTTTGTGCATTAACCGTGTGTGAAACAAAACACAACGCTAGGTATTTTGAGGAGGAAACAACATTTTAAAATAGATCAGAAAAAAGTGTAATATAGACCCAGGTAATGATGTGATACTGTACCATGTGCATAGTGAAAAAATAGACATAAATTTTATATTACATGTGAGTATTTAATATGCCCTTTACAATAAATAAAATAAATAGATCTTTCTATTCTTTGTTTATTTTATCTTCTCTGTAGTTTTAGACTTCAAGGTACACTGTGTAACTGCTTGTCTCCATGGAAAGGTTATTGCATTATCTAGAATGTTCCACAGTATAGATTAGACTTTTCTATCACAAGAGAGACTAGCAAGTTACAGCACTACGCTACATTACAATTCAGATCTGTGGAGAGTCGCCCATGTTCACAGAAGGAATTATTCTATTTTTAATCAATAGAAACACCTGTAATAAATAAATGCTACATGGAAAAGTCATACCATGGAACATTCTAGGCAAAGCAATAAGACCTTCATGGTGACAAATAGGTAGCGGACCCTCTACCAGGAAAGCTGCCCATTTTGTAAATTCTCTAAAATATATGAATTGTTTCTTTAGTAAAACAGCCTGGCTAAAGGGTAGTGAGTGATATCAGGTACAGTATATGATGAGGTCCGTGGTATTGCAGGTGTTGATCCCTGTAAATCCCTTTGGTGTGACAGATGTGTTTTGTGGGCTCAGCTGCTTCACTGAAAAGGCAGCAGTGTGTCTGTGAAGAGCCTCTTGGGAGCGAGGCTTGAGGGGCTGGAGATAGACTGAACTAACCGGGCACTTAGGCTCAATCTGCAGCTAAACAGGGATCTCTCAGTGCTCAGGAGAAGCCGAAAGGGAGGGTAGACCAGTGCTCATCCTCTCACAGAGACACTAGTTTTGTCAAGGGGGAAAGCTTCTAATATTACAGTCCTGGCTCCTGTAATGAATGATTGAGGCATGAGTCCAAACAGGCATGCAGGTTGGCCCAGGGAAATGACCTTACAGCAGGTCAAAGACTTCTCTGATTATGAATTTATGCACTGCTCAGAAATGTGAAAGCCCTTCTCCAGTTACAGCTGGCTCTAGTATTAGTAAGCTATACTCTCATTACTTAGGGAGTGAAGACTAATGCAGTATTTATTTATATTTATGTGTTTGTCATTTAAGTGCACCTATTTTGACTGTCAAAGTGTGGAAAGTGTAATAAAGTAAACATTTTCATCTTTCTGTCTATGTTTCAGGACAAAAAGGAGTCCACCTGTGACTGTCCCTTCCATGTGTGCTATAGGATGTCTCTGAGTACCTCCTCACAGAGTCCCATGGGGTATATGCACAGGTAAGTGGGTGTCCAATATGACATGGGTCAGAGATATCTGCAGTATTGTAAAACTCTTCACGCACTCTTCAAAAACATATCGTTCTGTATATCACTGTGTATCTTTTATACAGATTCATATCAGTCTGGTCCTCACTCCCTTAGTTGTGTATCAAGTCCGGCAAACGTGATCTTCCATTTGTTTTTTTCACCAAGGCATGTGAAACGAAGAAGCTCATTGGTCACCTATCAATTACAAATAAAATCTAATTTATTTCACCCCAGATTACAGAGTTTAATGCGCTGCTTTCTGATTCTGCAGACATCAATAATGTTTTTTCAGTTCCCTGTGATATTTTTTGCCTATATTTCTTTCTTATACCGTGCACCATGTGTATCCCTGATTGGCTTATTCACCTCTCAATCATGTCCATTTGAAAACTCTGACCTTTGCCAATAACCAGACTCACATCTTTGTAATGTATTTAAGAAGTGTGTATTGTGGATCCTATGATAACCACTTATCCATTTTGTAATGTTTACAACACATTGAAATCCATCTTCATTGCATTGCATTGTTTATACCAATGGTTCTCAAACAGTGGACTATGTGAGCTCCTTCAGTTGGTACCTGGATTTCTCTGATTTTCATGTGTTGGCTGAATTTAGTCACAGTTAGTTCACATTTTGTCCCCCTTTGTGTTAGTCCCTGTTTAGAACTGGAATAGTAAAAAGTGCAGTCATATTTTAGACCTGGTGTAGCTTTAGTTTTGAGCTAGGCTAGAATAGTCCTGTTTTAGACATGGTTTAGATCTAGAAGAAGGTCAAATATTTTCTTAGAGAGTACTTGATGTGAAAAGTGTGACAACCACTGAACAGTAATACATCAAATTATAAAGCTATTGCCAATTTAGAGAATAATTTGTTACATTCATTTATGGTGTGGTAGAATGATTCTTACAGCAGATGGCAGTATAGCCTTGTGTTTCTTCCAATAAGAACTTAATTGTTTTAAGCCTTATTTTCTGCGTTACAAAACTTGCATTATTTCTACTCTTCAGTTTGTGTGCCCCCCTAACCTGATCAAACTTTCAGAACATGCCAACAGCTAAACAGGCATCTTCTCACTGTTATATAATACTCAAGCATCTGCATGATAAAATATTTACAACTGGTTTCACACTGTATCGGGAGCCGCCTCTAGTAAAATAACCTGATCTTATTCCACTGTGAAGAACACAGGTCCAGTGGTGGAATGTAACAAAGTCAAAGTATCAATTTCATTTAAGAACATTTATTCACTACATTTGAGTGCAGGTACCTGTATGTTCTATTCTACTACATTTTTGAACTGGACTGAAAAGTAAAAGTAACTTTTATGATTCTCTGAGACCTGCTGAAATTGCTGAGGGGTTTCTTTTGAACACATTCATAGTCTGAGCAAACAAAAATATACCAATACTAATACAAATAATGATGATGGTGATGATTAAATTTTTTGTGTTGAACAAAATTCAGCACAAATCTTTATTAAAATCACTGCATTTGAAGCGTTATTACTTTTTACTCTCAGGTGCTTTAATTCTTTTATTCAAGTGAATTTTTCATGTGATACTTTTACTTTTTTTGTATCTGCACCTTTACTTAAAAGCGCACTGTTCTGGTGGAGGATCTGCCACCTGTTTGTCTCCATGGAGATTTTACTGTTTAGCCTTGATTATTGCACAGTAGGGAAATAAACTTGGTAACCAACAATGGAGACAGATTCATGTTCAGATCGAAGAAGAAGCTGTAAAACGCATGTAAATGAACAAGTGCAAGGGAGATATGTTTAATGCCCTACTGTGGAACATTCCAGGCAATGAAGAAATTACATCTCCATGAAGACAAGTAAGTAGCAGACCCTCCACCTTAGAAGTTAAATAGTGCACCTTTAAGCAACAAAACGGAGTACTTCTTCCACTACTGAACATATCCTATAATAATAAATTAACACTTGAGGCTTTGACTGTGCAGTTTTTCCACTTTGTATGTTAGAGGACGTAAGAAGGCCAATTGAATCTAATCTCTTTGCAAGTTAACAGCACAGTTCTTGTTTCCGTGGCCTGGTTAGCGCGTACTCCCGTTACACTGGGGCCAGGCGAGGTGCTGCGATGGCGTCACTACCTCTGCACCTGCAACACTTCTAATTAATACGCTTTAATTACTCCATTATAACAAAGGCATCTAGTTTCAGGCCTGTTGTTTAAGGCTAATTCACTGTTTACTACACAAAGAGAAGGAAATTGCTGCTGCAGAGTAACTGGTTCTCTTAATTAAATGACAGAGGCAAATCGTGGCGCGGTGAGATTGCGTACACTAATTTTATTCTTACTTAAACCAGGAAGTTGCGCTATTGCCTCCGAGTCTAATTGGATTCAGAGCAAAGTTGTATTTTTTAAACGAAAGACTGTAAGCAAACAAAGCTGTATCAATTAAAAATAGCAAGAAAAAGTTGGCGTGAACTTGGGAAGAGAGAATTTTGCTAAATTATTGATCTATATCTCCGTGTTGTCAATAAAATGCCTAGGTCTTTTGACCTTAAATTCAGGGGCTACTAGTTCAGGGAGAAAAGTTATAGTCTTCTCATAATATTGCAGATAATCTATTAAACATATAGTAATCAGAATGGACATTAAAGGTGGACTATGTAACTTTTCACGTGGTCTTCATTTGGATTTTGCATTGCCTGTAATGTTCCTCAGTATGACTTTCAGTGAAT
This sequence comes from Boleophthalmus pectinirostris, assembly GCF_026225935.1. Taxonomy (NCBI): domain Eukaryota; kingdom Metazoa; phylum Chordata; class Actinopteri; order Gobiiformes; family Gobiidae; genus Boleophthalmus; species Boleophthalmus pectinirostris. Next base: position 10,838,155 of record NW_026570994.1, on the reverse strand, counting down.
CTCCATGGAGACAAGCAGGTGAAGCCGCCAGGTCAAGTTAAAGCTCAGATCTGTGGATAAGTGACCCTTCTCACTGTAAGTATTTTTAGAGGAAATGCTATACTGTGTGAAACATTCCAGGCAAAGCAAGTACATTTCCATGGAGACAAGCATTGTAGAGGTAGCCAGGCTGGTGCCACTTAGTGCCTCCGCTCAATTTCATGTCTCTCCAGTGACAAAGTCAGGAATCGGAATACGTTAGATGGGTTACAACAATCCTGGAAGTGTGAGTTTGGGCCAATCAGTGAAGAGCTATACATTTTGTGTTGGCAATGATTCCCAAGATCGAGGATTTAAAACCGGAACAAAGACTTTATTGCTCTTCTTCCTACGGGATTTGGGAAAAGCTTAATATACCAGTTAACCCTGTTAGCGGTGCTTTACATATGTCACAACCAAATAGCAGCGATTGATTAAATTTAAAAAAGTACCCGCCTACTGTCGAGCAAACAAATTCTAATGCTGTGAGGTCAGACGGTTTCCCCGAAGTAAAACCGGCTGATGAATCAGGCTAATGTAGAGGATCCTACAGCAGAAAAGTTACATAGTGCAACTTTAAACTGACTTGGTTTGGGCTATGATTTCCCCCTAAATTTCTTCCTTCCTTTAGTTTTTAGTATTGATAGCTTCACATCTCTAAGGTGCAATGTTCAGGAGTTTGGATGGAGACACAAAGCACACAAACACTGCCAAATATTTTTAAGATAGTAATGGATTTAAACAACAATTTTCAGGTGCCAGTGATAAATACAAGCGATCATGGTCCAGTTTCAGTGTTTGATTTCCAACAAAAATGGTGAGAGTGGCTAATAATAGCTATTTTGTGACTGCAGTTTCATGTGTGAGAGACTTGTTTAATAGTAAAAACCAGCTTGCCTGTTGTAGTTCCAGCTAAATCAGTTCTTTATGATCAGATTGTGTTAAATAAAGCTCAGATTAACCTCCAACTTGAGTAACAGAGCTTCAGACATTGCAGTGTCTATAGTTAACTTCACACCCCCGGGAATGTTGACGACATGAGCTGCACGTATCAACAGTAAAACAACTTGAACAAGTGAGCCAAATATCTGGACCTTCCTATCTTAACAGCATATATTACAAAACACTAATACATTTACTTTGTTGCTATAGGTGCCACTTACAGTATTTTCACTTTTCTTCTATATAATTGAGTAATTCTTCATGCCAGGTGTCTGTTACTGTCAATAATCCAAATGCATTTGCTATGAGTCATATTTCAATGTCATTATCCCTCAGTTAATGGACCGGATTGATTATAAGCGACTTCACCTTGTCTGACATCTCCAAAATGGATTATTCTGTCAAGATCTGGGGTCGATTTTCTGCTTGGGTATATGTGCTTGTACCAACGGGTCAGTGGAGCTTTAGAGATTTGGTGATGCATAGGTTTTAGCCTGGATCGTTTACACTGCCCCCTACCAAACACACACAAATACTCAGAGCTGCTAAATGAATACGTCTTATTCCAACACACATACAGTTGCAGTAGGTGTAGTAGTTGACTTGAAATAGCTATTAAAGGTCCTATATTGTGCAAAATTAACTCTTATTAGCTTTAAGTCATGTTAGAATGTTGGTGTGTTAACATTTGTGTGTTAAACATGTGAATGAAACAAAATACTACTCCAAGTATGTTTTTAACTGGGAAACAACATTATAACACACATGAGAAAATAGTAAATATAGGACCCTTTAATAATATTCCTAACATACATAAGGACAACAGAATACAGTAATCTACTTAACAAGAAACTCCATAGTTCTTTTAAGGATAAAAACAATTTAAATTTTGCAAAAACCAGCCAGCATTGCACGTTCATATCCAGCTCGTCCAACTTGGCAGTAGGCAGTCTGCTAATTGCATCACTAATGACTGCACTGTATCGTTTTACAGGGAAATTGGTTTATAATTCCAGTAACATTTCCTATTTGCTATCACCGAGTTTCTTAATGTAACCATAGATATGAGCAGAGCCTTACTGTGTGCTGCAATGTACTAATGATGACTTACAGTATTCAGAAAAACTACAATACTTAACTTACCACTTACTTAAAAAACTGCATGTCCGTGTAATTGAGTTTGCCATAGAGGCTACTTGGGTCCTGGTAAATGGTCAGGCTCTTATAAGGGAGGGAATCCAATGTAAATCCTGCTAAATCAGACTTTAAATGGTATTATGTAAGAGAGGAGACACAGTATATAACTTAGATGCAATTACTGTACGCTATTTCTGGCCCCTCTTGAGTTGTAAGGGCTTCTACATCTACAGTAGTTGCACTAGCCCTTCCTCCTTGTCTTTGAAGCAGGGCAGACTTAGACATCCAATACTCCCCCTGAGAAGTGCTCCTCACCAGCCGTCTGCTATAGGTTAATGTGTTCACAAGAGGAAAGATCACAGTTTGATGCCTGCTCCTGTATCTCTTAAAAAAAACAAAACAGCTTGTGATATGTTTATAACAATATTATTGCAATATTTACACTATTTTCTGATCTATGCTATTATGTTATTTCCTCATCAAAAACATATCCAAGTTGTGTTTTGTTTTATTCACTTCCTTAGCACACAAACCCTGCATATTTAAGCTTCTTCTATCAAACAGGAAACACTTCCACATTCCACCTGTTCTACTTTGTGATGTTATGTCAGTACAGGAAGTGCTCCACTGTCTTTTTAACCTCCATACACCTTCACTAGAGTCATGTGGATAATTTCAGCTATGGAGTTGCTGATCTCTAGTTAACAAAAGGTAAAGCTGTTAACTTGAAAACTATCTGTAGACAGACTACTAATAAACTACTACTATTAAATTTGTGTCAATCAAGCAAAACACAACTCCAGGTTTTTGAAGAGAAATGACTTAAAGTTCACAAGAGTCAATTTCGCATAATCTAGGAGATTTAATATATATTTTGCCACAATAAGATTAGATAAATTAAAACTAAAATATATGAATACCATACAATTAAAAAACAGAAACTAAACCAAGACCAACCTAATGTAGGACCTAATAAGGAAAGTCATGAATATGATCCTTTTTGTCACTTTTTATCTTTGAAGAACAGTACATTTCTGTAAAATGGGGAACCTTGTTGTTGTGATCAATAAATTTTATTATGATATCGGTAATCGTATCAGCCAGTATTGCGATTTTGATATTTTTGTGATATATTGTGCAGCCCTAATTCTATTCTATTCCAGTGCCATATGGAAGATAAGGTCAGACAAACTGCTCGACTCTAAACAGAAAACCCAATATAAACAAATGTAAATCCAGAGCATGACTTGTTACATGTGTGCGATTTAAAGGTGGTGGCAGTCGAAGCTGGGGATGATCCACACAGCGATGTAGGGATAGGACCGAGTTACCACGGCAACCCTGGCTCCTGATCCTCCAACCGGCTAGAGCTGGCGTAGACGGAGTGAGTGAGAGAGAATGGGAGAGAGATGAGAGAAAAGGAAGAGAGGGGAAGAGGATTGGGTCGACTGGAGCTCTGCCAGAGGTTCTGACAGCACCAGTGTAATGAACAGGACGGATGGGTCCAGAGGAGGGCCTGCGTCTCTGGGGGGATCACCCCCTAATGATGGGTCCGCTGGAGCCATCAAGCCTTTATGAACTGACAAGACAGAAGACACATACGTACTCTGTGGCAATATGCACTGAGTGAAAGTCCCCGTGGACAGCTAACCCATACGCCACACACGGAGGAGACCTATTAGACCGTAAACTGAACAGATAGCAGTCATATAGAGAACATGGAGCCACTAATGCACTTATGTGAGGAGCTACTGGTTTGATGTGGGGAGCATATATGGACATAAGTCATACATGCTTTCTGGGACTGTATCGAGTAATGAGAATCTACTGAAGTACTGGAGAGGAGGTATTAGTCCTCTTGGCAGCACCAGTAGTAGTAGTAATAGTAGTAGCACTAGTAGTAGCACTAGTAGTAGTAGCAGTAGTAGTAGTTGTAGTTGTAGTTGTAGTTGCACTTGTAGTAGTAGTTGTGTTGTAGTAGTTGTAGTTGCTGTTGCTGTTGTTGATTTACTGAAGTCCTGGAGAGGCAGGGTTAGGGTTAGTAGTACTAGCAGTTGCAGTAGTAGTAGAGGTCATAATGGTTATAATACAGTTTCTTCTAGTAGTAGTAGTAGTAGTAGTAGTAGTAGTAGTAGTGGCTGTAGTTGTAGTAGTTTAGTAGTATCAGCAGCAGTTGTAGTAGTAGTTGTTGTTTTACCAAATTACTGGAGAGGCAGTGTTAGTAGTGTCAGCAGCAGTAGAAGTAGTAGTTGTAGTAATATTAGTATTAGTAGTACCAGTTGCTAAGCAAATCCAGAACTGGATTCAGTTTACTATATCCAGCACTAATAAGTAAAAAAAAAAAAAAAATGGTTTTGAAATCCAACAGCTTTTTCCAGTACTAAGCCTCTAAAAATAATTTCTCTCAGTGATATCATTAGCTTGTAACTGCTAATTAGCCTTTTCCCTCAATTGCTCTGGATTTCGGCATTTGCAATTATTGAAACTATAATTAAATTCACTTGCTCAGGAATGGACTCGCCTGCCTTACCATAAATCATTAAGACAGGAAAGGGGATTATGAGGATAGAGAGTAATTCTGTGTGTAAACAAAGACTAAATGCTCCTGTTTGCTCTATCAGCTCCAGTAGACATGGATCATAATAACTGTATGTCAATGTAATACGCAGGTTTACGTTCCTATCTGCAGACATTGATATTTTTTGATTAGACTGAATTATATATTACAAATATATTATATTATGATTTCTTGGCTTGGTATGGTTGTGGAAAGATGATTCATGTGGTTTATTTGCGGGGGAACCTCCACCTGCTCTTGTGAATAGATTGCAGTAGCTGGTACCATCTGTAATAGCAATCATGGCATCATTTAATTACGCTCAAACATAGGGGAGACACGGCGATCCTGACGCATGTACACGTGTTTACACGGTGACGAGGGCACGCATGTGGACAGTGGGAATAGTAATAATATTCCAAGCCATTTTTTTATTGACACTGTGGGGTCAGTGAAGGGCAGGATTAGAACTCAGTTTTGTTGAGGTGGACAAATAGTGTTTTTGTTGGTGTTATTTACACATAAAGAACATTGTCACTATTGATTCGTGTGTAATCCCATTGTAAAGGTCACATTGCTGTACTTTCATACAAAACATATGTTAAATGATATATGATGTTTTTTGCTAAGGTAGAAGATTTATTTATAACATGAAAGCTGGGTGAAAATAGCCCAAAATGAACAATAGTAGTGTGGCCATATCTTCTTATCAAAGTCTGATCTCCTCAGATCTCAAAAGCTAAGGAGGGCTTGGTTAGTACTTGGATGAGAGACCACTGGGAATACCAGGTTCCACAGTGGGGCACCAGTGGCAAAAGCTGTTGTTGTGTCGTTAGGCAAGACACTTCACCTATATTGTCTAGTATGAATGTGGTTTGTGCGTGAGTGATGGTGCTGGTCGGAGGGGCCGATGGTTCAGATTGACTCGCTTCGGTCAGTTTCTTACCACCATAGAGTGTGGAGTGAATGAATAATGTTCTGTAGAGAACTTTGGGTGCCATTATATAAATGCATTGATTAATTAGTAGGGCAGTATTGACCATACTGCCTTTCCAGACCTTTGCTTGTGTCCAAATAATGATGGTTGTAGTAACAGTTGTTTTAGTAGAATTTTCCATACCAATTGTGTTACTATAAATACATTAAAGTACTTTCACTTTTTGTAATAGACACAAAGTGATACAATGGACACTTGGACTTGTTAGCTTGATAGGTGGGACATGTGTACAATAGCACTACATGACAGTTGTGACACGTCTCTGTAGTGATGATGGGTTTAGTGCGATGGCGACGCTGACACTACACAAAGCCCCTATCTGGGACTGACGCGTGGGTTATCGTGGATGCACCAACACCACGGACCCCCGCGCGTATTTCCCATGAACTGATGAGCCCCCGAAAAGATAGCAACATAGCACTAGATGAGAGGTGAGACTCTTATCTGTGGGAAAGGCCTGGGCAGTCTGGGACAAAAGGTGAATTTGAATGACCTGTGGATAAGTTTCAATATCCTCCTCAATGTTTATATACGAAGATAATCCAAAGCATTATGACAAACTGGAGTATACAATAGTGTTGATTAGGATGCCAGTATTAATGTTGCACTATGTAACTTTTCTGATGTAGGGTCTGCATTTTGCTTGTCTCAGTGGAGGTGTGATTGTGTTGCCTGGAATGTCCCACTATGTGGCATTAAACATATCTTTAAACATATCCCCATGAAGACAAGGAGGTGTTTTTAAGGTACTTTTGAGCACATATTGATATAAGTGTGATGCAGATTTAGACGTTTAATGCAATACTGTGGAACATTTCAGGCAAACCAATAACATAACCACAAGCAGGACCTGTTGGACCAAAAAAGTTTCAAGATTGTCTGAAAACTCAAGAAAAATACAATATGGATTTAAGCAACATATTTTTAGGAGACTGTGATCAATCCAGGCATTCTTGGTCCTGTTTAGGTGTTTGATTTTTAACAAAAATGGTGAGAGTGACTAACTGAAAAATTGTTGGCCAGTGCTATCTAGATTGTGACTGTAATTTTTTGTGAAACTTTTGAAGCACTCAAAACAGCTCATCTGCTGTATTTCTAGCTAAGTTAGCTCTTTCTGGTTAGATTGTGTTAAAAAAAAAAGTCTAACTGCAGTAACAGAGCTTCAGACAGAGCAGAGCCTTCATTTAGCATCACCCTCCCAGGGAATGCTGATGGATGACATCTGCTGCCAACTATCAATAGACAAATCGTTGGTATATTTTCTAATATATGACACAGTAAACCCATCAGTGTAAATGTTGTATTCAGTGTACATACATTTGATTTGGAGCAGCTTGTCTTTTGGTCTTTCCAACAGAGATCAGGGGCTAGTACAATCAAGAGGCTGGGGTGATCCTGACACATACTCCACACAGTGAGTGGGTCATTCCTGGAAGTGGGCACTCATTTACCCTGCAGTGATCCGAGGATTAGGGCCAAAGCCTGGCTGTGACATTTAGATTGCTCTACTACTACACTACTACACAGTGAGCCAGAAATGAATAGACTACCTGAACCAAAACAATGTTATGGGTGAATAGACTATATAATTAGGAAGGGTGAACAAGTTCCGAAGTTACAGCTGCCATGGGGCTAAATGACATGGACATGGCTGCAAATTTCCACCGTTGGCCTTTACAGACTTCTTATTTAAGGCCTTATATTACGCAAAATTGACTCTTGTGAGCTTAAAGTCATGTTAGAATGTTATTGTGTTTTGTTTCATTCACACATGTTTGAGTAAACCTTTATTATTTGTTTACATCTCCAAGGCTCAAAATACTCTGTTCCATTTTGTGATATCATGAAGAGGTAGGTTTATTCTAATGAAGCTGTATGGAGTTTAAAACACAGTGGAGCACTTCCTGTGATTACCATATCACAAGGTGGATCAGTGTGTTTTCTATTTGAGAGAAAAACTTGTGTGTTAAACATGTGTGAATGAAACAAAACACAACTCCAGGTATGTTTCTAATGAGGAAATGACAAATAGACCAGGAAATGGCATAATTTTAAGCTGCGTGGGTGAAGTGGCTTGCTCTAAGACACAACGGCTCAAAATTTAGGAGTAAATTCTCTATTCTTCTCTTTCATTCTAATCGTTTGCTTCTTTACTGACCCTTTGAGGCTGATGTTATTTTTGGTCCTACTGTAAATCGTAAGACCAGGTGATTACAGATTTTATGTTCTTACCCAGGAGTGCCATGATTGGACGGGCATGAGGAAGCACCATTGTGGCAGCTGATTTCACATAATTAGCAACGTGCTTAATCAACTATGCCAATCAACGTCTCTGATTAAAATCATTAGTTTTATTACCTGCACAGCTGAACATGAAGAATGTAGAAATACTGAATGTAGTGGAGTTTTTTTTACATGTGAGTAGTTTAGTGATTAGCTTCAATGATTAAACTAAAGGCCTGGCTACTGTAAACTAGGCTTGCTCTTGCGGATTGAGGTTAGAAAAACAAAGCCTCTACAAGATGAAATATTTTTACCACCACCAGGGGAAATCATCGCAGGTTTGTTGCCGGACGCGTAATTAACTGTGTTCACTTTGTAATGCGAGCTTAAATAGAAATCCTCACACAGGCCCTAACCTTTAGAGACCAATAAGGTTTAAAGGGGAGAAGGTGACTGCTATTTCCTTTCATGACAATACAGATTTTCAACTGTTATGACTGATTTGACAGTTTCGGGAAATGATACGGTATTATATTGACTACAGAGCTGGCAGCCATTTTGGTAAGGGACATTTGAGCAGGATGGATGTGAAGCTGTCAAGATAGTTAAAGGGCCCGTATTATGCTATTTTCTGATCTATGTTATAATGTCGTTTCCTCATCACAAACATACCTGGAGTTGTGTTTTGTTACCAGAGGTGGGACCAAGTCATCGTTTTGCAAGTCTCAAGTCTTTGACCTCAAGTCCGAGTCAAGTCCCAAATCAAATACAGGCAAGTCAAAGTCGAGTCTCGAGTCACTGACCCATAAGTCCAAGTCAAGTCCAAGTTCTCTGCTTTGAGCTTCAAATCATTTCAAGAATTTAAATCAAAGTACCAAATATAGCTTAGATTTTTGCAATCTATATGACTTTTAAGATAAATTGTACTTATAGAATCATAGTATATTTTTATATGAGTTTTATAGAGTATATAAAAGTTGTCGGAATGCAAATCTTTCCTTTTTAAATGTCTGAGCAAGATCGTAGTGTGAATCATTACAGTCAGAATACAGAACAAATTCTGATTTAAAAGTGCTTCTTAAGTGTTCTCAAGTCACAGGCCTCAAATCTGAGTCAAGTCCCAAGTCATTTACCTTCAAGTCCAAATGAAGTACCAAGTCTTAGTCCAGTTTATCAAGTCAAGTCTCAAGTCCTAAAAATAGTGCCTCAAGTCTGACTTGAGTCCAAGTCATGACTTGCAAGTCCCCACCTCTGTTTGTTACATTCACACATGTTCAACACTCAAACCCTGTCAATTTAGTTCTTCTCAACTCTCTGTTCCACCTTGTGATGTCATGTGGTAATACGGGAAGGCCCCACTGTGTTTTTAAACTCCATACAACTTCACGAGAATCACTTGGATAATGTCAGCACTATCTGACATTCATCATCTATTGAACAAAACGTAAAAGGTAGCTGTCAACTTGAAAACTATTGCTTCATGACATCACATGGTGGAACATAGCATTTTGAGCTTTCAACATGTAGACAGAGTAAAAATAAAGTGTTACTCAGGCATGTGTGAATGAAACAAACACAACCCCAGGTATGTTTTTGATGAAGTAACAACATTATAACATGGTTTATAGCTCAGAAGAGTCAATTTTGCGTTGTATAGGACCTTTTAAACTTGTTCACCTCCAAGTCACTCTGCAGTAAATCAACTGACCATTGTGCCATATAGGGACCTCTTTACTGTAAGACTGACAGCCCACCACCTGGAGCATGCAGGTAGTATTAATCCATCTAATTAGCCGCGCCCAGGGCAAGGTTAGCGAGTGCGCTAATAACCATTTTTCGGTGCCCAATACATCATAATGAGGGTGAGCATCCCAGAAGGCAGTGCAGTAATCACTCACCTGCTGACTCAGCTCCAATTATACGTTACTATACAGTGCTGGACAGACAACACTAGGCTGCATGCTCTGTTACTACTTATGTTTGTCTGTCAAGGTATTTGGAGTAGGCATGCTTGTGTTAATAAATTAATATATATGGGATTTGTGTTCACTATTTCACACTATTTTTCACTGTATCTGGACAAAAATATTGAAAGCTTGCCACTGTATTTCATAAACAATACCATATCCAGTGATTATTTGGAGGCTCTCCCATTCATACTGTACTGCACTGTACCTGCTGTCTACAGCTCCAAAGTTCAAAATGCTTCTCTTCCACCTTGTAGTCATGAAGTGGTTAACAGCTAAATTTTTGTTCAGTAAAGACTGGGAGCTCGAGGGTTGAAATCATCCAAACAATTATAGTTAAGGTCTATGGACTTTAAAAACAGAGTGGAGATTTTCCTGTATTACCATGTGCCATCACAAGTGTATTTTCTGTTTGAGAGAAGGACTTAAGCAGAGGAAGATTTGTGTGTTAAACATGTGTGAATGAAACCAAACACAACTCCAGGTCTGTTTGGACCCTTTAAACTCCAGTTTGTATTTTTTGCTTTATAAACTGTATTAACTGTGTTTCTTTTTATTTCAGATTTCACATTTCATAATATGTCCAGCTGTGTTGCCGTCCAGTAGCATCATGTTGTGCTAATGTCTTTTTGCACTGACTAAAATAATTTGTCAGTCGACTAATAGATACAGCATTGAGTTTGGAAATGCTTGCATTTTTGCTTTTAAGAGAAATTACTCAGTGGTAAGTCATCCACAAGTTATAATAACTGTCAAATTTGGCAATTATGATGATGAGGATGAGGAAGCAACATTATAAGATAAGTCAGAAAATAGTGTAATATAGTTCCTATAACCATAAGCACATGCGTGTAGCTACTCTTCTGTCAGTATGCCCTTTGGCAGCTGTGGCTATTGAACTCACTCATCACCAGTGTGTGGGGAGTGAATGAAAAGTACATGAAGTACTATTAACAGCCATACCGTTCATTGCACATTAATGTAATTGTTAATCTAGGGAGAAAATCTAGCTAATATGCAATAACATGCCACGATTTCCTCCTTTAACTCCCATAGACTTTGGAATTACACAAATATCTGACCTGCCTACTGTGTACATTTTAAATAAGCTATTCATTTATCACTTCATGTTTAAAATTAGCTCTGATACTAAACTTTTTCCTTGGCTGGCCCTAGCTCCTAAAGCACCTCATAAACTGACTAGTGATGTTAAACGCAGAGTAAATACAGTTTTATTTATTTATAGCCCCCTCTTCTCGTAAACCAATGACACGACTGCACGTGACCTCCAATAAAAGTCTACTTAAGTCATAGACTGTATAAAGAAGTGGACCAAGGGAGTGTGATGTCACCCGTAGTGTTTGGCTCCAGTCAAATGAAGCTCACGATGCTAGCAGTTATAGGGGCGAATTTGGAGCCAGGTTCCTATTAAGATTACAAATTTATTTATGTACAATTTATCTAAATAAAAACATCAAGATTGCTTAGAGTGGGTTAATATGAACATTTTAATATCAAAATGACGAGTGTCACTGCAGCAGTTATGGCAGGGGTGACAATTTTCAATGTAAAGTTAGTTGGAAGCAGAGTCAAAGGAGCCGGAAGCGATCTCATGAACATTTCCTATTTGGAATGTGGCTAGCTATGTCCATTTATATATACAGTCTATGGTTTAAGCACAAGTGCAGTCTGAATGGTGCTAGTTTTTGGCCACATTGGTGCAGTTTTTAATATCCATCTTTTTTTTTTTTCATTCTTGGTCTGTTGCAAGTTTGCACATACTAATGGCTTCAGTGTGCTTTGGTAGAACTGCCCCAAGGTGCTCATATGTTAGTTTCCCATTTTGCCAAAGCCAGTCTGCTGTAAAGAAATGGTGCCTAGAAGTGCAGAGTGTGCTGGGCAAAGAGGAAGGCAATTTTCCTTTGAATATTGCAGAAATATTAGTGTCAGATTTTTAGAGGCAGGCTGGGGGTCCCCTTGAAATCAAATGAAAACTTGAGCCTATAGCCATTTTGAACAATTTGGTGGTAAATATATCTGGACTTTTAGTTGTATTTTCTCCAATTGGTGGCATTTCAAGGAAAGTTTTCTGGTGTAAGGCTTTCAACCCATCACAAATCAAAACATAAACTATTATATCAGCAAAAACTGTTCCAAATTTTTGGAAAATGTCAAACTTAAAGGGCGTGGACATAGCCAAGGCCAATTTGGTTTACAGTCTTTCTCTAATACCAAAAATGAATGTGCTGGGCGGCAAATTTCTCATGAATAACATTGTAAAATTGGTGTTCCTCTACTTCCATCAGTCTAAAGTACGCAGTTAATTAATGTTGTCACTCCCCTTTAATGTGAATATGACCTAAGGACAGGCCTACCCTTTAACTGCAAATGTACAGTGGTATGAGTCAGTGAGTCGTGCCCATGTGTGACAGAGAGAAAGCGCTGTGAAAATATCATTACGGATTTTAAAAGTTGCAAGAAGGCAACAACATGCAGATTAATGGTTTTAAATATTCAAAATCACCCAGGCTTGCACAAGTAAAATGGGCAGATATGGTCCTGCAGGCGAAAATAACACACGCACAATATTACCATACCATATACAATAGTACAGTTGTCAGTGAAAAGGAGTGAACAATGTCGCCTTTGTGTGAAATCCACGGTAGGCTGGGCTCTTTGTAAAAATAAAAGGTCATAAAAGCTCTTAGCATATGCGTTTACCCATCGCCACAATGTGAATAGCTGCTTTTTTCAGTGGAACAGATGGTAAGGAGCAAGGAGGAGACAGAGGACAGATGTTAAACCAGGTTCATACTTTTTGTTGTATTATGCAAAATTGACTCCTGTGAGTTTCTAGCCTCATCAAAAACATACCAAGTTGTGTTTAGTTTCATTCACACATTATTAGTCTGTCTACATCTCAAGATCTTAAAATGCTTAAAATGGTCTGTTCCACATTGTGATGTCATAAGCAGTAGTTTTCAAGTTAACAGCTCCCTTTTAATTTTAGTTCAGTAGAGCTTGACAGTTCTAAGGTTGAAATCCAAATGAAGCTGTATGGAGTTTAAAAACACGATGGAGCACTTCCTGTATTACCACATGACATCACAAGGTAGAATAGAGTGTTTTTTGTTTGGGAGAAGATCTCAGCGGCGTATGTATCCAGGGTTTGTGTGCTAAACTTGTGCGAATGACAGAAAACACAACTTTTGAGTGTGTTTTTGATGAGGAAACATTATAACAGAGATCAGAAAATGGTGTAATATGGGTTCTTTAAGATGCAGATTGAAAGTGAAAGGAAAAAGGGCATAGCAAAGTGGGATTAAATTGGGATGAATGAAGCATGGAGGTGTTTTGACTCACTGTCCGGATTGTTTAACTCTAGATGTCTATATTAGTTACCCACAAAAAGGAAGCATTTAACCAGTTCAGTGCCAGATGAACTCACCGGCTTTCTAATTAAAGGCACCACTGGACGGGAAAATAAACCCTTTGAAACTAAATGTCCACATAATAGTGTTTTAATCTTTCTTTCAACATACATATACGATTCGTGTGCGTAAAAAGCTAGTAGTCATGATAGTTGCTGCTGCTTGTTGAACTAGCACCATGGCCAGCTCCTCCCTCAGTAGTATAGACTTTTCCCCTTGTCTGGGAGTGACAGTGGAGAGCTCGGGCGCTTTTTATGCAAACCATGTGTTGGAAAGTAAAGTGGTAACCGGAGGCGACTAAAGACATTTAAAACAGGGCCTAATCGCGGCCCCGAGAGCTCTCCTTTAACGAGCTACACGATCTACCTGCGTGCCATGTCCTGACGTCACCCCGCGACCGACTCGTGACCAGCCCTTGATACCAAATAACTTATGACATAGAAAGTGTTAACAGTGTCTCATAATCCCTCTTATTATCGCTATAAATACGTCTGATTCGTTGCGCGTAATTTTACTGATCTCCAACAACTTGCGCCAAAAAGCACTACTAGAGAAAGTATGTTGTGCCAGTTCTGTGAGGCTGATGGTTTATGCAAAGCGCACCAGCTAGCCTCGCAGCCTTGGTGGCATCTGAAATATGAAATGGTAGTTGTTTTTTTCGAGCTCAGTGGAATTTGACTACTTAAGCGTGCTTTAAGTGGATGGAAATTGGCTCATAAATCTCCCTCGCCGCACCAAACACTGGTATAATGTAACGCCTGCGTAATAGTGTACCAAGCGCAGCCGTACTATCTCTCCCCGCCTGTCGCTTTGTCTACGTCTACGCGTGTATCCATGTGGGTTTCTCCCTTCAGTCTGTAGTGCGTCTCTCCGGTTTGCCAGCCCCTCAGCCATTGGCCTCACAACAATAGACCCCCACGTTGAGAGACGCACACGGCCACTCCAGCACCGACACAAAGCGCACAGAGCTTTCGAGGAGCGACGGTGAGATGTTGGCGGAACTGCGCTCTACCGACTCCTTTCTTTCCAGCTCCCGTTCGGCGAGAAGCGCAGGGGAGTCACGGCGATGCGCGCAGCCGGGGAGTTGAAATAAGGGAACAAGGAGTAGCTGTTTCTTACGAGGATGACTGACTGGTGACAAAGAAAACGGGGAGCCCCTCTGGCTTCGGTAGCAACAACTTGACGGAGGCAATTTTGAGGGATTGGCTTATTTCAACAGCCAAAGAAACACAGTCATCTTTATTTTGTAGAAACCATGCCTGTCCGGAGGGGTCATGTTGCGCCACAAAACACATTTTTGGGAGTAATAATACGGAAATTCGAGGGACAAAGTGAGTATGTCTCCCGGGTGTCCTGTGCTGTGTGGGTGCGTTGTGTGGTGATGCTGCGCTTTTGTGCTCCTGAGCCTTCTCCAAAACAACATCTTAAATACAGACTAATAGGCCTGCTTAGCTTGGTGTTGTGTAATTTCACTGCTCACTTGCTACAAGCTCAGAAGTCAGTATAAGTTCACTAGGTTCACAGTTATAGTTTGTTGTACAGTATTGTGACAGACACTACGCAGCGAGTGAGCTCCAATTTAACTTCAATAAACTGTCATAATGAGATTAAGTGCAGATTAAGTCATTTAAAATTCTTTCATGTCCCTAATTCATACAATATAGTTTTAAAAATATAATTTATATTAGAAGCAATTGACAGTCAAGAAGATTTATTTTCTTTCCATAGCGAATTAGCATTTTAGTATTTACCAATGACATTCTACTGCTGTTATAAATTGAATACTTGGTCAGATTTTCTCCTGTGAGTACACATTTGATAACCTATACTGAATTCTGCTTGAGCTCTGCATAATATAATGGGATAGGCTGATGTGAAACCATAATTGAGGCAAATGCATTTTATCATGTTATGGCTGATATTGTGTTGAACAAATTACCATTTCCCTCCCCCAATGTCTCCCCTTCTGTGTTACAGATAAAAAATTCATCATAGCCAATGCCCGGGTGCAGAACTGTGCGATTATCTACTGTAACGATGGCTTCTGTGAGATGACGGGCTTCTCTCGGCCGGATGTCATGCAGAAGCCCTGCACGTGTGACTTCCTCCATGGCCAGTTCACCAGCCGACACGCTGTGGCCCAGGTGGCCCAGGCCCTGCTGGGCTCAGAGGAGCGCAAGGTGGAAATCACCTACCACCGCAAAGATGGTGAGTGCTCTGCTCTGTAGCATAAGAGAGTGTACACAAAGGTATAGGATTACCCACAATGCACCTGCGCACAGTCCCAAGTGCTCATGAAATAAAAACCAGAGACTGACAGTGGTAGTTTTTGGTTCCATGTCTGCTCTATTTGGTCTGACGAATGAGTGAGTTCACCCATTTGAGGCCTAAGGGGGAGACTAGCAGCTGTGATGGCTCCTCTGCTGAAGTCCAGGCTCAAGTGTCTGTGCTGATGTTCATTAGCCTGTGCTGTATAGGCCATAGCCCTGTGGAGGATGTAGCTCACTTCCCTGTAGGTTTGTGAGGAGACAGGTGTGTGCTGCCTCCTCTTCCACTCTCATCCTTTTCTAAATACACTCTAATGTTAGCATCTGTTTGTTGTGTGCGAATGTGGCCACTTAAAAGCCATTTCGGAGCTGCGTGCAGAGTCTATGCTTCACACTGGTCCTGCTTATGAATAGTGCATGTAGTCCACGGTGCAGTGGCATGTTCTATAGATTTAAAGAGTTACAAGGTGAGCTTTCAAGTGAAAGTTTAAACCAGCTGAATCTAATGTCATGGTTCATCCAGAGTTTATGCACTGACCTTAGACAATGACACAGCAGGCAGTAATAGGATAATGCTTACTTGCATAATACTGGAAGTTCATGAAGACATATATGACTGCAGTACACACATGTCACATGCTACTTATACATAATAGTGTGTGAAAGTAGGTGAATAGGTGTAAAGCAGGGAGCATTTGTAGAAGAAGCATGTGTGGAAATAAACTAACCATGACAATCGAGTGAGTGATAGGGTTCTGATAGCAGACTCATGTTGGCTTACGTCTGACACAGTGCAGTTTAAGCCCTGAGCATCTCCTCTGTGCTTAAAGCAGTTTAAATGTGGACAGTTCAAACAGCATGTTATATGATACAGTACATGGTGCTGACTTTTTTCATTTCAGTTTTATATTTATTATAAATATTGTACTTGTCGACAGGCTTCATAAGATTGTAGAAGAGCGTCTTTGTGGACTGTATAGTACTTGGAGCTGGAGGACAGTCAAACCCCAGTGTGCAGGTGAGGAGCCCCAGTGGGAGAAAGGTGACATAGATTTGGTAGAGATGGTTTACAGAGCACTTTGAAATGATAGTATCCTTGGAGGTATGGACATTTTAGGTCAGAGGTTGAAAGGAGCAGATAAAGCTGAGGAAAGCGCTTGAGGGAGCAGTCACAGAGGACATGTCGGCTTATTTCTGATTGGTGGGGCCCAGCTTGTGACCCCTGGGGCTCGGCTGTGAGAATACTCTCATTTACCTCTCTCTGATATGTATTTGGTTTGTGTGGCACGCCTCTCTTCTTAGGCTATAATGGGAATTTTGTTCAGCTAGTTAACTCCACCATTTTCAGACCATGAGCCTCTTCGGGATGTACTATAATTTAGCATGCATTACACAGTGAGTGAATGGAGCCATTAAAGGTGCATTATGTAACTTTTCCGGTGGGTCCATCACATGCTTTTTAAATCTTATTGCTTTGTCTGGAATGTTTCACAGAATGGCATTAAACTTTTCTATCTTCATGGAGACCAAACCAGACCAAGTTACAGGTCAGATCTGTGGAGAGGCAACTCCGATCGCACTCAATAATGTTTTTCTAGGTATTTTTGAGCTATAAAACCTGTAATCACTAAATGTAAATTAGAGCTGTTTAATGTTATACTGTGCAGAGCAATGACATACCCATAGAAACAAGAAGCTGACAGACCCTCCACTAGAAAAGTTAAACAATGCACCTTTGAGGATGTACTGTAATTTCGCATACATTACACAGCGAGTGAATGGAGTCATTAAGCTGTAGAAGCTGGGCCGTAACAGGTCTGGCACCTCTCGGCCGGTGCTCTCCGTCAGCCAAAGCAGGGGTTCAGTCGGCATTGATCTGCTGAGCAAACAGCATTAATGAGGACACAAATACCTTCATGTTGCATTGATCTTCAAACCGGTGCATTGGAGAGGGTAAATCAATGGCGGCCCCTCTGCCCTCCCTGCGCCGCCCTGCCCACTGGAGACTGGGATAAAAAGAGCTGGAGGGCTTCTCTCTGTCGGACCCTGCAGCCGGGGAAAAGGCCTCATTACCATCCCATTCTGTGCTCCTCTAATTACCTCAGTGTTTTCCTCTTACTACACCCCAGCACCTCTAGGGAAGGTCATACAACTGTTTTAGCCAGCCACGAAGCCCTTATCATGCGCTTTAGCGAGCAACTAAACTCAGAATTCATTTAGATCCTGAAATCCCCTTGTAAATCTCCTGTTTTTGCTTATGCTCTGTTGTTGTTGTTGTATTTTTTTTTTTTCCAAATCCACACAAACATCAAAAGTGCACTGCCTAACTTTTCTGATGGAGGGGTTGCTGATTTTATTGCTGTGCCCTGGGTGTTCCATAGTATAGCATCAAAAATATATAGCTCTTGCGTTTGTTTCTTTTTGGTTTAGGGTTTATTCTGCCAAAAAATGCCTTGAAAAATGAAAAATCCTTACTGTGCTTGGACTTGCCATTCCATAGATCTGACTTTTAACTTCGCCTGGTTGTGCTGTCTTCTTAATCATTTGGCTTTTGTCTTTGTGATAATGTTATTGCTTTGACTGAAATATTCCACAGTACACCTTTAAAAGTACCTATCTTGCATTCATTCAATTAAAGATGTTTTTATTGCTCAGAAATACCTTAAAATACATGCATTCTTACTGTGAGTGGGGTGACCTCTCCATAGATCTGGCCTGTAACTCAGTTTGGGGTTGTCACAAATCACCCAGTCTAATACTATATTGAGACACATTCCAGGCAAAGCAATAAAATCTCTATGGAGACAAGTAGTGAAAAGTTACACACTGCAATTTAAAAATTAGAAACTTGTTTAGAAAGTTAGTAAGTTCAAGAACACTCTATAATCCTTGAAGCCATAGTTCTGTATAGCAGTCACAGATTTGCTGAGCTCACGGCGCCTCTCTTTCTTACAGCTTGTATTGGCATTGCAGGAGAAATGTCATTGCGGCAGGCAGGCTGATTGGTCCTCTTGTGGTGGGCCGCTGGGGTTTGTGTGAGGCAATCTTCTTCAGTTTAATCCTCTGACCCGGGGTCTACATAACCGCATTGGCCGCTGTCCTTTTCCGCCGCGTGAAGGAGATGTGTTTCGTCAGCACATTCTCGGACACGTTCTTAATGCTTTATGATTTGTGCCGTCACAGAAGTGGCCTCTGTGCTTTATAGTGCGCGGTCTGTATCTGCCCTCAACACTACCAGGGACTGTCATTAAAGTCCATTCATTTCTCTCATCTCCACACTTTAGCCTCGACCTTGTCAGCATTTCCATATTAGACTTAACTCCATTTATCACTCATGGTATTGTCATTTTACCAGGTTCAGCGTTATTGCTTCAACAGATGAGACTTAATGTATAATAATGTCACATAGTTTCCACCATGGCGCTGTTCCAAGCTTTTTAAGGTGCACTGTGTAACTTTTCTTTCCAGCTGCTTGTTTCCATGGAAATATTACTGCATTGCCTGGAATGTTACACGGCATTGCATTAAACTTACAGTATCTGTCTAGCATTTATTTAATTGTGAGGGTTACTATTCCTCAAAACTGTCTTAAAATATATTCTTACTGTTAGTGGGGTTGCCTCTCCACAAATTTGATCTGCAACCTGGTGTTACCTGCTCGTCAATATGAAGATCAGTATGTTTAATGCCACACTATGGAACATCCTAGGCAAAGCAATAATAGTGCACTGTTAAGTAAAAGTGTGTTTTGTAATTCACCTAGTTTAATCTTCTATTACTCAGTTAACATCTTAACTGTAGGAGTGACGCACTTGAGCTATTTTGTGCAGCTTTGTTGTCAGTACAACTTTCTATTTTTGCTTTGGAAAAGAAACAGACCTTAAACAGTATTGTATTCATAATTGAGTTTAATAAAGCTTTGTAAATAGGCACATTTGAAGCAATATATAGATAAACTTAACTAAACATAAGCATGTATATTACATCAGTTAATGAGAACAGTTAGTTTTAGTTTTTATGCAAAAGCTTTACTGCTTACAATTTAATTCCCTGGAGTAAAAAGTCAGGGCACATTGCAGCAATTTTGAACCAATAGCTATCTACAGTCCAGTCCCTCTCAATATTTTAGCTGCATAAACATATCCTTTTTAGTGTCTCATCAAAATGCTATCAAAGACCATAGGAGCTATAATCGGCTACATCAGTGAGTGTCTGTGGTATTAAAATAGACATCAGATAGAAGTCAGACAGAGCATAATAAAGATGGACATTTGTATTGGAATCACTGTGGGACTTTCATTTTCAAAGCCATATATTAGAAGAGTAACGGCGCACAGAGGAAAGATAGACACGACAACGATTTTGTGGAATAACTTACATCAGGCAAAGTCACATTCATTCTCCGTCATCATAGTTTCCATTATCGAAACTGATACTGTTTTAGCCCATCTGTCTATATTATATGGCAAAGTAAAGGAACCACTGAGCAGTATATTCTAGAAATCGGGCTATTTAGGTCATTTTTAACAAATTGTCAATGTAAAATTTATTACTAACTCATCCACAACATTCTTTTACTACAAACTATGTAAGGTCCAGGATAGTCAAATTTTTGCAGTACCCACTCTGGACTAAAGTGTTCAAATAAAGCTTTATGCATATGGTTTTCATGCATATTTAGGCTGCTGGTTGGGTCAAACAAAATATCAGCCTCTGCTGGAGATTTATGATCGATAGCTGATAAACTAAAAAGGACATTGGTGTCTCTAAAGTCTATTCTAAGAAGCATTGTTGAAAGTTCTGTTCTAACTACAAATAGCAACTAAAATGTCACACTATAAATAGATTAAAGTGCTTTGACAATATTCACTAAAACTCATTTTCTTGCCTCTGGACTGCTCGTATATAACTGCACTCACGTGACTATGATTAGGTAGAATGTGTCTGCAGAGATCTTATATAAATTGTGTATATATGACCAGTGCTGACTGCAAATGGGAGTGCACAGCGTTAATGGGAACATACTGAGTCCTTTAATAATTCATCGAGGCTGTAAACTACTCTTAAGTTATTAGTCTGGAAACATGCTGTGATCATATGTCAGCACAGAGCAGCACCTGAGCACTTATGTTATGTTTTATAAGCTAGTTTGTTTATTTTACATATAGACCTTTGGGTATTAATTATAGAATATTTGAGCTTCATTGGGCTTTATAAGGCATACTAACTACTTCATTAACACCCTAACCTTAACCCCTTTTCCTAACACCTTAAATTAGTTAAGTTACTTTTCTTGAATCATTAATAAATAAATGAATAAACTCGTTCTACTCAAATTAAGTATTTTTTCATGCTTTATTAAGCCTAACTAAGTAAGTAAATGTAAAAATTGGGTTGCCAAAAGTATAGAAAATAAGATACGAATCGAAAGTAGATACTCAATTTCATTATATTGTCCTGCCAATTACTAGTGTTTTTGTTTTGTTTTGTTTTGTTTTGTTTTTTTCTTCAACATTGTGGTACTGACATTTGTATCAATTCTCAAGTCTTCTCCTTGGTCAAAATCAAGTTTGAAATTGTAGCACCGTGACCACAGTACCATTGATTAACCTTTGGCCGTAGACACATAATTGGTTCAAATAATTACTCTTTTGTCCCTTATTTAATCACGTAGCTTTAACTCCTGAGTGTTGCCAGATAGGGCCCCCAGTATCATGATCAAGAATTGCACTCTTCTTCTACTCTTCTCTTCTTGTGTTATCTCAGCATTGTGAAACGAGGCAAACTTGAGTAAATAACCCTGTCTAAAAAGAAGAGAATAGTCAGATATCAGATTGCCTCTCTGTTTTCGGAAGCACCCTTCTTTTGAATCGCATCCAGCATCTTGATATCCGGGTTCTATCTCTCTCTTCCTTCTCAGTAATTCCTAAGCGATATGGAGATCCTCTGTATTATTTTCCGCTGACAGATATAAAATTGTGTTCTCCCAATGACATCCTTTCTGACTCCTTTCCAAAGTGCTCAAGAACACAGATGCATGTCTAGCAAATGAGGTGTGACTTAGACTGCGCTTCTCATGAGTCCGAATGGGAAACGCGTAATGAGGGGACCATCCTCTCTCCATCTTGACTGACGCTGGCTGATATGTGGTGTTGCAAAAGCTTCGATTTCCTCTACCTCACTGTGGATCTCATTTGTATCCAACACTTCCAACTGCTTGGGGAGACGGGGCTGGAGAATTACGGTCATTGGTCATTTACAGGGGAAGCAGCACGTTAGGCTACTAGTCAATATATCACTTTTTTTTGTAGATTACTGTGAAAAGAAACATACATTATCCAGCATTCATGATTAACAACACCTAAACCAAGCCATATTGAAAAGCTCTTTGTAACTATTTTTACTTTTGAGTATTGATTGAATTGAAATTAGTTCATTTTGCTTCTATAGGGCTCATGAGTAATGTTTGTTTCCATTACATTGACCTAAATCACCATTAACCAAATAATCTTGACAAATGTAATTACTAGGGCTGCATGATTATAGGGAAAAATATTGATTTTTCTGATAAGGATTACATTTGCAGTCAGGCTTGTGATTTATGTTTTAAAAAATGGGATTCTGTTCAAAGTTAAAATTTTAAAATGTGATGGGAAGAACTGACAAAAATACTGAAATATGATCTGACAAACTAATAAAAGAATCACATTTCAGAACATGTGATCTTAAATCTCGTCTTAAGACCCACTTTTACTCTCTGGCTTTTAACACCGTGTGAGTTGTGTGGTCCTCTGTGTTTTTCATTTTATTTTATTGTTTTTATTTATTTATTGCTATTTTATGGGTTTGCATTTATTTGACTTTACCTGTTTTAGTGTTTTAGGATTGACAAAGTTAAATTGAGCCTTCAGGCCCTCTGTTGTTGTTAATGTTATCTTTATTTGTGCAGCACTTTGGAAAGGGTTTTGTTTATAAAATGTGCTATATAAATGCATAATAAATACATAAAGTGGATTTGGAGATCAAAATTACAGGTTAGCAGTTTTTATGCATTTTGTTGCTTGTGGAGAAAATTTTGGTACTAAAAACTCTAGTCTTTCCAGTGTGTTAGTTGGATCCATTCAAATTTCGATTGGATTGCAGTTAATTTTTCAGCCCCAGTATTTACTCTGTAGTGGTTTGGTCCATAATAAATTTGTATGGTTAAAAACAGCTACATTGGAGGGATGGTCAAACAGAGACATGCCCCTATCATCCATACTGATATATCTGCCTATCACGCTCTCATTTTCCCTTTGAAAAGCCTCCATGCATTACTACGTAGGGTTGTCCTGGCAACTGATGAAAGGGCCACGATATGTCAATGCGACTCTCAAATTCACCTTGGCACCATCAGCTGCAAGGCTTAAAGCTTCAGCAAGACACAGAACTGACACGCGGCCGCATACCAACCTCAGAGGACCTCAAACAGAAACCAAAATTGTACACAAATTACAAAATATCTGATTCTCTTTTAGCGGGATACGTCTCAAAGTAAAAGTTATGTAATTTTTTTGTTTTGTTTTGAAAGAGCATGCCAATAAACTTATACATTATAGTTGTTCTATTAGTGTACTACATAGCTATTCTGATGTCCGCTTGTTTCCATGGAGTTACTGCTTAGCCTAGAATGTTCCACAGTATAGCATTAAACTTATCCATGTAGACAAGTAGTAGATGCCACCAGGCCAAGTTGCAGGTCAGATCTGGGTAGAGGTGACCCCACTCACAGCAAGAATACATGTTTTTTAATGTATTTTTTGAGTAATAAAGCACTTGTTAATTAGATTTGTTTAATGCAATACTTTGGAATATTCCACTAACATTACCATGGTGACAGGTCGAAGGCAGACCCCTCAAAAAATAAATAAATAAATAAAAATAATGTAACTTTTTACAGAAGATATCTTTATTGAATTTTGCTTCCTGCAACTTTTATTACAGTGTTTTACAAAACACATCTGAAATCTACAGGTGTATTTCACATTTTACTAATAGTGTGAAAACAGTTATTAATCACCCAAAATTTGCTGCCAACTTGACAACGCTATGCTACTAATATTTTCATTTCATATACAGTACACTCCTGGTGTTGGGGTAGCTTATTCTGCGTAGAAAATATATAATCTCTATAATAATGATTACATAAAATAACAGTAGTGACAGAAATGGACCTTCTAAAATAAATGAGAGATCAGAGAGAGTAGTTTGAATGATAAATGCCCATCTCAGGTCATATTTTAACGTTAAGAGTGACCCGCCTCGGCCTCCCATAAAAATAGTGACCGGGTTCTTAGCTGGATAAATGACTTCCCTCTTTTCAATCTTCACCTGTGTGTCTCATAACTCTCCAAACCACTCACATAATTTATTACAAGGTCATCCGGATCAATAACCCATTCCGTAGGCAACCGGCTTTTTTCCGGGGCTTCTGTTGATCCACTCTTTTGAGAGATAGAGCATAACATTGCATTTCTACAAAGACCACTAACAATCGAAAATACACCGCTGAAATACCGAAGACTGGGATAAGCCAAAGCATAAAAGTGCCCTAATATGTTAAAATCCGAGGATAATCTATAATTGATACTAGCTAAGTGTAGTTTTGATATCTCCGAGGTTTAATGAAATGATTGAACCCTTCTCAAATGGAAAGTGACAGAAGCTACCGCGCCTATCTCCTCAGCCAGCAGCCACTCTAAGATAAACAGGGTTTTTATGATTTAGCCAATATCCACAACACATACGTTTGACCCAGGCTTATTCTAATAAAGTCCATTTTACAGCTCCACTCAGTGCTGCATAGATGTGGGTCACTGTGATGTTAGATCTATGGATTAAGCCCACACCCTGGCAGTATTAACACATAACAGACCGCAGTGTCTCAGAGCACCTCCCCCAGTCACCTCCAGCCTGCTCCAACCCTGCTCCAGCTCAAGCACCTCCCGCAGCTCCCCTTCCCCCCTTCCACACCCCTCGTCTTGGGCTCATTCAGGGGCTCAAACACCCCCCATAGCCTCCTTAGCTGCATCTCAAACAGCTGTGTGATCTGGAGATACCAGTCGTGCCGCTGCCAGCTGGACCAGTGCGGAAACATCATTCTGATAGAACCCTGACCAAAAATGATGATGCGATTTCATGTAGTGGAAGTTTTCTAATTAACAGCTACCTTTTATCTTTTATTTGATTCTAATGAAGATATACGGAGCTTAAAAACACAGTGGAGCACTTCATGTATTTCTACATGACATCACAAGGTGGAACAGATTGTTTTCTGTTGGAGAGAGGGACTCAACTTAAATATGCACCATTTGTGTGTTAAACGTGTGTGAATGAAACAAAACACAACTCCAACTATGTTTTTCATGTGGAAACAACATTATAAAATAGATCAGAATATAGTCAAATAGACATTTACAGACCTATTTTACCAGATTCTTGATGCATTGTTAAAATATTGAATGAATAGGCAATGCAGAAATGTATTTATTAGTTAGTTACTTTATTTTTGTCATTATCACCCATTCTTACATTCAAGCAATGTACAGAGTCAGTCCAGAGGCTACAGGCTGTCCCTATGCTAATAAACCTAAGAACTCCTATGCTGACGTCTGCCTGCAGTGACATCATGCTGGGAGTGTTCTACGTGTACCTCTATTGGCAGAATGTTCAGCAGTTACCATGGTGATTTAATGCACACATTAGCAAACTCTGCCAAACAACGTTAAGATGGTCTGACAACACAAGACAAAAACACAAAATGGATTTAGACAACACATTTTTAGGAGCTTGTGATCAATACAATTTTTCCATTCCATTCCAACAGTTTTCCATTCATAAATTGCCTATTCAGAGCGCATGTTGAGAAAGTGACAGTGATACATTTCCCCTCCCTCTCTCAATCATCTCAATCATTGTGTGATGGCATCATTGTTCTCTATTCATTGTATATTGTTTACCAGAATTTGGTCTATATACCGTATATCTAGATGTACGGAATCACTCTGCACAGCACATTATCAGGATCTCTTTTGCAAAGCACTATATTATCTTGCATTTATTCAGTTAAAAGTGTTTTTTTTATTGAAAAACAAAAACATTCCAGACAAAGCAATAAGATCTCAGATGGCAAACACACACACACACACGTAAAAAGTTACACAGTGCATCTTTAAATAATAAAGTGATATGGAAATATGCTGTGGCATTTGCTGTTTCTAATCCCATGAGACGCATTGAGAGGATTGGTCATGGCATACGCTATGTTTAGAAGGTCGTTTACATGCTGTAGAGGTGTCCCCGCTGAACCACACTTTCTAACTGATGACTCAAAGCTCTCCCCAGCCCGACTAGGTGAAGCCCAGGAACCTGCAGTTTTATCCAACCACCAGCTGAGACTTCGCAGCTGATGTCATCAACATTCTCAGGGGGTGTGATGCTAACTGAAAGAACTACTCTGTTTGAAGCTCAAGTTAGACTTTAATCTGTGCTTCATTTTAACACTATCTGGCCTCAAAGAGCTGACTTAGTTGGAACTACAGCAGGTGAGATGATTTGTGCTAGCCAACAGTTTTTCAGTTAGTCATGCTCACAGTTTTAGTTGAAAATCAAACACCTAAACAGGACCATGAACACTCGTATTGATCACAGGCTCCTGAAAATGTGTCGTCTAAATCCATTTTATGTTTCGTTCATGTGTTTTCAGACTTTCTTAATCATGTGTGCATTGTGTCACCATAGTAACTGCTGAACATTCCGCCAGTAGAGGTGCACGTAAAACACTCTCAGCTTGATGTCACTGCAAGCAGAAGTCAGCATAGGTCAGCTTTGTTCATAAAGTCACTTTAATGGAAATGGAAACAGCGAGTTCTTAGGTTTATTAGCATAGGGACAGCCTGTGGCCTCTGGACTAATCACAGTTTCTACATCGCTTGAATGTAGGAATTGGTGATAGTGACAAAAATAAAGTAACCAACTAATAAATACATTTCTGCATTGTCTCTATAACAATATTCATACAATATTTTATTTATTTCATGTTTAACACAAATGCTGCATATTTAAAGAGAAGTAGCTCCTCTCTCAAACAGAAAACAATCTGTTCCACCTTGTGATGTCATGTGGCAATACATGAAGTGCTCAACTGTGTTTTCAAACTCCATATACATTTACTAGAATCATTTGGATAATTTCAGCCCTGAAATTGTCAATGTTTAGTAAAGAAAAGGTAAAAAGTAGATTTATGTTATTAGGTTCTATTTTCAGACCAAGAGTTTGTTTTCATACAAACAGTATGAACTGTTTGGACAGCTCACTAGTGGTCTTCCTCAAAGTGGTTATGTGATGTTGCTGTGATGTGTCCAGTCAGCTGATTTATACAGGTTTTGACACTGTCTTCCTACCACAGAAGACAGGATGACGGCGCCATCTGCAGTCCGACCTCCTCAGGACAGAGGGAGTAAAAAAGCCCCCTCGTCCAGATTTATCATACCATGGGCATGGTTCCGTATTTTGATTGCCTCTTTAATCCAGCGACGATGTTTGTTTTCCTCTGGCGCTGCCTCCACCGGTAGGAAGACAGCGCCAAAACCTGTATAAATCAACTGACCAGACACATCACAGCAACATCATGTGACCACTCTGAGGAAGACTGCTAGTGAGCTGTCGAAATTGTCAGGTATGAAAACAAACTCTTAGTCTGAAAAAATAATTATCGGAACACCAAATGAACCTCATTGGAGTAAAAATTAGATGTTAACTTGAAAACTACTGCTTGATGACATCACAAGGTGGAACAGAGCATTTTGAGATTTGGAGATGTAGACAGACTAATAATAAACATGTGTGATTGAAACAACACATTTCCAAGTATGTTTTTGAACAACATTTTAACATAGCTAAAGCTCAAAAGAATCAACTTTACGTAATATAGGACCTTTAAACACAAAAGGGCAGACTTATCACTATGTACCCTTGTTTGGACAAGAATTCCAATATTATCCATTTCGATAAATCTCACAGCTTTATTGCAGGTTATCCGCGTTACCCAGAGAAACCAATTGCCTTTATCACTATGATCATATGATGCTCTGTTATTTTGAAAGCCTGTGCAGTGCTATCAGATAAACAGCCAATTTCTATAGAGGCGCGTTTGAGTGGTTTGAGCTCACACTGTATGGAGCAGATGTTGTCTCTATCTCCACCTCACATCCTCCCATAATTCCTCTTGTGTCATTTGCACATTTAATGGAGCGTTCATTACGTTTCTATTGGGTTTTTGGATCTTTGCTGTTTGTCTACATAATTGTTTCAAGTATGAGCACAGTGTGAAATTAAATCAACCTCAGCGTGTTCTTTTCAGTGAAATTTAAAAAGGTCGTGGCTGTAAGTATCGAAATCTGTTTTGAAATCTGTCTTACCAAAACAATATATTCTTTAAGGATGCACCAATACAATACTGGTATCAGATATTTTGATGACTCGGATATTGTTTCCAAGATATTGGTTTAGTCGAGATCCCATTCTGGTTTATAAATTGGTGTAATAAGACAATTTACTTAATTTATTTAATTAATGTTGGCCCAAAAAACCTCATAATATTGAACTTGTATGTTTTCAAAGCTGTTTTATAGTTACTTTACATGATAAAAACAGTTACAAAACACATTTAATCATTTCTTTTTTTTACCATACACTGTTTGTGTTTAAAGGAAATAAATAAATACAGGCACTGTCCTTGTATTGGTTGATATCGGGTATCATAGTCTGCCATCTGCTTGTCTCCATGGAGATATCACTGTTCATCATAATAAAGACAAGTTCATGTTTAGATCTGTGGAGAGGTAAGCCTACATATGGTATGAATTCATGTTTTTAAGGTATTTTTGAGCTATAAAACATCTGTAATTGAACAAGTGCAAGGGAGATATGTTTAATGCCCTACTGTGGAACATTCTGTGCCAAGAAATAACATCTCCATGGAGACAAGAAAGTAGCGAAACCTCCACCTTAGAGTAAAGTTACATTGTGCACCTATAAAGTCATAGTATCTGCATCCCTGTTACTATTATTATTATATTTTTGTGCTAAATCGTGCTTTAGTTGTAGGATGTTACATGTTTGCACTATCCCTATCACATTACCAAAGATGCAGTGTATATTTCTGTAGCCATAGTCGCAGCCTTGCTTTGACTGTGTCCACGAGCCTTCCATCACCCACCACGATCTCACAGATAACCTTTTGCAATGAGCCCACATGGTGTCCAGCCCTTCAGACAGATTAACCCTCCTAATGCCGCGCGGCTCTAAATGAATTGCCTGTTATGTGTCCCATGACCTTACATTGTCTTTTTACTCACTCACGAAATATTGTGTAAACGTGTGGAGCATTGCATACTGTACTACAGTATAACACCACTACTGCAATAACAAGTCACTGACAATTTGAATAGAACTCGCGTTAAACTTGTCCTTGGTTATTGTAGTTTGAATATTGAAATCAGCTGACAAGTGGAAAGGGCTAAAGAGGATTCATTCTCTGTTTGTGTTTGGAGAAGGCAATAACAAGCTCTGCAAAAAAAAAATTACTTAAATTGTAATCTCCTTCCAGATAGGAGTTTAAGCCAAACTTTCTGCACTTCTTTGCAGTGTTGTGATTGTGATTAAAAAGTATAGATACCAAGATTCAATACTAAAACAGAATTGAAACTAGATTCTCATCACCAAAATAGGATAAAGTTTGACCTTCCTTGAATAGTTTCAGAGTTGTTTGGAGTCATTATGCTGTTATGTGCTGAAAATTCCATTATATTTCTAGTATTTCTACAATGGCATTTTCGACACATAGTAAGGGGCTTTTTAATCATCTGATGTGGTCTTCTGTCAGTTCTGCTAAAGACCAAGACAACCATTGTATTCACAAAATGTACAGCTTTCTATGTTGTCAATGCTGTAACCTGCTATAGTCAGTTCGAATTTAAAGGTTAATTGTGTAGCTTTTCTGGAGGGTCTGTGAAATGCTTTTCTCTGTGCGGATGTTATTGCTTTGTCTGGGATGTTTCACAATACGGTATTCTAACTTTTCTATATCCATGGAGACCAAATTAGACCAAGTTACAGGTAAGATCTGTGGAAAGGCAACCCTGCTCACAGTCAGAATGCCTGTATTTCTAGGTATTTTTGAGCTGTAAATCCACCTGTGGAATATTCCAGGCAGAGCAATGACATAGTCCAGTGAGGTTCATTTGGTCTTCCGATATTTTATGTTATTAGGTTAAGAGTTTGTTTTCATACCTGACAGTTCTGACTGCTTACTAGCGGTCTTCCTCAGAGTGGTCAGGTGATGTTGCTGTGACGTGTTTGGTCAGCTGATTTATTCAGGTTTTGGCACAGGTGTGTGAGAGTAAAAAAGCCCCTTCGTCCCGATTTATTGTCCCATGGGCACATTACCGTATTTTGATTGCCTCTATAATCCAGCAACGATGTTTGATTTCCTCTTGTCCCAGTGATAATTAAAGAGGCAACTGGATTAAAGAGGAAAGCAAAATACGGAAACGTGCCCAAGGGACTATAAATCGGGACGAGGGGGCTTTTTTACTCTCACACCTGAGATACTGTCCTGAGGAAGTCGGACTGTAGATGGCGCTGTCATCCTGCCTTCACCTGTAGGAAGACAAAGCTAAAACCTGTTTAAATCAGCTGACCGGACATGTTATAGCTACATCATGTGACCACTCTGAGGAAGGCTGCTAGTGAGCAGTCAAAACTGTCAGATATGAAAACAAACTCTTGGTCTGAAAAAATAACCTAATAACAGAGCAATGGCATATTGATAAAAAGAAGGAGGTGATGGGCCATCAACCAAAAAGTTACACTCTGCACCTTCTGTATTCATTAGTATCTGGGTATAGATTTTTGACAACTGTGCTTTATTTGTCCAGCATCATTTTGGCATGGTACTTGAACCATGACCAAGGTATTTTCAGGCATGTTTTAACACATTTTGCTCTAAAGAATATTATACATTTATATATCTCACACTTAAGAGAAGCAATGGCTAGCTGGGTGGCCATGCTTGTATTGTTTTGGTCAGGGGCTCTCTCAAATCGATGGCTTTTATCTAGTTGTCTGGTGTCTGAAATATCGGCTGCCTCCGCACTCTTAAAAGGAAGCACTGTATTACTCTGCAACACCCACAGGCCCCATCACTTAAGCCACACCGATCGACCCTGTGGCAGCTGGAACAGGGAGAAGGATGCTGGTAGCCATTTTACACTTTTAACAAATCTGCCGTAGTGTTTAGCTATCACTAGTGGTGGACTGGACAATAATGCATATCTCAGTATAATAATAATCAGTTAGAAATGTGCCTGTAAAAATATACGCACATCTAGATTAAGTTTCTCAGCTTTTTATTTTATTTTTTACACCACTGGATAATTTTCTTACTGGACAATATGAAGGCTGCAATATTAATCACATCTGAATCAAAGTTAATAATAAAATCTGTACAAACAAATGATTTATGCATTAGTTTAGTGGTTCGTTTCAATCATTTTCAGGATTTTCAGATGTTAAATGAAAACTATCATTATTTATTCAATCTATCTCTATTTTGTGTTCAACCCTCAAAAATATATTCAGTGATTTAAAGGGTCCATATTACCTGGAGTTCTTCTGTCAAACTGAAAACTCTCCACCTTGTCATTTCATGTGGTAATACAGGAAGGGCTCCATTGTGTTTTTAAACTCCATACACATTCACTAGAATCATTTGGATAATTTCTACTGAACTAAAGGTAGCTGTTAACTTGAAAACTATGGCTTCATAACATCACAAGGTGATGCAGAGCATTTTGAACTCATGTGCAAATGAAACAAAACACAACTGCGGGTATGTTTTTGATGAGGTAACAACTTTATAACATGGCTTAAACCTCACAAGAGTCAAATTTGTGTAATATTTCTTATATTTAGCTATGTCCTTGCTCTAGTTGTAAGTAATTCTATCTTTTTCCATTGGTCTCCATCATAAATTACCTGACGTTTAACATGTATGTTGAGCTGTTCCTGGTGCTGTAGACATTTCCTGTAGAAGTGATTGACAAGCATGTGCGCTGGAGTGTTTAAATTGACCTTTCAGTTGTGTTACAGTCTGTCAGTCCAGGAGGCTGTCGACGCTGATACTACAAATGTAGCTCCAGGTCCCACTTGAATAAAAGGGCTTATAATGGAGTTAAACAGCTCGTAATACAGCATACATACACAGATAAAGCCTAAGGGATCTTGTTACCCCCACAAAACAGAAATTGAATTGTCTGACGGAAAGGTCACGTTGTATAAATGCATACAGTAGACCTGAAGTACCCCCTGCTCTGTCTCAGCTCCAGACTTGTAATGGTGATTGAGTGAGCGCGCAGTCAGCTACATGCAGTTTGAATATTTAGAGTTACGGCTACAAGGCTGTTTAAACACTTCTGATAGATCAGTTCAGACTAGGAGGTTATTGGAGAGGCTAGGACCCCATCCTGTTGATTTTACCAGGTTTGGCATGATTTTCATCAGGTCTGGGTCCATTTAAGTTCCGTTGTAGACTAATTTTTAGGGTCAGAACAGCGCTGGTGGTACAAGGGAAGCCAAATATTTAACAAGGTGTTACTTGAAAGGTTTGAAAAACACTACAATAGACACTACAAATACAATTACTTTTATGGCCATTTAAGTTGTGATTTTGTTTTGCCTGGAGTTTCAGGATTCTGTAAGTGCAGAACACGGCTTTAGTAATCTCATTTCAAACCAGCACTCGTAAGAGAAGGCAGTAAACGAACTCAACAGAGCAAACCAAGTCACAAAATGTCAGTTGTAACTAATGTAACTATTTGGAACTGAAAAAATTACCGTGCAGTCTCTACTTGTTCTATTAATTCTAGTAAGACTGTGCCGCTTTGAAACCACAGAGTTGCTGGTTCCAGACCTGACTCTCAGAAGGATGTATACTGCATGTCCCATTTCCCTGGTTGGCAAACTGTGCACTAGACAGTTTTGGTGCAGGCACAGGGCCAGGCTGTAACTGTCCTTACAGCACTATTATGATGTAAGTTCAAAACAAACAATGATGGAGTGAAACACCTGACAGAGGTCACGGCCCACTTGAGCTGATTTCAAGACAATTAGAACGACGAGGAGGTGCCAGCTGAGTGACAGAGAGACAGGGAGCGAGGGAAGAAGAGAGAAAGTAATGAAGAGAGAGAGGAGAGGAGGAGAGAGTGAGGGAGGAAGACAGAAAGTAATAAAGAGCGGAGAAGAGGAGAGATGGGGAGGGAGGGTGAGAAAAAGTAATGAAGGGAGAGAGGATAGGGGGAGAGAGAGGGAGGGAGAGAGTAAGTAATAAAGAGAGAGAGAGGAGTTAAAGTGACAGAGAGACAGGGAAAGAGGAAGAGAGAAAGAGGAGGAGAGAGAGGTAGAGTAAGTAATGAGCAGAGAGAAGACTGAGAGTGACAGGGAAAGATAGAAAGGTGAGTAGGAGGACAAGAAAAAGAAAGACAACGGGAGAGAGAGAGAATGCGGTGAGTGAAAGAGAGAAAGAGAGAGATGTCAGTGTGGTCCCAGGAGCAGCTCAGCACCAGCCAACAGCCTCCTGCTGCCACCGCCTCAGCTCACATCAGTGTCACTGCCTTATTCTTACCACACACACAAATACACACACACACATACACGTGCGTACACATATACTAAACATGCAGGCAACACAATTTAACTACATTCACACTGCAGAGTTGTCTACAGCGGCTGTTCCAATGATGCCAATCAAGATTCCCACAGATGTTGGGTTTCCACGATTTTATGGGGGACATTACACTGAATTACATTAAATTTCATGAGACTTATCCTAACATTAATCATAGTCACTACTTGTCTAACCTTAATCTAAACATTTTAACCCATATCTGAACTTTAAATTGTGTTATTGGTGTAATAACAAAGGATTTACATTGTAGGAACCTCATTTTTGTCCCCATAAGTGAGGCAGGTCCCTGTAGATGATTGTATATACAGATTTCAGTCCTCACAAAGCCATCCATCCATCCATTTTCTTTCGCTTATCCGGGGCCGGGTCACGGGGGCAGCAGTCTAAGCATGGACTCCCAGACTTCCTTAACACTTCCTCCAGCTCCTCCGCAGTTCCTTACAAAGCAACAAATACAATTTAGAGGCACACCTTGTAACTTTCTGTTGGAGAATGTCCCACAGTATGGCATTAAACATATCTATTTCCATAGAGACAAGGCCACAGTGCCTCTAGGTGAAGCTTCGGGTGAGATCGGCGGAGAGGTGGGCTCACTCACAGTAGGAATGCATGTTTTTCAGAGTATTTTTGAGCAGTAAAACACCTGTGATTGAATAAATGCAGCATAGATGAGTTTAATGTCATACTGTGAAACCTTTCAGGCAAATCAACGATATCTCCATGGAAACAAGTCTGTGGTGGACCCCCTACCATAAAAGTTAAACAGTGCACCTTTAACTAGATTCACACTGCAGAGGCGACCGCACTACGACAGCTCCAAATGAGAACCATCAGGATTCCCTCACAGCTTTGTCCCTAACCCCCGTTTACAGCCCCGGGTCAGCAGATGTTAAACTGTAAGATAAGAGCCGGTCTGCCCCTCGTCTCCTCACCCGTTGAGCTGTATTGTCTTAATTATTGATAGTGGAAATAGAATCTAATGAAATTTCCAGCTTCTTGAAATTAGAACTCCTCACAGCGCCCCACCGAGCACACAGTAACGAGCAGCGATTGTTATGTTTAATAATTTAGCTCGTCTCCAAGTGTGTAAAACAGACTTGTATTATCACGCCAATCCCAGTGGGCTATAGTCAACCCTGTGATACAGCTGCTACTGGACCTTGGTTTTTATGTCAGTCTTTGGCCTTTCCCCTATTGCAGTTTGTCCAATTGATTTATTACAATTTGGTGCAGACATTTTATTTCTAGGTTTGGTCTGACTTCTCCATAGGGGTGCCTTGGGTATCTTCTGAACATAGCGGAGTGGTTTGGCTTTTCTATTTTTTACACGTTCGCCATGGAGTCCTGATTCATCCTTTTAATCTCAGCAGGATACATGGATACAAGTTTGAGTTAAAGAGAGAAGTGGTTGTCTAAAATTTAATAGGCTATGGCCGTGCTCTCACTGACTGCTTTAATAGTCAACACTGATAGACTAGTAGATACTCTGGTGGTTTATGGTTCAATTAGTTTCTATATGTTAACTTTTTTGTATATTTTTTTAAACATATATTTTTTATATTTGTTTCTTAAAGACACCAGGTGTGTACAAAAAAAAATCAAGTCAGTCAAGCAACTTAGGCATAAGCACTGTACATGTTTTCATAATTCTACTTAAGATTTTTCACTTTTTTTCCTATAATTTCTTGGCCCCCATTATTTTTTTGCTCATGCATCATTCTTACACCTTTCCATCTTTTTTCCTGTATTCATTCAGCAAGTATTATATTATTGATTTAATTTATAGTATTTAATTTAATTTATAGTATATTCTTTTTATATCATGTTCATTTAGCAATTCTGTATTATTATTTAGAATTTCATTACATTCATTTATTTTATATTACAGGTTTTTATTTAAATTTCTGAGCATAATTTTCAGGGAGGAAAAAAAAACACTATATATTTTAATGCTGTTTTTTTGTTTTTATTTTACTATGCAGTGACCTTCTGTAGCAATGTATCTAGACCCACGAGGCATGAAACATGTTGGTATCAAAAGATTTTTAAACAGCTACCAATTTTTTATTCCAAATATTGATAGCACATTACCACAGCGATGCTACTAATGATACCAAGAAAATATATTTTTAGGGCTGGTTATTTTTATTGAAGATGGAAGCTGCAGAGGGACAAAAGTGCATGTTTGTGTATTCATGTTTTAGTCGTGTATTACCCGGGCAGCCCGGTACTATGACTGTACAGCTCAGTGGGAACAGTTGGTCAGAGTTGAATCATGAAACACAGGATGAACTTTGCTACAAACTCCAACGGTGTCTTGGGTCCACGCCTCAAGGACAAATAATTTAAGGCTAATTTTAAACCAATCTAAAATCCAATAAGTAATGTTTTAGCTGGAGTGCTATTTGGAATGGATTAGAAGCTGCAAGGATCCATCTGCTTATGTTTTCTTTTTCTGTGATGAGCAAACATACTAATCAAACTTTGTAATATTTTCTTCATTCTGGCAGAAAATCTAATCACTGTCTGTTTACATGCACAACAAAGATCTGATAATTATCTGATTTCAGGAGTTATCAGATTACTCAAATGTCATGTAAACAGAACATCTGATCTGAGTAATGGCAAATATTTACATTTTTATTTAGCTCTTTTCTACCTTCAGGGCACTCGAAGCTCTTTACATCAAGGAACCATTCACCCACACATTCATGTACCAGTGTAGGCAGACCTCAGACACTGAGGGCAAGATGGGTTAAGTGTCTTGCCCAAGGACAAAACAACAGCATTCTTCTGTTGGAGCTGAAACCACACTGCCAACCCATGGGTCAGTGAATCTGACCACTCTACCAATAATGTTGATCAGTGTACAAACGCTCTACCAACTGAGCTACTGTAATCTGATTTCTTTGTGTTTGTTTACAGCTGTGCAGGTTTTGGCAAGAAAACATATGCAAATAAGAGCAGACTAATTTGGCAAAGACGAAAATGAAAGAGAGCATGTTTGAAAAAGATTAAAAAATTCATTGAACTTTGTGATCCAAACAAACTGAAACACACCACTTGGATGTTTTAGATGATCAGATTCCTTTTGTGCATGGAAACACACCAAAATCAGATCTAATTATGCGGTTATTCTAGTTATCAGATTTTTACTGACCATGCAAATGTACCCACTGTCACTAAACAAAAGCTTTAGTCTGAAAACAATCAAGAATCACGACACACTGGTATTTGGCACCTTCTCCCCGTGCACACTGTGCTGTCATTCTGTCTTGCCATCTGTGTAGCAGCAGATTACCAGGTAGCCCTATTAATCCAGGTAGGCAGGTAGGAAATGAAGTCAAGTGGAAAACCTTTCAATCGATAAGACTATACGCCCCCGAGGCTTAAGATCAGGCCTGACTTTGACATATGACAATTTTATAGCCAGTCACTCACATCTGCGCTCTGATGGATCACCTTAGTATATATAAATTTGAATGTTATCGCAATAAAACACAATTTCAAGACTTGAGGCAGGTTTTGATAACACTGTAAAGAAAGATGAGAAAGATCTTGGAAAAGATGATAGTAGCAAAGTAGTAGCTCAGTATATATGTATATATATGTATTTTGGTAAGTTTATTTGTTGTTGCATTATTCATTCCTGCTCATGCAAGTGTGTACTTCACCTGCATTTTGCCACAACAGGGTCCCATGTGAACGAAGCCAGAACTGATTTCTCTTTTTGAATTTGCAATTTCCAGGGAATATGCAGAGAAATCTTATGTGTGAATAAAGTCGAGATGAGGTTTTCCGGTTTACAAGTGTGGTTTCCTTGGTTATGAGCTTGGTTATGCTACTTGGTTACGATCTATTCAGTTAAATCGTGCAGCAGTGCGTTGCTATGTGAGAGCACAGAGAGCCAAATGTTGAAGTTATGTGTGAACAGAGCAGGGGACTCTCTAAAAACTCCACATTTTGTAAGGGGTCAGGACTTTTTTGACAAGACAAATTTTTAAATTTGACCTAAAATTATAACAGAACTCACCTAGTTTTTCTTTTACTTTCTGTTAAAGCATCAGGGTAGCACTTTTCTTTCCCCAAACAGTTATACCAAATACTTTAATGTTGATTTTTGACAATTTATTCTTTCACAATCAGGTTGAGGTTAGGGTTAAGATCAGGATTAAGTTTAGGAATGTTGCTGAACCGTAATATTTGCTGCAATTACATCTGCTGATGATGAAGTTAACTCCTTCCTCGGAAAAAACTTTGATTGAAATGGACCTCTAAGCCCCGCCCCTGGAGCAAACCCGGCAGTCTGGGACTGGTGCATGTGTGAATGTAATAAATTGTACCATATCGTCTTATAGAAGAATAGCTATAGCAAGACTACAGATTTTTTTTTTCTGCATCAATACTTTTGTCTGTTTGTCTTTTATCGTTGATTAGAATCTGGTATGGGCATTTTGGGATACCCTTGTGATTTTGCTCGTGTTGACTGGCAGAGCTGTGTTTATCAAGTGATCTTAAACCTCCTTTGGCATCGGCGCCCGGTATTCCCCTCCACCTCTGAGGATTTGACACCCCTAAAGAACAGATTGTATTTCTTGTTCTGTTTCAGTCTATCCACCCATGACTGGTGTTCAGGAAGGAGAAAGCTGCTGACTCACTCGCACTGTCATTTTTTCCAATCGAGCTTGCAGTTTCACCTCAGTGTATCAAGTTCAGATGCTCCTACTTAGCTAGCTGCCCATGAATATTCAGGTCAGAGATGGTTTGCTTGCTCTCATTACAATGCAGCATGTACAACAGACTCCATCACTCTCTATTACATTTATTTGGACAGGGAACATTGTGCTAATTAATGCTACCGGCATGCTAAGTGTGAACTTCTGTGTTTTCGCATGCGGCAGGATCAGTCTGAGCAACTGGCAAATGGTAAATGTCAGTGGTGTTTGGTAGAGCTGTTAGAGATGTAGCAAAATTATTGATACCATGATCAAATATTCACAGTGAATTTTCTACTGGGGGGTCTACTAACTGCTTGTCTTCATGGAGATGTTTTGCCTGGAATGTTCCACTGTATTGCATTAAAGTTAGCTATCTTTTTCAATTGCAGGTGCTTTTATTGCTAAGGGAAAACATTTGTATTGTCAGCAGGCTCACCTCTCCACAGATCTGACCTGCTGTATCTTGGCTTGAATCAATAGCTTGTTCTCATGGAGATAAAGATGTTCATGCCATATTGTGGAACATTCCAGGCAAAGAAATAACCTCTCCATGGAGACAACTAAAAAGTACAAGTACACCTTGAAATTCAACTTTTTAGATATACCTGGAGTTGTTGTTTCATTCACATGTTTGAGTAACCCTTTATTGTTAGTCTGTGTGCGTCTTCAAAACTCAAACTGCTCTGTTCCAGTCTTGTTCTTGAAGCAGTTTTCAAGTTAACATCTTTTTTTTTATATTTTGTTCAGCTGAGATTGGCAATTCCAGGGCTGAAATTGTCTAAAAACACAGTGGAGCACTTCCTCTATTACAGCATGACATCACAAGGTAGAACAGAGTGTTTTCTGTTAAAGAGAAGAACTCGAAATATGCAGGGTTTGTGTGTTGAACATGTGCGAATGAAACAAAACACAACTCCAGGTTTGTTTGTGATCAGGAAACAGCATCCATCCATTTTCTTCCGCTTATCCCCGACCCGGCCTTGGATAAGCGAAAGAAAATGGGTGGATGGAAACGCCTATCACAGTATTTTGTGGGATTCTCAATATAATGAAGATGAGATCACTGTTGCAGTTTGTACTGTATTATCTAAAAAGTTAACTTAAAATTATCCACCAAAGCACAGAGAAATCGCCATGAATGATTACACTGTAAGTTTCTGTCATTTTCATATTTTATCGACACGTTCTGCAGCTTTTTGACAGTCTTCCACTTCCAACACATCAGGTGGTGTCCCTGCATATAAACAGGGTACAGACTGAGCAGACTCGTGCACGTCAAGAGAAACTGACAGACAAATCCTAGCGGTACAAAATGTTACCATCTGAAAATCAGTCCTTAAAACCTGAGAGAAGAACGGAGAACAGGAGCGGTGGAGGAGAGAGAGAGGGAAAACAAGTGGTATTAACTGATTTGCCTTGAAAATGAAACCATTCTGTGGGCTTCATCACACACTGCGCAATGTCTCACAGTAATGGAAAAATCAAATGAGCATATTGTACCAAGAAATCTTTTCTACTTCAACATACAGAGCAGTTCTAAAACACATAATATGCAGTAAATGAGGTGTAAAATGCAATATTGTGGGGTTGCATTGCATTGCATTGCCGTGTTGTGGGTTCACATGGACTGGGGCTTTGAACACATGCGTACACAAGTGGTACAAGAGGCTGTTATCATGCATGCTTTGTCAAACTGTACGTAGACATCTCTCACACCTCCTCACGCCTGCATTTTTCAAACAGCAACACCTTTCAGTCGATAATGTGCCGTGTCACGTGCTCCTTTGTGCTTTGTCCATATATTTACAGCATACACAAATTAGGAGCTGTGGTCGTACACTTTAATGGCTGCACTATTTCCCCAGAGAGAGATCTTTTAAGTGTGCGTGTGCTCTCTGGCAGGTTGCACTGTTTGGAATTCAAATGGGAGGATTTGCATGGATAGGTTGTGGTGGCCCCTGCTGCAAAAGTAAATATGAAATAGGACCAAGTGGGCTTCGCAATGAATCACAATCAAATCTTAATCTGAATTGTCACCGTTTTCAAGTCGCAAAGGCTGATGTTTTTTGCATAATCAAATATCAATGTGGGCTCTTGTACTTTTTCAAAATCAAAGGTGCACTCAGCAATTTTTCTTGTCTTCATGGAGATGTTATTGCTTTGTCTGGAATGTTTCATGGTATGACATTAAACATATCCATTTA
This sequence comes from Boleophthalmus pectinirostris, assembly GCF_026225935.1. Classification (NCBI taxonomy): domain Eukaryota; kingdom Metazoa; phylum Chordata; class Actinopteri; order Gobiiformes; family Gobiidae; genus Boleophthalmus; species Boleophthalmus pectinirostris. Next base: position 10,797,909 of record NW_026570994.1, on the reverse strand, counting down.
GCATTCAGTGTTATGGATGCTTCTATTGCTCAAAAATACAATAACTCCATCTGTGAATAGGGGTGACTCTCCACAGATCTGAATGGTAATGTGGTAGTGCTGTAACTTGCTTGTCTCTCTTGTGATAGATAGGTTTAATCTTTACTATGGAACATTCTAGACAAAGCTATAACGTTTCCATGGCAATAGGTAGCGGACTTTCCACCAGAAAAGTTGCACAGTGCACCTATTAATTAACTGTTTGTCCACTGTCTGATTAAAAAATAAAAAAAATCTCAATTTCACAGACATGCAAAACACTGATGGAAATTTGTAACCCACTTATTTACAGGCAAATCAGTCATTCTGAGAAGAATCTAGACCAGTTTGTACACCAAAACCACAAACAAAAAAATACCCAGAAATTCATTCAAATGTAGTAGGACTTTTATATGAACACAGCTTTGGCATGAGAATTTACTCCAACAAATTCAGGGTGAATTTGAAATCTGACTTTCCTCTGTGCAGAGCTTGTTCTCACTTAGCATGAGAGTAGATCAGACAAAACCACTGAGCCTCAGCTTCACAAAGAGTCCAGGGATTTATTTGTGCACCAAGAGGGTTCAGAAACAGAATCAGTTTGAACTTGGTGTTATTTTAGTCAGACATTTTAGGGGGAAAAAATAGTCCGGAAAGGTAATTTAGCAACAAAAATAATAGTATTACATCTGACTTTACAAACAGTTTACTAACACAGTAGTTCAGACTTCTACAAACATCTTTTGAAATACAAGGGATTTTTGTATTAGCTTATCAATTCATATTTCAGTTTTTCAAATGCTGATTCTCCTCGACAGGTTTGTGTGCGATGAATCCTGATTTCAATACATAAATTGAACATCTAATAATCATGAAAAACTATTTTGTGTTTAGTATTTATATCAAAAGCCAGAAAGGAAGAGTTGCCAAGGTGAAATTCGGACTGTAAAGAGACCATATTATTTTCTGATCTATGTTCTAATGTAGTTTACTCGTCAAAAATATACCTCGAGTTCTTCTTCATGTGGTAATACAGGAAGTACTCCAATGTGTTTTTAAACTCCATGAATGTTCACTAGAATCATTTGGATAATTTCAGCCCTGGAATCACAGATCTCTACTGAATAAAAGATAAAAGATAGCCGTTAACTTGAAAACTACCACTTTATGACTTCATAAAGTGAAACAGAGCATTTTGAGCTTTGGAGATTAAGCAGACTAAAACTAAACACGACTCCAGGTAGGTTCCTGATGAGGTAACAACATTCCATATTTTGCTGATTTAGTGTAATATAGGACCTTAAAAATGATCTTGCCTCCTTTGACTCAGAGGTCCCCTTCACACGCAAACATTCCAAACAAGCAGTCCCATTATACTTTTTAGAACATAATACTTCGCTCTTATGAATTATAAATGCCTATGGATTCCAAGTGGCTTATTTTTAGCTGGCGTTCCCACACATCCACACGCATTTAAATACGAAAGTTTGCCTGTTGACTCCTCCAGGCACTTTCTGTCGCAAATGTGTGCGTATTATATTATCATTATTATGTTTTTTTCATCACATTTTAGTCCTAACTTTGAAATTAAAATTCTTTCCAAGTTAAAACTAAAAAGAAGTAATTTTCACACATTTTTTATCGTGTCCAAAGCAGCAGATGTCTTATGGAGTAAAGATAATCCCACTCGTAGTAAGAAACTTCTTGTGTTTTAACTGGAGACAAATAGCTGTAATATTCATATTGACTGCGGTTGCCAACTTTGAAGATGTCGCCATAGTAACTGGGGGGGGGGGGGTAGTTTAAAGTATTTGCTTCAATTTATTACTCATGAACTTCAATGCATTTGTCCCCTCTGCTTCCCAATAGGAGTCTGAGCACTATGGATTATGAATTACAATGAAGCCCATCTCTGTAGTTAGATTCTGAAGGCAATTTGGTGCGTGTTGTTGTGAACGTTAGCATTGAGTGGAGGGGAAGGCGTAATGCTGTAAGCCCCCACTGGGTGTGACTGGGACTAATGACTCCATCCACTCCCTGTGACACTGATGTACTATTACGGGCAACACAGTGCTTAGCCCAGTGGAACCAGGGCTCCCCCAATACATACATCAAAGCCCAGTCGAATAGCTATACAGTACACTCACAACTGCACAATCGCATTCTTATTACCAGCCTCACAATGGAGCGCGATAAGAAAGAGGAATCTCCAATTATTTTGTTGTTGTGAAATGCAGAGGGGATGCAGGTGTATATTTTGAGCCATTGTGTGTCTCTCTATGTGTGTGTCTCTCTCTGTCTCTCTGTCTCTTTCTCTCTCTGTGTCTCTGTCTCTTCCTCACTCTTTCTTTTCCCAAAAAAGATTTGCTGTAAGCTGGCTGCCTGCTGGGCGAGCTATAAATAGCATTGGATTTAAAGGCCTAAAACATGAGGCATGCATCTTCAATAATTAAAAGAACCATCCATTTAATCTGCCACAGTTTAAATCTCATTCACACATCAGAGGCGTTTCATTGAGTAAAACAGTGGACCAGGATCGCCTTAAGTCTGAGCCCGCTGCAGTCTGTTTTAATAGGTCAGGATCACATGACTTCACAACATCCTAGAATCTCTTTGAAAAGACAATGCAGGAGAATAGGAAACAAATCTTATATTTAGATTTTGAAACATCATCTTTCGTTCACTCACATAAATGTAAGAAAAAATGTATTACAAGTTTGTCGTTGTGTAATGTTTTCATATAAAAACAGTCTGTTTGATGTGTAAAAACTGCTTTTGGAACTTTGGGACATTCAAAACAGAAACATGATAAAATCCAATGTCTTTCTTCTTTTTGTTGACATATTGGATACAAAATATATTAGCTACAAATATACAAAAGGGGTTCTGGATATCTTATTTAGTATTTGAGTAAACTAACTTAATGTAACTTAACTAAAATGTGCCTAAAAATTTAAACTTTTATCTCCATTATTTTGAGTTCTTCTGTACATTCTGTCAAAATCTTGTTAAGTACAAGATTGTAAAGTTTGTTGTTTGTAGGAGCTACTTTAAGGGGTGATTCTTATGTCCCTATGGAGGAAAATGTATTTTGAGGAAACGGAGGTCAGAACTCTCTGTCAGAATTTGCCGTTATCTGTTTGATTTGTTTATCTGGTTTATGGTTATATGCAATATGACCATAATAATAGTGTAAGTATTACTGGTCTAGGAAGTGGTGACATTATTCAAACCCAAAGATGCGTCTGCTGTCAGCTGATAAACCACAAATGGAAATCGCTGATCCTTTTTAGTTACAGAATATGTAGGCTTGGGTAGCACTGTTTTCTTTTAGCTCTTAGAAAAGCTGTTGTTCCACATAGATATTTCTATTTCATTTCTTCTTTAACAACTCATGCTAAAAAGTTACTTACATTCTTAGCTTTAAAGGGTCCATATTATGCTATTTTCTGATTGATGTTATGATATCCTTATCAAAAACATACCTGGAGTTGCGTCTTGTTTCATTCATGCATGTTTAACACACAAATCCTGCATAGGTTGAACAGAAAAAAACTCTTTTCTACCTTGTGATGTCATATGGTAATACAAGTCCTCAACTGTGCTTTTAGACTCCATACACCTTCTCTTGAGTCATTTGGATGATTGCAGCCCTGAAATTGCCATTCTCTACTGAAAGGTAAAAGGTAGCTATTAACTTGAAAACTAACACAACATGACATCACAAGGTGGAACAGAGCATTTTGAGCTTTGGAGATGCAGACAGACTGTTCGAATGAAGCAAAACACAATTCCAAGTATGTTTTTGATGAAGTAACAACATTCTAACATGACTAAAAGTTCACAAGAGTCAACTTTGCATAATATAGTACTCTTAATAAACTGTTAATTTAAATGGTCAGTACAGGCCCCCTCTGCAGCAGTAAAACCATCTCCTGAGGATTCCCCCTCTCTGACCCTGTGCTCCTGCTCACCTCTGTCTCACAGGCCATTCTGCACACACAGCTTTATCTGAAATAGGAAATTTGAATGTCAAAGCCTGTTCACTGAAAGGGTCACACTGCTGAAATGCTATTATTACGCTCAGGATTTCAATTAGACTGGATTACTTTATATTGCTGGCCCTCATTTAACGGACTCAGAAATTATCGCAGCAAGTCTATTAAACACGACGCTTTACGAGCTGTTTTGTGACCCCTGTTAAATTCTGTGTGACAGGTTCAAAGTTCCTGTGTGCCACTCACATCATCCCGGTAAAGAACGAGGAGGGCGTGGTCATGATGTTCATCCTTAACTTCGACTACGTCATGGAGGAGGGGAGCAGTGACTCTCTGGAGAGGCTCAACCACACCTCCCCATCCAAAGCTGACCGTAAGTACAGACACAGTTGTATTGCTTTGTCTGGAATGTTCCACAGTATAGATTAAATTTATGGATCACAAGGGAGACATGCAGGTTACAGCACTATATTACATTTCAGATCTGTGGACAGTCCCCCCCTGTTCACAGAAGGAATTACAGTGCCTATGACAGGTTAGACTACTAAAACACAGTTAAGATCATTATATTTAAAATTTGTGTAAAAACATTCACTCTTTTTTCCAGTTTGGCCATTTTTTTGGTTTAAAATTTTACTTCCTGGTTGGAAATCATGACATCGCACTCAGGAATTCCATATTGTTATGTAGCAATACTCCTCTAATATATCCAGTAATTATCTGACTAATACAAATATAAGAAAACACCTTTATTTTGTTGAATTAATGTTTAAAGTATCAAAAAAATAATGTATGTTTTAATTTTGCCAAACTTTTGGACAAAATTCTCCCTAGTGTGACGTCATGAATGTGATTAGAACTTTCTACTTCCTGTAATTCAACTTTTTTCAACTTTTCTCTGCAAATTACTTCTTGATTTTGTGTAAAACTGTAATTTATATTTACTATAGTTATAATCCCACCAAATTAAGTCAAAATCGGACAATCGTAAGAATCTGTCATACTCATTTTAAAGAACAGCAGAGAGGCCAGCGAAGGAAAAGCAGTAATTTAAACGAAGCTGCTCTGACCTTTTCTTTAACCTTTTCCACATCAATTTGAAGTCGGGCCCAATCTGCCGTGTGTGCCTTTTTCTCATAACAAGCCCCCATTATGCTGCACATGCTTCCATCAGCACAAACACTTGCTTTGAGTCCTGCTTAGACATAGTAACATACTTCAGCCCTAAAGCTAGGCCTGTCACGATAATTACTATATAGACTTACCGTTGAAAACATGTCAGATGGAACAATAATTTTTGGGCGTCAGTATATATTATGTCTACCTTTTCTTTGCAGTAGTGGGAAAATGTTGATGATTTGATTACAGGTGTTTATTTTATGTAAATATAGCCATTGTTTTGCTTAATTTGATATTACATTATTTGAAGAAAATTAACCAAACAGTCCTAATATACATATATGGGCGACAGTAGCTCACTTGGTAGAGCGTTTGTCCACTGAGCAGAATTGGATGAGCGATCAGATCCACTGATACACAGGTTGGCAGTGCAATTCTAGCTGTCGTTGTTTCCTTGGGCACTTAACCCATCTCACCTCCAGTGTCTGTGTACACTGGTGTATGAATGTGTTTGTGAATGGGTGAGTGGTTCCTTGATGTAAAGCCTTGTAAAGTGCCTTGAAGGTGGAAAGGCGCGATATAAAAATGTGACCATTGAACACAGTAGCCGAAAAAAAATAAATAAATACACACCAGTCGATCTCTAGTCTTGCTTTTGGCTCTACGCTCTCTGTCACTCCATCTCCTGAGCTCACTTTCCGCTCACACAAAGCGCAAGGCTGCAGCTGTGGAGGAGAATATCGGGAGGACAGATTTTTGGCTTGTTGACATCAGCTTTTAACAGATACTGATTGGTTACTTCAACACTTACTCAAAAGGGCCGGTCCAATTATACCTCAAAGCCTGCCAGCGTGGCCTGAAGAACTGCTGGAGTGTAATGCCATTCTCCATTCTCAGTGTCTGACATATAAAACAGTAGCACAAGGACTAGGGGTCACGTACAATCGCTGTAATTGGATGAGGCCCTAACAGTCTGCCTGCTCTTATAGGCAGTGCACGCTGAGTGTATAAACAACCTCTGTGTCTAAGGTGAACTGGCAAGCGGATTCTTTCGGCTTTAAATTTATTTCAAAATCTAAGTTGTCACGCCAGTCTTTTCACACAGAGTCCTTCTATGAATATATAAACAAGGTCCCTGTAAAACTTTTTTATTGTAGCTTCAATTATTTATTAGTCCTTTTCCATTAGCTTTTTATAATAGCTTTTAAAGCAAGACCCTGAGGTGGCAAATGTTGATTTTTGAATGTGGGTGGTGTTGTCACTATACTAAAATTTTAAACCCTATTTTGAAGTTAAAGGGGCCATATTACGCTGTTTTCTATGTTATACTGTCGTTTCTTCATCACAAACATGCCTGGAGTTGTGTTTTGTTTTATTCACACATGTTTAACTCACAAACCCTACATATTTAGGCTGAATTTTTCTCTCAAACAGAAAACACACCTTCCACCTTGTGATGTCATGTAGTCATACAGGAAGTGCTCCATACACCTTCACTAGAATCATTTGGATGATTTCAGCCCTGGAATGGCCAGTTTCTTCTGAAGTAAATGTAAAATGTATCTGTTAACTTGAAAACCACCACTTCATGACATCACAAGATTTTGAGCATTAGAAATGTAAACAGCCCAGTAATGCAGGATTACTTAAACGTGTGAGAAAGAAACAAAACACAAGGCATGTTTTTGAAGAGGTAATAACATTTTAACATGCCTTAAAGCTCACAAGAGGCAGTTTTGACTAATATAGGACCTTTAAAGGGATATTTTGGAATTTTGGACATAGGGCCTCATTTCCTAGTGAGCCAGAGTTTTGGAGATGAAAATTCCATCCAGTCCTTGTATTTGCAGAGGTCACTGGTACTAGGCTAGCGCATGTCAATGGCCATACTAAGCCTGCCACTAAAAACAGTCTTGCCCACTCCACAAAGCACCCAAAGCAAATCAGTTATTACACCAGACTATCAATGTAAATGTCTGTGCTTACAGAATAATGTTTTAAAATGGGACTATTTTCTCATATATCAGTCCGCCTCTGCCAAGCTTTCTATCAGGGAGTGCAACTCTCTGCTGCTGCTCAGGCATAAATCTTTCAAATGCAAGATTGGTTTTACCTCTAAAATTATTTTATGGACACAGACATTCACATTGACAGTCTGGCGTTATAATTGTTTTGCCTCGGGTGCTTTGTGGAGTAGGTAAGACTGTTTTTAGTGGCTGGTTAACTATGACCATTGACATGCACTAGCCTAGCACCAGCGACCTCTGCAAATACAAGGACTGGATGGAATATTTAAAAAATGTCTCCACACATCTCCAACACTCTAGCTAACTAGGAAATGAGGCTAAATGTCCAAAATTTTGAACAGTCCCTTTAAATACCTTAAGCTAGTAAAGGAAACATTTGTCCTTGATGTTGTTTTGTTTTTTAGCTTTAGAATTTATTAGTATCCGGATATCAACTTTTTGACAATCCTAATTGCATGCAGAACATCTGGTCTAAGCTGGTGATCAATGGGTCCATTATATAGAGCCCTTATGTGCAGCGAGCAGCCATCCATGAGGAGCTTCTATTCATCACATTCTCTATTCGCACGCCAGCCAGTTCTCAACCGTAATATATAAATGTAAACACAATCCATTTATTGGAAAAAGTACAGCTACAAATAAAAACGTCACACTTTCTGACACAGAGTACTCTAAAATAGCTTGATTATCAAAGGTGAAATTAGGGTTGAAGTGCTAATTGGTAGCAACATATTGTTAATGTGTAGACAGTTAGCATATCTAATAAAGCCATAATCAAAAGTTTAACTAGAGTTCATTTCAATACCTGGATCTAAATAAATGTAGAGCAAAGTGGGTATGCAGGTAGGCCTGTCATGATAATTACTATATTTGCCTTATCGTTCAGTATATGAAAGCTACAACAATGTATTTTGGGATTAATATTAATCATTTTCTTTACGCTACTGGGAATTTTATTTGTTACTGGATATACAATAAGATTTAAGCCATAAAATGTTGAATTAATAACTTATGACTCATTACAGATGCAAACAAAGTACTAAAGTGTGTCATTTCGAGTCATTTTAGATTTTTTTTTTTTTACAATATTGTCTCCATGGAGATGTGCCTAGAATGTTCCACAATATGGCCATAAACTTATGAATATCCATGGAGACTTTCAAGACAAATTACAGTTTTGATGTGTGGAGAGGTCTTTTTTTAAGATATTTTGACCACTTAAACACCTGTACAAGACAGGTTAGTTTAATACCATACTGTGGCCAATTTAAACCAAAGCATTAATATTTGCATGGAGACAGGCAGGTTGTGGATCATCTCCAGAAAAGTTACACAATGCACCTGCTACTCTTGGGTTACTGTGTCATTGCTATAAATTACTTTCAATATTATCATTTATCGTCTGTATTTACTTATCGTGACAGGCCTACGTGCAGCAGATTTCATGTTGTTCTCGGAAGCTGTTGAGTAATAGGAGCATTGGGAGCCCAGGTAAACAGTCCTAAAGGTAAAGGCTCACAGAATGCAAATGAGATCCACATTGTTGTAGTGAGTCAGGTCTGTGCACACAAACAAAGAGCTGCAAATAAAAGGACACAATGGTGGCCTTGCTTTAACCAAAGGGATGAGTGTTTTCTCTGCTTTAATTCTCCTGACATCTGATTCATGCCCACGTTACAAAAAGACATTTCCCTTCACAGCACCAGGATCTGAGGGCCCAATTAATATTCAATGCAAATATTGCTATCTGGTATCATAGCAACAAGGGCCAGTGCGCACTGGTCCGCCGGTCGGGCGAGGCTGAGGTTTAGCAGGGAAAGAATGAGAGCTGTTCAGGTAGATACCCCACGACAACAGATCTGCAGGGCTCAGTATCTCTCCACACTTTTCTAAATCACAGACTTAGACTTAGACTCAGACTTAGACAGTCTTTGCTGTATTTTGTTGTTTATTGCTCTTTTGACAGTTTTGTGTTCTGTAAAGCATATTTGAGTGTCCTGAAACGTGTTATATAAATAAAATGTATTATTACATTTTATTGATCCACAAGGGAAATACACAGTAGCTCACAATTCACAATATAATATAAAACAAAGAACAAGATATATTTTCAAAATGTACAGCAAAACTAGCAAGAGACTTGTGTCAAATAAGGTATAATTATATAAATGTATATGTACAAGTAAAAAGAAAATATATAAATAAAGTAGTACAAATATATCAGCTATATACACAGTGCAAAATAGTACACACCTACTTGTCCCCTGCCCACATACTTTAAAGCGTAACTGAATTATGGCCTAATTAAAGGATTTGTGGCTTATATGTTTATCCTCCAGGCTCAGTGATTAGGCTCATGCCTGTGAACACTCGGCTCCATTCATTACATTGATAAGATGTCATTTGAGCAGTCAAACTGTGCAAACGTGCTGCCTTCAGATCTGCTCTAAATGACCAATTAAATCATAATATGTGCTCTGTCAGCAGGAGGCTGGCTTAAACACAGTGACCATTGCATTGTGTCTCAAATGAGTTTCTGTCTCCTCTCTGCTATTCTCATCTGAATAAAACAAGCATCAGCCAGATAAAAATGCACGGTTTGTTCCACCGAGAGTGAGAATTAAATCTATTTTACTCCTTTTGTGTCCAACACTGTGGTGCCGTGCTGCTGTTGTGCACATGAATAGAGCTGTCGAATACAGTGAACTTTCCCTACTCAAAGAAATGAACATAATGCTTCCAGTGCTATTTCATTTTACATGATTTTATTATTCGCACAATCAAGCTTTTGTAAAAACAAGATGTGTTATTTTGAAGAAAGTGTTTAGAGGCTGTCTGACGGTTTGTGTGTGGCATAAGCTTGTCAGTTTGTAATGTTCTCTCTGTTGTAGATGTTCCGCTTAAGGCCCATTAACAGTTATGTGTGCAACATATGGAGAAAACCACCCATTAAAAGCCCATAGATATTCCTATAGAAGTATACGGGCTATAGACCATGTTATTTGGCTCTGTTGTCAGGGATTGTCCTCCTTCATGAATAATTGAAGGAAATTGAAGTTTGAACTAGTGCCTCAGGCAGAACAAGCATTTGTTTTGATCTACATGGCTCTTTTTACAGTAGCTGCATTGGCAGGCTTTTCATCACTGTTGGCAAACAACTATGAGATATTTGCCTCGGTTTTGAGTACTGCAAATCCTGCAAATCTGTTTCAACGCAGCTTGAACACTGAGCATAAACAGGTCAAAGAGGGCTGTAGTAATGAAGCAGACACATGTTTCTGCATTACTCTTAATTCTTATTATTGTATATTGTTCTATTTTCAGGTAAAGGTAGATTCTTCCGTTTCCGTCTGCCGGCGTTACCTCTCCTTGGGATCAGTAAACAGTCCCTTCCCCAGGAGGACCCTGACGCTGTCATGGTGGACTCCCCTCAGCACAGCGATGGCTCCGTGGCAACGCGTGATTACCAGCTTCCTACCACACGAGAGAGCTGTAGTCCATCCTACGCCAATGACACACGTGCCCTCATCGCCCCGAGCCACTGCTCCACCCCTGTGTCTGGGCCTCTGGACCACTCCTCACCCAAGGGCCCCTGGGACCGGATCTACCCCGACCAGGAGGCTCCCACTCAGGCTAACAGTCAGGATGACACCCTGACAGCCGCCCCCTCCATCCCAGGCCTCACCCCCACCGCGTCCAGAGAAAGTGTATGTAGCATACGCCGGGCCTCCTCAGTGCATGACATGGAGGGCTTTGGCTCCAACTCCCACAAGATGGTGTTCAGGGACAGACACGCCAGTGAAGGTACGCCAGCAAGTGCAGTATATTTACATTTCTAAAGAAAAACACTTCATAATTGTAAGGTGTGGTTTATCAGTGTGTGTCAAGTTTATATTTATAACTCTGTGTGTGTAAAGTGATGGGATGTTTGATGTGACATGTCAGTCTCTTAATCAGTGTAATGACCAGTCACAGTTTGTCTCGTGAGCGATCGATCTTCCCCAGAGTCTAAAACGCTCGTTAGCCTCATTTTGTCGAGGGGAGAAGGTGCCAAGACTGTCCTGGTTTTCTCTGGGCCAGTCGCCTCATGAGCAACCCCCTATTTTCATTCAAATGGCTCCCAGTGGCTGACAGTGTAATATGTCTACTTCACTGTAATGAATTGTGCATGGGGACAGCAGCGTGGGTTTAATGCCAAGCCCCATTTGTCATCATAGAAACTCTCCTCTCACCTCCAACCCTTCTCTCTTTCTTCTCTGATGCTGAATACAGACAATGGTCGCAATATCAAAGGTAATTCTAGCCCGTGCATCCCCAGCTTCTATGATCTAGCACGTTTACTGGAAAATATATGTAACATAAAAAACTTGCTTGTTGCATGTTTTTCTCCCACGACGTTGGCCTGCTCTGAATGCAAATGCGTGGATTGACAGTGTGCAGTGGTAGTTGAGCCTTTAGCGGACAGGCTCTAGATGACTCAGTGGGATTCTGGGTGCACATGACCTCCCATGGGCCAGGGGAGAGCCCAGTGACCTCTGCACGTGCTTGCATGTAGCTGCACATCCAGTCGCCTCTGCTTTCACTCATTGAAGAAAATCAATGAGGCTTTACCAGATGATTCCTCCCACTGTCTTAGTCTCTGTTCTCACCGCAAACTTCTGGCCCCGTGGGCCTTGATGTAGTCAACACAAACCTGACTGTTTCTAGTGGGAGTCCTTAACCTTTAATGAGTCGACTTTAAGCTCACACTGCAAAAATAAACTACTAACATTCTGTGTGTTAAAGTGACTTGAATTCATATTATCATGTTTTGAGTAGTATGAACTTGTTTAGATCTATTTGGTGCTTGATATAATTATTTATTAACATTTTTAATTTCATGTTATTTTATTTTTTAATTTATTTTAAAGTTTTTAAGAAAGATTTTACATTTTTGTCTTCTCTCAGTTCATGATTTGTCTATGGATATTTTATTGGGATTTACTCCAGTTTTCTCCTTTCAGAAGACTTATATTTTTTAAACTTTCATTCAAAAACAATAAAACCAGCCAGAAAGTCCATAAATCTAAATCAACAACTGTATATAAATTAAACATGTGGAAAACTACTAAAACAAGGTAAATATTTAGAATTCAAGTTGTTTTAATCCAGGTTGCAGTGTAAATTGTGCATGCGTTTTATAAACTGGTTCCGGTCTAAATTAACATGTCGATTTGACTTGTATTGACAAACCCATAACACAGTGATATAATAATTCTATGATGCTTTTTTCCACAGACATGCCATAGAACAGTTATTTACTCCTGCGCTGTGTTATTTTAAGTGATGTTGTTGATACCCTGACCCTGCAAACAGCCCTCCATAACCCCCTCTCCCCTTTACTCTCTCTCCTCCACCGCTAGTGTCTCGCTCCTGGATGGCTGGCGGTATGGCTTCAGCTTTTCACCATATTTTTTTTTTTCAACTTTTATTTTTATTGTTTTATTTACGACCCCGGTGACTCTACGGCATGAACCAAAGCTGCGCATGCAATCCCTCATCCTCAGCTGTCCGTTTCTTTGTCCTTGACTTTCAATCACTGTACTTTGTGAAAATGGGGAAAACTGCAATAGCTTCCTCTGCTGGTTCACACAGCTGAGCCAGCAAAACCTTTCACTTCAAATCACGTTCATGGGCTACATATCAGTGTGTATTGTTATATACCATTGGTGATTGTTTTTTTATAGTATATATGAGTACAGTGCAAGGCTACATGATGTGCGCTGTCCCTGTACGAAACTATGGACAACAACACTATTTAAGATAAGAATAGCTGAAGATCCTATATTAAGCAAAATTGACTCTTCTGAGCTTTAAGCCATGTTGGAATGTTGTTATCTTCTCAAAACATACCTTTGTGTTTTGTTTTATTCATGTTTTAGTAGCTTTACATCTCCAAATCTGTAGTGATACTTTTCAAGTTAACAGCTATCTTTTTCCTTTAATTCAGTAGAGATTGGCAAGTCCAGGGCTGAAATCATCCAAATGATTCTAGGGAAGGTGTATGGAGTTTAAAAACACAGTGGAGCACTTCCTGTATTACGCATGACATCACAAAGTGGAGCAGAGTGTTTTCTGTTTGAGAGGAGAATTCAGTCTAAATATGCAGGGTTTGTGTGTTAACCATGTGTAAATGAAACAAAACATAACTTCAGGTATGTTTTTGATGAGGAAACAACATTATAACACATATCAGAGAATAATAATAACATGGGCCCTTTAGGACACTACATTTTCTTTCAATTTCTAAATATAGAGAAGTATAGAGATATTATTGCATTGTAGGGATGTAACAATAACTGAAATATTGTGATATCATATCGTCAAAAGTCTCACAATAATGTCGTGGGCTGTCACAATATATTGAATTACAAGTTCCTTTGCTTGAATGCATTGTTTTATAGAAGCAACATCTTATAAACATAGGGAACTTCATATCCCATGATTCATTTCAGTGAAGACAACATGAAGAAATATGTTTTTTACTTGAATTCTTGGGATTATGACGGAGATAATTCACACCAAAATCTTGTCACAGTATTTTTAAAGCAAAAAAGTGTCCTATCTACAATTATATTAGCCTCTCTAAAATATTGCAATAAATATGGTACCGTGAGATGCATATTGTGATAATATTGTACAGAGAGATTTGGATATCGTTACCTCCCTATTGCATTGTCTGGAATGTTGGCAGTTTGGCATTGAACATGTCAGTTTTTCAAGCAAAAACTATCTTGAAAAACATACACTCTTCTTTTACTGTGAGTGGGTTTTCCTCTCCACAGATCTGACCTGTAACTTGGCCTGGTGGTGTCAGCTGTTTTTCTCCATGAAAATCGATATGTTTAATGACGCACTGTGTAATATTTTAGGCAAAGCAGCATCTCCAAGCAGGGGGCAAGCCCTCCACCAGAAAAGTTACATAGTCCACTTTTAAAAACAGCTATTTTAGATTGTATGTATGAGTCAAAAAAATCTACCCAAAATTATTCAAATTCAGGTAAGATTCTGAGTTCAAGCTCTTCTAGCATATGATAGATCTTATAAAACATTACAAGGGCCATTGATCAAATCTGTTATATGTTTTGACTAGGTGTTAAGTTTCTTTCTTTGATTGTAAGTTAGATCATTCCTTTCTTTCACCAACAGTGTTTTCATTATGCTTTAATGAGAAACTTTGAAAAGCCTGTTCATTCTAGACGGGTCAGTCCGAGGTTGTGGAGTTTCGGTATCACGGTGTTGTGTTGTGGTTGAACTCAAAACACAGGGCCACCCCATACTCACAACTCATACAATTAAATGTACTTTATACTTTAAATCTAAATTCTTAAGTTCTTAACATTGTACCTGTGTTTCCAGGTCCTCTCAGTCAAATTAAGTCCAGTTTACTCGGCTCTACATCGGACTCAAACCTCAACAAGTACAGCACCATCAACAAAATACCCCTCATCACACTAAACTTTTCTGAAGCCAACAACGAAAAGAAGTGCCCGTCGCCTCCGTCGTCAGAGAAAACTATAATCGCGCCGAAAGTCAAAGACCGCACGCACAACGTCACCGACAAAGTTACACAGGTAAGACACTAAACATTAAAGATGTAATGCTAATGAACCACCGACTTTTGAATGGTGCACTGCGTAACATTTTTAGTGGAGGATCTCCCTACCTCGTTTGTCTCTATGGAAATGTTATTACTTTGTCTAGAATATTCCACCGTATAGATTAAACAAATCTATCACAAGAGAGACAAGCAGGTTACAGCACTATGCTAAATTACAATTCAGATCTGTGGAGATGCAACCCTAGTCACAGATATAATTATTGTTTTTTTAAGCAATAGAAACACCTGTAATGAATAAATGCCAGATGGATATGTTTAAAGTTATACCATGGAACTTTCCACGGAGGCAAGCAAGTAATGGACCCTCCACCAAAAAAGATGCACAGTGCACCTTTAATATAAACTTTTGAAAGAAACTAATCTTTTTCCTTCTTTTGTGCATTTTTACACTGATTAACTCTGAACCAAAACAATAATCAGCGCACAAGCAGAGCAGGCAATACAAGTGAGAGCTTTGCGCACGAAAAAATATCTTTGGTATCATAATAACAGTTTTTAAAATTATTATTATTATTATTTTAGTACGATTTCTTAGTTTGTTGTTAAATGCGTTCTCACATTAGCTTCTGTGACTTATAAATAAATAGTAAACAAGCCAGTCTTTTGTCCCATAAAAGTCCCATACAAGAGCTGAAAGTCTCATCTCTGTTAAACATACAAGGAGCACGTGTCAAAACCCTCAGTGTACCCAAGGTAATTAGTGCAAACTCAAGGGCTGGATACGTAAAACTAGGTGTCTATCACTGTCAGGATACTCTTACGGCTGCCAGACAACATCCAGGGCGCAGGACACATTTCTAAGGTTACAGACAAGGTTAAAGGTTATTCTCACCTTCCCTTGTCAAGCTCAGAGAGAGAGAGAAAGAGAGGGGAAACAACCATTGGGTCTCACTTTTGCATTTCGCCCCCTTAATGGTGTAATGGATAGAGGCCATCGAAACTGACCCCGGTTCAAAGTCAAAGAGAAGGAAGGGGACACAGGCAGGATTACAGTTTATTTATAAAGAGAAATACTGCTATATAAACGCAGGAAGGAAGATAGGACATTATGCGTTATCATGATCTGTATCAAGTAGCATACACATAGCTGCTTATTTCAGTATTTCATGTTTTAACAATGTTACTGTTACTGTTATCAGCTCTGATCAAAGATTGATTGAACTAACGGATGATTTAGGATTAGGTGAAGCAATTAATGTGATTATTTTCTGGCCATGGTTCATGAGAATTTAAAGTTTATTTACTATATAATGCTGTCTCAAAGTTGCTTGAAGATAAAATTGCTAGGGCTGGACAAACTCACAAGAGATATTAAACTTGTGAATCATAGGTGCAATCTTCTTTTTTGCATATAAATACTAAAAAATACTAAATCTTTAGCTAACTCACTCACTTGCTCCTTTCTAATCTTGTCCCATAAAAATTCTAGTAAAATTAACAACAAATACAAATTTTGGTTGACTAAGACACCATCACCTGACTAATCAATTAAACGCTAAAGACCTACAGCTCTAAAAAAAAAAATAGTTACATCAATACTTGAAGCCAGTGTACTGATATCAGAACTGAAAATCATTGATGCGTCAGCCTCTGTAACTGCATAGTCAATATATTCATTGCTGTGTGGACTACATGCTGTTAGTCTGAGTTTTGTCATTTTCCACACTTTGGATGTTGTGAAAAGCCCTCCAGACACCTGCCAGTGAGGGCCACAAAGCTGTAGCAGATGTCTGGTGTCTATCTCAGGGCTCCTTTGAGTTCATTTGAAGGCTCCATCAAGGCACCGGAGCAGACACGTCCTCTGCTGTCCCTGGCAACTGCTCAGAACCACGGGCAGATGGAGACTTGGACCACAAGAAAGAAGACACATACACACACACACACATACACAAGCATTCGACTGGTCCCTCTATTATTATGAGAAAACACTGAGGCAGACACAGAGAATTAAGGAGCATAATTTACACAGACAAGAAATTACACTTCGCTCTTTTGTTCGGACCAGAGAGAATTAGAAGCACGACAAAGGCCATTTTTGATTCGCTGCTTTTGGAGGCAGTCCAAGCTGCCTCCATTATCCCACATGAGATTTCATTTGCACCATGCGCGTAGCTACAGTAGGTAGATTAAATAATTAAGTTACAATCTTTTATTTAGCACGAGATTGGCTCCAACATGCTAATCCAGAATTACCTTTGCAGCCGGTGGACGCTTGTTGGTTTTCTAACAGGCCAGAACTCTGTGTAAAAACAAACTGATTTTGACACTGAAATAAATTACTTTAACACGCAGCGTATGTTCAGCCTAACTACGCAATTACTAGGACTTTGCTGAAACACGTATTTGCGATCCCAGTTTGGCAGCATGATGAATAATAGAACAGATTCTCTTTGCTTTCTGATCGATTTCAAAGGTTATTTCATATCAGAAGGTGAAAGCTTTTGACCCCAGCTGGTGTGGAGGTAGCCTGTTTCTGATAACCAGTTCAGCTATTAAGACTTGGATCTTTATGTCTTTTCAGTAGTAGTGCTGATGGAGGTGACGCGAGTTCAGAAAGTTCATTTGAAATTGTTTATTGGTGCAGAAAAAAAAAATCTATTTAAAGCTCCATTCTCGTTGCTAATAGTAACTCTGCCCTCTGTAAAATCCAGCTACGTCTTTGCTTTCTCATAACCAAAATAATAAGAGAGATTTGCACTATGATCCAGAAAGTCCTGACCACCGGGTTGTCAGACACTTGGATGAGAAGCAGTATCCTCGGCCCAGGTCTATAATTACCCATAAGTCATTGAGAAGCTGCTCCCAAATGAGGCATAACACGGCGGTAATATTGATGTTAAAAGCTATTCAGGTATATATGGGAAGTGCACGAGATAATGATAATGACATTCTGTCTTCCAGGAAAACATTACAGTGCAAAACAATGTTATGATCAAATGGCAGTTGCCCTCTCCAGTAGTTTTCTTTCAGATTTATTCCTGATTTATGTTACAACTTTCCAGACATTAGTTTCAAAGGTTATACTGTAGGATGATTTTAATAGTCTCAAGCGTATTGCTATAAATGTTGAATCTATCAAGGTTGCACAAGGATCAGCTCTCGAATATATGTTTGAATAACCAGAAAGAAAATCAAATTTAATTAAACCTAAGGCAACACATGATTTGTTAATATGCATTTTTTTATTCTTAGGCTAATATGCTAGATCAGTTTAAAGGTTATTATTATTAGAACCAATATTACTCTATTTTCTGCTCTATATTATAACATTGTTTCCTCATCATAAACATACCTGGAGTTGTGCTTTGTTTCCACTTTGTGATCCCATGTGATAATACTCCATACACCTTCATTAGAATCATTTGGATAATTTTAGCCCTGGAATTGCCGATCACTACTGGACTAAAGGTAAAAGTCAAATTTACTCAAACATGTGTGAATGAAACAAAGCACAACTCCATGTCTTAAATCTCACAAGAGTCAATTATGTGTAATAATGGGCCTTCAATGAAAAATGTTGGCAAACATACTTCTTTCTTTCTTTTAGCCCTCTGTTGTTTTGTCTTCCAGGTCCTGTCTCTGGGTGCTGATGTCCTGCCTGAGTACAAACTACAAACCCCTCGTATCCACAGATGGACCATTCTTCACTACAGCCCGTTCAAAGCTGTGTGGGACTGGCTCATCCTTCTTTTGGTCATCTACACAGCCATCTTTACTCCATACTCGGCAGCGTTCCTCCTTAATGACATAGAGGAGCAGAAACGTCGTGAGTGCGGATACTCTTGCTCCCCCCTTAACGTGGTGGACCTCATGGTGGACATCATGTTCATAGTGGACATCCTCATAAACTTCAGGACCACTTATGTCAACTCCAATGAGGAGGTTGTAAGTCACCCGGCGAAGATTGCAATACACTATTTCAAAGGCTGGTTCCTTATAGACATGGTGGCGGCCATACCGTTTGATCTACTCATCTTTGGGTCTGGATCAGATGAGGTAAGGTGGAAACTCTACTTTTATTGTTGTAATTGTAAATAATAACAATTCTATCTGATATATAGAAAATATTTTGTTCCAGATACTAAAAGTCACTTCACATTCGATATTCCTTCTTCTTCTTCTTCCTTCTCCATCTGTCTCCTATTCACTCATAGTACTCACTTACACTTGGGTAAAGTGAATTGTCTTGCCCATGGACCCAACAACAAGGCGTAGTGGTTGGAGCTGGGATTGAACTGTCAACCAACCAATTATAAGAAAATCACTGTACCACCTTGCCCCTATTTAAATGGCCCATCAAAAACAAAAACAAACCAGGAGTTGTGTTTTCATTCACACATGTTTAACACAGAAATCCGGCAATTTTGTGTCATAAAACACCTTTAAGTAAAGACATTTTCATGCCTAAGCATAGCATCTGACATTACATTACACACAGTGGATGCTGAAAAGGTTACCAAGATGTAGATTTCACAGATTACTTATTGAAAAAAATGGGTGATTTTTGTCGGTTCAGCAGTATATTAAATGTCTCTCTCACTGGTGGTAGCGCATTTTCTTTGTTGCTCTTTTGGAGACAGAGAAAGCAGATTTGTCGATATAAAATCTTGTTGTTTGCTAATAGTATGTGCTACTACAGCCTGGAGCAGTCCATGTTTACAAGCTGTTTTCTTGGATCCATGAACTTCGCTTATCTGACGAATGACTGTCACATCTGCTTTGCCTTGATCTCTTTTCATCTGAGCCAGACTGAGTGGCCCCGGGCTATTCAAATCACTCCAAAAGGTCTCCGCTTCCCCAGCCATTTTGCCTGACTACTTACGCTGCACACACCAATCAGAGCTGTTTTAGAATGAAAGGAAGCTGTTTACGAGGTGCAGTTAAAGTGAACTAATGATCATGTTAGTAAGATGATGTACCACACTGAGAGGCCTTGTAGTGTTGGTGCCTGGGGGTGGTTGTTGAAAAATGGATACTTAGTAACTAAAATTATGTTGAAACAAGTTACTCATTTGAACATGAATCAAGACAAGAAAATAACATAAATTTGAAAAAATATGACCTTTCCCTCAAGGGACTAGATGTAGCCTGGAGTCTTGAGGTTTTTTAATCACAAATGTTGATTATTTTTTTACAGTTATGCTTGCAGGTGGACACTGACTTATATCTGTGTGAAAGGAGGAGCTAACTATACAGTGGGTACTGGGTTTAGATGGTGATGTATCAGGTCCTTTTATGTTTGATGAATACTGAAATCCAGTTGGTTTAAACCTAAATGTCTCACAGATCTTACTCCTCATTATCTAAACTCCACCACCTGCAATCATGAATCAGTGCTAGTGCAGCCTCTGTAGCTCAGTGAAGAACTCCTGGAGGTGTTGAGCTTTTGCATAAACCGTGTCCTTTCATTTAACCGAGAAGAACTCCATCTGCAGGCTAAGGCACGGGTAACTCAGGTTGTTGTGACTGTAGTTTATATAACTATAGAAAGGTCTGGATCTCTATTCGCCTGATAAATAAACTACTATTATTTTATGTTAAACTTCAAAAAAACATATTTATTGTCATTGTGGTATCAAAATCAGAACTGACTATTGAGCCTTTTTCCCTAACTGCGCAACTTTTCTGGTTGAGTGTCTGCTACCTACTTGTCTGATTTCCCTGAAAAGTTCCATGGTATGACATTAAACATATACACCAGCATTTATTCAATACAGGTGTTTCTATTGCTCAAAAATACAATAATTCCCTCTGTGAATAGGGGCGACTCTCCACAGATCTGAATTGTAATGTAGTGCAGTGCTGTAACCTGCTTGTCTCCCTCATGATAGTTTTAATCTATACTGTGGAACATTCTAGACAAAGCAATAACATTTCTATGTAGACAAGCAGGTGGCGGACCTTCCATGAAAAATGTTACGCAGTGCACCTTTAATATTAAAATGTTGCTGGGCATTTCAGTACCGTGACACCCTTGTGCTGCCCAGGTTTGCAGAGTCATTATTTACTATTAGGTGTGCCGTGTGAGTGCCTGGGTGGTTGCGGGCAGGCGCTGAGTGGCAGGTGCAGAGGCAGAGTCGACAGTTGAGCGATGCTTCGGCACAATGTATGCCCCTGTCACCCAACCAGATGACTGCAGCCCTGACAGGATTTGTGTTCGGTTACAGCTCGTGTCCAAACTACACTGTGTTAGGATGAACACACTGACAAAATCACTCTATTTTTAGCTCTCCCCAATTACTGTTGTGCATCTCAAAATAACACTCAAGTACATTTTTAGCGCTTGTCTGTGCACGCTGTTTTAACTCAAAAGTACAGAGACAGCTGCTATTTTTAGGCATCGCCGTGTGCACCTTTGTTGCCTGGAAACCATCTTCCACAATATGTTTCGTTTTTGTGCTGATGTCGTCAGAAATGTGGCAGGTTAAGATAAGATTAGTTAATTAGGGTTGAATTTCTTTTTTTCTTTCCATTTAAAGGAAACACGGAATCACTTAAAGGTGCACTATAACTTCTCTATTGAAGGGTCCGCCACATGCTTGTCTCCATGGAGATATTATTGTTTTGCCTTGATTATTCCACAGTACGGAAATACAATTGGTAAGAGACAGGTTAATAGTCAGATCTATGGAGAAGCAAGCCTGCGCATGGTAAGATTCCATGTTTTTAAGGTATTTTTGAGCTATAAAACACATGTAATTGAACAAATGCATGGAAGATATGTTTAATGCCTTACAGTTTAAAAAAGAAATACCATCTCCATGGAGAAAAAAACAAGTAGTGGACCCTGTACCTTAGAAGTTATATAGTGCACCTTTAAATTCAATAATCATTGTCAATATGTCATTTTGATATGAGTATGCTATAATGTTAATACTAACTATTCTCGAAAGTAGAGGCTCATTTGTCAATACTGAAAAAAACACCAAACAAAATGAGACATCCCCTCAATATTCTAGAGTGGTTTAGATAAGGCAGGTAAGATTTAAAAAAAAAAGTACATATATATATATATATATATATATATATATATATTTATGAAATGTCCCGGTATGACATGAAACGTATCAATCTTGCATTTACTCAATAATGTGGGTTTTTATTGACTTAAAAACTTGCATTCTTACTGTGAGTGGGCTCGCCTCTCCACAGATCAGACATCTAACTTGGCCCTATGGCATCACCTGGTGTCTCTGTAGAGATAAAAAAGGTGTAATGCCACACTGTGGAACATTCCGGGCAACACCTTCAGCCTCCACCATACAAGCTGCTGCTGAAGGGAATATTAGATATGCAGTTTTAATACTTTGATCCAAATTGAAACAGATGTATTCAGACTATTTTCCATAACATTCAAATACAGTGTGATTTGTAGGTTTGAAAATTGCACTTTACTTTGCCTGTTGTTCAAACTACTCGTGCTTGCGGCTTCACTGGCTGCTTTCATTGTAACAAGCAGCCCCCTCAGTCTCACTTCAGCTCTCCTCAAAGCATACGGAGTACTGAATAACATTTACTGAGGCGACGTGTCTACTGATAGCATGTTGTGTATTATTTAGTTGTGTGTTTTGCCTTAAAGCACTTTGAATCGCTGGACTTTCGCTTACTAAATATTTCTCAACTCTTGTCTATTGTGAATGAAAACAGCAATAGCAAACACAGAAATAATGAAAGGTCCTATATTACAAAAAAATGATTCTTTTGAGCTTTAAGTCATGTTAGACTGTTGTTATGTCCTCAAAAGCAGACCCAGATTGGTGTTTTGTTTCATTCATTGATCACATTTGAGCATTCCTTTATTATTGGTCTGTCTACATCCCCAAAGCTACAAATGCTCCACCATAACAATTGGTGATTCCAGGGCTGAAATGATCCAAATGATTCTAGTGAAGGTGCCTGGAGTTTAAAAACACAAAGGAGAACTTCCTGCCTTACCACATGCCTTACCACATGACATTACAAAGTGTTTTTTGTTTGAGAGAAGAACTAAATATAGAGTATTTGAGTTCAGATTAATAATTTTGATATGAGTATGCTATAATATGAATCCATACTAAAACTATTATCGAAACTAGGTGGTAGTTCAGAGTGACTCAGTGTGGTCAAGTGGTCTGCAGTTGTGTTGATCGACATCTGCATGGTTCAAAGTGGCGAGTGGATAATTTAAGCCTCGTCTGTTTCTATATATAATTCATCTTCTTTTGCTTCTTGCTTGTCAGCGAAAGGGCGAAACTGACCAGACGCAGTGGAGTGAATGATGGCAGTTATTTAGGAGCGGAGTTTGGGAGGATGCAGGCTTTTTAATGGACCCATCAAACAAGGCTACAACACTTCCTCACCATGACGGATAACAGCCTAGCAACCTCCTCTTTCAATTCTCAAATCCAATATCTTATTTACTATGTTTACGTTTACTACACCTACACAAATGTTGTTATCAAGCACATGCGAAGCTGCTTTTACTGAAGGAGGGAGCGAGTAATGATTTCCCTAAGGATATTAGGGGTAATTGTCTCACACAATAGGGAGTGGAAAGATCTATTAGCATTTTTCAGATGCAAGTTATTTTGTTTACAAATTGTACAATGCTAAATAGATCAGTCATGTTTGTATATTGGCCCCATCTAACCTTCTGTGTAATATGAGGAATAAAAAACGTGTTGTGTAAACAGATTTTTTACGCAAGCTCCTATCTGTTTGTCGGTGTGTGTTTATACCAGTGGGGAAGAAGTACTACTTTGTTAGTTAGGTAAAAATACAGATACTGAAGCACATGATCTCTCAAGTAAAAATAAGTAAGTATCACATGAAAAAATCTACTTGTAAAAATGGACTTAAAGAGTAAAAAGTAAAAGTATTTCACATAAATTATAAAGCTCCAAATGTAGTGATTTTGATACAGATTTGTGCTGAATTTTGTTCAAAATGAACAATTGAAGAAATATTTTTTCTTTTGCAGCAGGTCTCACACAATAATATAAAGTAAAGTAAAATACTTTTACTTTTCAGTTCTGTTCAAAAATCTAGAGGAGTGGAAAGTACAGTTATTGTTTTTTTTTTTTTACTGAAGTACAGAACTATACTACTTTTACTCTGTTACATTCCCCCACAGATTTAGAGACACTGCTTAGATGCTTGTCCTGTTTTGTTTTTCCAGTCCTTTACAAAGTGATGTATTTTTGGTACTACTGTTGTTATAATCACTGCCTGTTTTTCCAAAAATGATTCAACAATCAGCCAGCGAATGATTCACTAAGTTGGCCACCTTATCTCTCTCTCACTGAACTGATAGCACCAGCGTTCCCAAATGGACCTTTTTCATCATTGGTAGTCACAACCAGCTACAGCACTGAGTCAGTCGAGTTGTTTTGACATTGAAGCATGCTCGGTCCTTGAAAGATGTTTGTGCAAGTAGGATGACCCATTGGCCTATGATTGAAGCACTTGGAGCTACAAACCCCACAAAGTGAATAATCTCAGTGTAATACTTGTAACCCTGACCCTGAATACTGTCCCACAACTCAATTGTATGGGTACATTTCAAGCAGGAAAGCAGAAATATAGACCACATTTCAACTTAAAGGTGATTTTTTTTTTCAACTAACACACATCCATACCACTACACACACGCACACACACACACCACACTTGAATATTCAAGACTGGATCATCAATACCGCCCTACTGCTCGCTTCCCTTTCCGCCTTGGCTTTTTTTTTTCTTTTTCTTCACTACCACATGAAGTATCTGAAGTACATGATGTACTGTATTTACAATCTTAATATAATCTCTATAATTAAATGTCACCTTTAATTAAATCAACTTTCTATAATTTAATTACTGATGTATTATTATTACTCTTATGTATAATTGTTGCTACAGAAAAATTTATTTCCTAGTATTAAACTTGTGCCTATTTTACTCTGCAAAAAAATATACACTCTTACTGTGAGTGGGGTGCCTCTCCACAGATCTGACTTGTAACTTGGCCTGTTGGTGCCACCTGCTTTTGTTGACCTTTATTTAACATTCTACAATAATTTCTGTATCTGTTTCCCTAGACGACTACTCTGATTGGTTTGCTAAAGACGGCACGACTCCTGCGGCTGGTACGTGTGGCTCGCAAACTGGACCGATATTCAGAGTACGGTGCTGCTGTGCTCATGCTGCTCATGTGCATCTTCGCTCTCATTGCTCACTGGCTAGCCTGCATCTGGTACGCCATCGGCAACGTGGAGAAACCTTACTTAGAGCATAAAATTGGATGGTTGGACAACTTGGGCGTGTCTATTGGTGAGTCCGTGTTTTATTCAAGAGTAAGAGTGGGTGTAAATGCTAGAAGAATGGGTTTGTAATAATAATTATGAAAGGTTCTATATGCAAAATTACGTGAGCTTTTAGCCATGTGATAATGTTGTTACCTCCTCCTCAAAAACATAAACAAACAGAGTTGTATGTTGTTTCATTCATTTTTGTGTCGTCCTTTATTATTAGTCTGTCTACATCTCCAAAGCTCTGAATACTCTGTTCCACCTTGTGATGTCATGAAGTGGTAGTTTTCAAGTTGACAACTACAGTTTACCTTTTGTTCAGTGGGGCTTGGCAAGTCCAGGGCTGAAATTATTCAAATGATTCTAGTGAAGATGTATGGAGTCTAAAAACACAGTGGAGCACTTCCTGTATTACACCTGACATCACAAGGTGAAACAGAGTGTTTTCTGTTTGAGAGAAGAACTCAGCCTAATTATGCAGGGTTTGTGTGTTAAACAATTGTGACTGAAACAAAACAAAAGTCTGGGTATACTTTTGATGAGGAAACAACATTATAACATAGATTAGTAAACAGTGTAATATGGGCCCTTTAATGTTTTGTAATTCAGTTGTATGTGAATAGAGGAATAATTGTAATAATGACTCATCATTGACTAATTGAACAGCTCCACCTCAAAACAACCCTGCAAATCTTAAATCTTGAATACGACTGTTTGCCAGCTAGCTCTGTTAAAAAGCTGTGAAAGTGAGTATTGCTCTAAAATTGTATGTTTATGTTGCAAAGGTAAAAAATACAACTACAGTGACCCCGGCTCGGGCCCGTCCATCAAAGACAAGTACGTCACAGCGCTGTATTTCACCTTCAGTAGTCTAACCAGCGTGGGCTTCGGAAACGTCTCCCCAAACACCAACTCGGAAAAGATCTTCTCCATCTGTGTCATGCTCATTGGATGTGAGTGACAGGCCAGTTATGAACCACACTATTTCACTCTTTGTTTATTTATGCCAATTTCAAGGGCAATTTTGTGAGTTGATCATGTTTAGGGTGGCGAAAATGCATATCTAAAAGTCTTTCATATGATTTCCTGCAGCTTTAATGTACGCTAGCATCTTTGGAAATGTGTCAGCCATCATCCAGAGGTTATACTCGGGGACTGCCAGGTATCACCTCCAGATGCTTCGAGTCAAAGAGTTCATTCGCTTCCACCAGATCCCCAACCCCCTGAGGCAGAGACTGGAGGAGTACTTCCAGCACGCGTGGACCTACACCAATGGCATCGACATGAATATGGTGTGTGTCCCAGCTGTTTTAAAGTGCTATAGTACTATTCTACCTGATCTGTGTGCTATCTGTATCATTTCTGCTTTTGATTTCTGATTATCTTGTCCCCTATAATGCTCTTACCACAACTACATCATGAAGCTCTTCTGTAGGCATAGTATAATGTTCTATGTGATTGTACTTTGCCAGAGTTAAAGTCAAAGTTACTCTCTAACTCTGGCTGCGCCTGTCCTGATTTTGTCCATGGTACTTATATAAGTTTGTCTTTTCCATGTCTGCCTCATGTCCAATGGATTGACTCACCACTCTGGTAAGAGCAGGAGGTACAAGTGTTCACAGTACACGTCATCATCATCTGCTGTGCTACATTACGATAGTGTTATGCTATAGTTTTAATGTACACTAAAAACTCCCAAAGCCCAGTGTCTTATGCATGTGAATGAAGGGCATGCTCCCCTATGCCCCAGTGGTATGAAAATAACATTATGTAAATGGTTCCTGTGGTGCCACTTTATGAATGAGTTCCCCTTCTTGTGCATGCCAATAAATACAGAATACACAAACAACAGAGGCTTCCCTCCAGGCCACACTTGTGTATGACTGATAGACCAGTGTGTGCTGTGCCTCTGGGTCCTTTTGCATGAGATGAGTGTGTTTAAGCACAGGCCCTGATCTGTGTGGTAGAGAGTGAATCACGCCCGCGCGAGTGGGCAGCCATGCCGGGCAGTGCCAGCTTTTCCTCCCTCTGTGGGAGTCTTGGCTGCTGCCTCAGCGACGGCACCTGTGCTTGCCAAATGTTGTTCAGTCTTTCCTTTCCAAATCTCCTGATCAGTTTTTGTTCTGAGAAACAAAGAGCCTGTCAAAGCCCAAACCAGTTCACACTGCACTTCTGCTGTGAACTATTGTGGAAACGCAGGATGTGTTTTCTTGTTTCAATGTCCCGTGTGTTTTGAGCCCCTCTCCTGTCTCTAGTGTGTAACATTATTCTGTCCAATATCCAAAATGTCCTGATCTACAGTCCACAGAGCACTCATTTTGTCAGTGGTCATTGTATCTTTGTCTCAGAAGGGTAAGTTTTTAACAGTCTTTACTTTTGATGTTTGATGTTCAAGCTGTGACAAAGAGCATGTTCAATGCAACAGAAAAGTAGGTAACTCCTACAGTTTGCACCACTGTTTGAGTGTGCTGTCCTGTTTCCTATATGTTGTGTCTTTCACTGTAAAAGAAAGTATCAGAAGCATTGACTTCAGTTTGTTCAGACGCTGCAGATTATTTCTGCTACAGAAGGTTTTGAGAAGAAGGAAAGAACACACGTGGCAATCGTTTGACTAATGTGACTGTAAATGTGAAGTGCATCTTGAGCTCAGGCCAAAGCTGACACATACAGTACACAGTAGTACCATAGGGACCCTCTCATTCACTGTGCACGTGTCTGCTGCAGGTCTTAAAGGGGTTTCCTGAGTGCCTGCAGGCAGATATCTGCCTCCACCTAAACAAGACCCTGCTCCATGACTGTAAGGCCTTCCGCGGAGCATCCAAAGGCTGTCTGCGCGCTCTGGCCATGAGGTTCAAGACCACCCACGCCCCACCGGGAGACACCCTGGTCCACAGCGGAGACGTGCTCACAGCGCTTTATTTTGTGTCCCGCGGCTCCATTGAGATCCTCAAAGAAGATGTGGTAGTGGCCATATTGGGTGGGTATAACAAGGCATTTGAGGTCTTAATTATTATTAGTGGGTACATATTGTGTAGATGTAAAGGTGTTTACAGGAAAGAAAACACTTCCTAACATGGTTCCCTGTGTTTCTGGTTAGTTCAGTGTCTTGTACAGTTAAAAGGATTCTTTAAACAGTCTCACAGAGGCTGATAGTGTAGTCATTAAAGCCTGGTTAGAGCAGACACGGGTGGGCTCGCTAAATGAAGGAGCCTGTGTTCTGCTTTGTCATGGCTGGGCTGGCAGCTGAGAGCCCTGTTGGGTGTGTTGTAATAACTAACTTCAAATATCAATGTGATCGCTGCTGCCTCACAGTCGTACTCCACATAAAAGACTGGCTCATGGAGACAGAGGAGAAGTTCTACTGAGAAGAGACTATGGGGTTAAGCTGGTGGGCCACAGCAGCCAATTTTATCTTAATATTATTTAGTCATATTATTATGAAATAGATATTTTTTTTATTCAGTATTATGCTAAATATTTCACATATTATAAAAACACAGTGTAAACACTGGAATTATTATATATTCTTTATTTTAATACTGTTTTTATTCCCAAGGTAAAATATATGGGATTTTTTATTTTTTCATTTCTGTACAGTTGCCCGAATATTTCATTTAGCATATCTCTTGTATTCTGCTGCCCTGGCCTTGGACCCATAACGCCAAACTGAGCATGATAAACCCTGCGGCTGTCATTGTAGGTCATTTGTGAGTAAAGAGGGCCGGTGGACTGGGTAACTTCCATGTGACCAGCTTTGTGTGAATCCAGTGTTTTCAGACGATGGAGTTATCCTCTGGGCTTTTTCACATCGTCACGCTTCCTGCCAGGTGGCCTCCTTCTTTATAGGTCACCGTATACTGTACTACACACTGTCCAATCCTCCTCATAGTTAAATTAACATTCATACTATTTTATCTTCACTGACTGTCCTGGAATACCCCTAACTTTAAATCTAAAGAAATTAGAAAAAATATTGGATTACTGGCAAGGATTGTAGTTGCAATAAAATGTGTAATTTTCTTATAAAATATAAATTCTGCTCAGGATATAAACATTTCAGAGAAGGTTGAAAAATGAATTCCTAAACAACTTGTGATGTCATGTATTAATACAGAATGTTTTCCACAGTGTTTTTAAATCTTCACTAGAATCATTTGGCTAATTTCAGACCTGGGAAATCCTATCTCTACTGAACTAAAGGTAAAAGGAGCTGTTACCTTGAAAACTACCACTACATGACATCTCAAGGTGGAACAGAGCACTTTGAACTTTGGAGATGTAGACAGACTAATGATAAAGAATTACTCAGACATGCGTGAATGAGACAAAACACAACTCCAGGTCTGTTTTTGAGGAGGTAACAGCATTATATAACATGGTTTAAAGCTCACAAGTGTCAGTTTTTTTTCATAATATCTTACCTTTAATTAATATTCATATTCGTTTGTCTTCACTGACGGTCCTGTGATTAATCTTGCAATGCTAATTAACAGTTCATTAACAAAATAGATGAGCCAAGCAAATAATAAATCACCTTCAATTTCTTTTAGGTAAGAATGACATTTTCGGAGAGATGATCCACCTGTTTGCCAAACCGGGAAAATCCTGTGCCGATGTGCGTGCGCTCAGCTACTGCGACCTTCACACCATCCAGAGGGAGGAGATCCTGGAGGTGCTGGACATGTACCCAGAGTTTGCTGACCACTTTTTCACCAATCTGGAGCTGACCTTTGACCTTCGAGATGAAAATGCTAAAGTAATCACTATCTCCAGCTATTTATATTCATGTTATATGTGTGTTCAGTCGACTAACAGTGATGGGAAGAATAGTATTTAGTTACAGAATACTGAACATCTGATTTAACATATCCTGATATATGGTTCAAGCTCCAAAGTGCTGCATTACTTTTACATCAAGTTGCATTTAAATTTGCATTAAAAGCAGCTTTATATTTGTTTCACTGTTTTAAGCATTTCCTGTCACTAACAGGAGATGGAAAAATCACACATGCGCTCACCACAAGAAGTTTTTCATATTTTTTTCATTAGTTATGTGCAGTTTGAAGCCTAAATTGTGCGATCATATCCCGCAATGTAATCCTTTGATTTGAGAAAAGTCACTGCATTCTGAATACCACCAAACCTTGTGTACCGATTATCTTAAATTAAATTACTAGTCCTCACACTATTCCTTTTCCGTTTAGCTGGTCTTATTCAGTCAATGTGCTGCGTTTACCAGTAAGTGCGTAAAGCATAATGATAAGTTTAACATTGTCCTGTTATTTGCCGGAAGACGGGTAAAAGCTGGTGTATGTCGAGCACTTAGAACAGAAGGATGCTGTCACATCATCTGTGCAGTGGACATATGTGCAAGGCCTGTGGCAGCACATGTCTCTGTCTATAAAAAGTGTTCTCTGTTGTGTTCTATTTGGCACACTGTAAAGATTAGAATGACAAACAGAGGGACGTGTATGAGACACAGTGGTGGAGTTACATAAAACCAAAAGAGAAGCTGGAACAGGGTTGTTGTCTTTGCACAGTGTGTTGTG
This sequence comes from Boleophthalmus pectinirostris, assembly GCF_026225935.1. Classification (NCBI taxonomy): domain Eukaryota; kingdom Metazoa; phylum Chordata; class Actinopteri; order Gobiiformes; family Gobiidae; genus Boleophthalmus; species Boleophthalmus pectinirostris. The sequence goes on along the minus strand of NW_026570994.1, from coordinate 10,767,267 downwards.
TTCTGTTCTGTGCAGAGTGGTGATCGTTCTTCTCCTTCACTTTCAGACTTACCCTAAGCGCAGCAGCACAGATGAAATCAGGTGTCGGCGGCGGGTGTCATATAGAAGGAAGTTTTCTACAGGTCTGACACAAACCGAGATTTATTACCTTTTTAAAAGGTTGAATATATTTTGTTTCATTTATTATTTACAACATATGACATAGTGTAAAATACATTGCATCTTAAAATCTGTCTTAAGCCCTGCCCCACATTCTCTTGCCCCTGTTTAAAGTAGTGCCTGTTCTGAGGTGTATTAGAGCATCCCTCACACCTGACTGTCTCCACGCACATATACACAGAGAGGCCTGCCCCCAGAGCAGAGCTGTGCCAATGACACAAGGAGCCGTTTGGACCACAGAGCAGTGCACTGTGGGAGCTTTTGTAATTTGACTTCTAACAGCCAGGAGCCTTGGGACGGGATGTAGCGCCACTGCACAGCAGTACTCAGCAGTTTGGCTTCGATTTAGGCAAATCTAATTGGTCACCATGGTTACAGGGCCTCTGAGCACATTTCCCAATAAAACACAAGAAGAACAGAGGATGTACCTCTCACTCTATCTCAGTTCTGCAGCTGGCACCACCTGCCATGTGTCACTGAGCTTTTTGTGTCATTCAAGAGAAAAGCAGAGCTACTGTATGTTCAGTGACACAGCATAGACCCATCAGCTGTTTACAATCTAAGCCATGTTTAAATGTGTCTTTGACTCTGTTTGTCCTCACTTCACCCTAAAGCTAAACACAGCCTACCTGTTGTCAACAATAATGAGCCAGCCCAGCGTCCCAAAGGAAGTGAAGCAGGAGCAGTGTTCCCCTGCTCGGCCTCATTACCATGTCTCCCACAGGCTCCAACAACAAGATGCCAGTGGACACATACTGTGGCGGCCGGCATCAGCGCCACATGTACACCTCATCGGCTACGGACGACAGAGGAGAATCTGCGGAGGAGGGGGAGGAGGAAGAGGAGGAGGAGGAAGAGGAGGAGCAGCGACCTCTCTGTTCAGGGGTGCTGGGTTACCCTGTGGTCCGGGACCACCCTGTGGGGCTGGGACTTAGCGCTGCAGCAGGCGAGACTGGAGGCACTACCCAGGGCCAACCTTTTAAAGGTGAACATAATACACATCCACTGTCATTATTTAAAAGTGTATTTGAGTTTAGATTCATACTTCTAGATGTACAACAAACAAAGTAGCGATGGATCCCCAGAGACCCCTAAGCCCCCAAGAGCAAAGTCACACCTATTAAAAATCAAACGAGGCTTATGTGTAATAGGGATACAACCCTAAACCCACAGCAATGAAATGTAAGAGGATTATGTGGAGCAGCTGGGGTCACCCCTTGGATCGTAGGTCACGACCAAACCAGGGATCTACAGTAAACAGATAGGCCTGATGTCTGGTCACTGAAACCATCTGTTCAAGTGTGAAGATAAAATGTTTATGTTATGCACTCACAGTAGAACACATCTGACCATTGTACAAAGTGTGACAAAAGCTACTGCTGAAAATTTGTGGCCGTACCAGCTTGTCAAAGACTGATCCCGTCAGATCTCAGAAGCTAAGCTAGGCCAGGCCTGGTTAGTACTTGGATGGGAGACCACTGGGAAAATCAGGTGCCACAGTGTGGCGCCAGTTGCAGAAACTGTCATTGTGTCCTTAGGCAAGGCACTTCACCCACATTGCCTAGTATGAAAGTGGTGTGTGTGTGATTGATGGGGGTGGTTGGAGGGGCCGATGGCGCAGATTGGCAGCCCTGCATTTGTCAGTCTGCCTCAGGACAGCTGTGACTACAATAGCAGCTTACCACCATTGGGTATAGAGTGAATGAATAATGCGCTGTAAAGCGTCTTTAAGGGGCGAGAAAAGCACTATAGAAAACTGATGCATTATTATTATTATTATTATTATTATTATCTGTGTGTACAAATGAGACAGTAGGAAATGCAGGCTGAGTGAGCATCCTCCATACAAGGCGCTGCATCTGCCAGTGAGATATGTGTCACTTAAACAGATCCTCATTTTCCCTGTCAGGCCCGGTACATGTGGAACACACTCACCAGTCTGTGTGTGTGTTTGACCTGCTTTGACTTCTGTCAGAGAAACATAGTGTAGCGCTGTCTTAAATTCCTGTGAAATCTTTTATTTTGAACACAGCTCCAGAGCCCATGGGCCGAGCCTGGCTGCGGGATCCCCCTTAATTTGCGCTCAGTCAGATGTGTGGAGATAGGCCCGCTGTGGCAGCGTGTTGATCTGTTTGTAATGCGCTCTCAGAAGAGGATCAGCACGGGAGCAGAGCGAGTGATATTGATTTCTATAAACTGTCTGAAGAAACCGTACAGGAAATGTTGATTTAATTTTTAACGATCACCAACTTCCACCCACCAAACCACACTGTTCTAACAGTATGAGTGTGCCGTCAGATGGAGAGAGGTTAGCATGCCAGTGGCTACAGGCTTATTGCATTGTGCAGCCGCTAAATGATGGCAGGGATAATACAAGAGCTGTTTTCCCAGAGGCTGTGTCTTGAATTATCTTTTCCTATTTCCTTGTGTGTGCTCAGAGCTGGATGCACAGGATTGGGTCCCCCAGCGCCCCACTGAGAGTGCAGAGGAGCCCGCCCCCTGTGAGGGCCCTGCAGCCGCCGAGGACAGCGACTCTGACCTGACCTATGGAGAAGTGGAGCAAAGATTGGACTTGCTACAGCAGCACCTCAACAGGTCTGAGCTCAGAGTGCATATACTCACCTGGAGCTGCTAATCATGTGTTTGGATATTCTGTGTAATTCAGTTGAAATGCATGCTGTTGAGTCTGCAGCATAATACAGCTAATGCATTTGATGGATGCTTTGGCAGCTTCATGGCAACAAGGTGGTCTGGCTAGCCTGTTCAGACCGTAGAGGCATTTCCTGGTATTATGCTCATTACAGATATGAAGGATATAATATGAATGTGAAACATTTTTAAACATTACAGAAATATAGACAATTATTTCTCCACCCCAGTAGCTTCACACAACCTGATAAAAGTGGTTTGAAATGGAGGTATTGACCTTTTGGTGAGGAGACGTATCCGCTGATGCTGGACGGAGCCCTAATAGGCCTGTATTCTTCCTCGCTCCACCAGCTTCTGCTCATTTCTCTCTTGGCCGTGATAAGTGGCACATGGAAATGTGAGGCCGCTCTGCTCTGAGTGAGCAGCTCGTTTGGTGTCGGCTGGTGCAGATACAGAGGAGAGAGGCAGCAGCTATTTATAGAACAGCAGCATTGAAACGCAGACACATTACAAGTGTCTTTACATAGGATTCTTCTGGTCATGGCGGAGGGGGCTTTGAGTTTGGGAAGATTTTGGACATGAGCTTGTTCACGTTCAGACAGTAAGTTTTCTCAAGACAAAGAGAAGCAGAGTGCAGCCCTTCTGCAGGCTGCTGTATCATGTCATTATGCCCTGTCCTTTGATCCTGCTGCTGCTCCACCACACACAGTTTTATCCTCACAAACCTGAGCCAAAGAGTTTAGCAGCCCACACAGCTCCGCACAGCTCCACAGAGCAGCACCTGGCACAGCCCCAGTCAGGCCTGCTCTATTCACTCACTTTTACTGTCACCTCCCATAATGACTCCATTTGGTTGAATATTACAAGTGTGTCAGTTTAGAAACAACTGAGTTTTAACTGTCATAGACTCATTAGCAAAGACATGTAACTGGAAAGGAAACAATTTACAGTATATAGCCATAAAGGTTTCCAATATGTGTGTTTGGAGTCCCCCTTGTGTTTGCTTTGAGCAGTACAACTAAACCAGTTCGAAACAGATGGGCATTAATAATGCACATGGGAAAGTAACAGCCTCAGTGTAAGAGTAAGAGTATATTATATAGCAAATAAAATATGTGAGTCTTATACTGTGCAGTATAACAGAACAGAGACGGCATTTATTGTGTCCCTCAGACTGGAATCCCAGATGACTTCAGACATCCAGGCCATCCTGCAGCTGCTGCAAAGGCAGAGCACGGCTGGGCCTCCTGCCTATAGCACCATCACCTCCAGCCCCGACTACCACAAGGGAGCCGCCTCCAGCCCCAACTACCACAAGGGAGCCGCCTCCAGCCCCGAATTCCACAAGGGGACCGCCTCCAGCCCCGACTACAGCAAGTCGGCTATCCGCGTGCAGCCAGTGTCTTTGCAGGGCGAGCTGGCACTGGCCCCCGCACCTCCTCAGCTTCAGGTCAGACTCACCACATTACACAGAAGGATAGTGATTCTCCTTTAGTGATGTGTTTATTGTCAAACACCCGAGGTGTAACTGCCTTTTCCCCTACAGAGCCCAGAAAACTCCCAGAGCAAATCCAAAGAACCGTCTCCGGTCCTGGGTGCGGAGACTCTTCCAGATGGGGACTTTGCTGGACTGTTGGAAAGTGAATCGGACACAGAGCAGAGACAGAGACATAACCACGTGGACACAATGGACACGCAGGTGGTCGGACTCTCTTCAGGCAGACAGGCCTCACTGCCCGATGTCCCCAGCAGCTCAGGGATGATGGGACTCCACAGGCCACTGTCCGACCCAGGGCTGCCCCAACCTTAGACTGAAGGTCTTCTCTCAAGCACGACTCAGGGTCTAAGAAAGAGACTGAATATGCAAAGGAAACTAACTGTAGACTTTTCTTCCAGTCCTTTTGGAAAGCCCTTGCCCACACCCCTTGGCTGGTTTAGATGTACAGAGTCCATTTATACAGAGGTATTTATAAACTATATTATTAACACATGTAAAGTCATCATCTCCTTGTACATAGGTCAAATAGAACACTGCCAGCAACATGGGGCGCCCAATGTGCTTTTTCTAAGAGATATGCATGTGTTTGCGTCCTCCCTCCCTTCACCTCTGGGTTGCATGTTCCTCTCACATGGGCCATCAGGTGTGTTCTCTGCATGTGTACAGTCTATTGTAGCCAACAGGTCAACCCAGCACAGGGACAAAGCTACTTGAAACACTCTCCCATATTTCTGCAATGTGCTCCTTTAACCCCTTTCACCACAATCACAAGGAAACCTGTGTATGTTTAGCGTGCCTACTTGATACCACAATGCCACCTTTTATGAAATAGAATCACTTTAAATTAAGTACACACACTGTACCTGTATGAGACAGCAGCCTGAAAAGCCCATAGCACAAGACCCTTCTGTTGTAAGAGCAATAATGATGGCATAGGAAATATTATATTATCATAAAACATGTCAGTTATTTTATAAGACAGACCATATGCTCCCAAACCTCAGCTAAGGCCCTGCTCTTCTCCTGGAGAATGTGTTTGATGTATATGTGTCTCCAAATGTGTCCAAACTTTACAATCATCAATCATACATATATAAAACACATATAACATGGTTAAAAAGGGCATGTCAGACTGACCAGACCAAGAGACTTCTGTGCTTTCACACTGTTCAACAACGCATGTTCTAGGTCTTCCATTATCTTTCTAAAAATACCATTTCATTAATAAAAACATCTTAATCACCAAAAAGATTCATGTGCCGGGCTGAAGTCCAGCCTTCACTAGCCTTAGCTTGATTAGCCTGCCCTAGCCTTTACAAATCATATAGTACCTAAACACATCCAATGCTTTTCTCCATCAAATATGTAAATTCCTCCAGTTATTTAAACTTTGAAGAATAAACTGCATGATACAAATAAGTCCTTTACATTTTATACCTACTCAAAAGGAACTGTGAGCTCATGTACTGCATGGAGACTGCACTGACTCAAGTATAAGAGGTCTCACCCGTGTGTATTCAACTGTAGGTGCAGCACAGAACTCACCAGAGACATTTAATGGTTTAACCTATTTTTCTAAAACAGAAAATTTTGTTTGCCATTATTTTTATAATGTACTTGGTTTAAGTGTTTTTAAACCCCTGACGTTCGAATGGTGTGGGCTGCTGATGAGTTGGTGATGGACGATAATGAATGCAAATCATAGCCTCTTAATGTAGCAAGACCTCAGAGACAGAAGGCTTCCTGCTGGTGTTGCATTGACTCTTTGCCATTGAATTTCTGTTGCTACCAGTTTATCAGATGGAGCTTTAGCTACTGTTTGCCACTGTGAGTTTTTACTGTTGTGTCATCTTAATGGTCACATGCACATAGAGAGGTAAAGGGCATTCAGATCTATATGTACTGCTGTCTGGATTTTTGTTTTCTCAAACCTGAGGACTCAGAGTGGCAAACAGATGTAGAATCTGCATTCAGCCTCACGTGGGGTGTTTCCTTTCAGAACATATCTTTGATTTTCAAGCACAGATGTAGAACAAGTCGCTTCAGTTCAACCCAACATGTCCAGCGCCTGAAGAGCTGTCTACTGAACTTTCATGGAAATTGCAATCTTTTGCACAAAGATTAGAAAACTTGCTGTACTGGATAAAATGTCACTTTTTAAATCTAGTGCTGTTCACAATTGTTTTTATGCATTTTTTAAATGTTTGCCACTGTATTTTATACAATGCAACACTTAACAGCTAATTTGAATGTTTTTGTTCCAAACTATATTTAAAGAAATCTAATATATTGTGTAGACTGAATACACAATTGTATAGAATAATAAACTGAATGCATACTGGCACAGTGTTTATTGTGAATAACAAAAGATACATATACAGTGCAAAATCTGTATTCTGTTCATGCATATACAGTCACCCCTACTATATTGTCACATTGTTTCGTACATGGAGCTAATATAAGGTTAGGCACAGAGCAAACAAATGCAAGTGGAAAAGGCACATATATTTTTTAACATCTCACTGTACATTTCAGTAACGCTACATTAGAAATCTAAGGAGTGCTCACCGTATAAAGCTTTTGTTAAGTATAATATATATCCGTTTATTACACTTTATGGCCACGCATACAAAGATGTTAATGGCACAATAGGTGTACAGGAAATCAGAGCATCTTTTACAAACAGTAGTCTTAAGTTCAATTTTGTCAATAATCAGTCTAAATATGTTAATTGTAATGTCATTCCCAATCAAATTAAAAAGATTTCAATAGATAGCATCAGCACTAAAGTCTAGAAAAAGCCCTTCCTGTATTTGTGTGAAAACTAAAGCATTGCAGCAAGCGGTTTACGTAGACCTGTCGGAGTCTGTGGTCTCAGTCACAAATACTGGCCTCCCTTTACAATCCTGCAGTCAGCTGTCCACAATCCAACAATAATCAGACAGCCATTGTGCACAGGATAAACTGGAAAAATGGGAAATGTGGATGCAAAGTCATTTTAAGATACATTGGACAGACAGTGGCCTTCACCTGCACAACAAAATCTGACTATTATCTGATTTCTGAACCTTTATGATGATTTAAATGGCATGTAACCTGCTAAATCTGATCTGAGTAATCAGAGGAATCATGATTAGAAAGAAACAAGATAATTTGGCTTTTTACTTGTCATTTAAATCACAAGTCCCCCAATCTTTTTTCTCGTAAGGACCTGGAACATAAAAGAGACCAGGGCAAGTAATAATAATGCAAAATGCATACAACTCTTCACCATAGTTTGACAAAAAGATCTGAATACTCATGTTTGCTGTTTACCAGTTTAAGTTTTGTGGTATATTTTCAGAGTAAAACACATAGATAAGGTGGTAGACTATTAAAAAGTAAAAGATCTATACCATTTTCCTGTGAGGTCCGGTTCCAGAGGCCCACAGCCCGGATTTGAGCCCCGGACCAGTGGTTGGGGACCCCTGATTTAAATAATCTTATAACTCAAAAAAATTCAATAATAATCAGATTTTGAGTGTGCATGTAAACATGACCACAGACATAATGGTAATATCACAATATACAAGACACAGAGAAAAGAATAAACTTACATCATCATATTGGAAGGTAACGGCTCCCTGCTGCATCCGGTCCCTCTGCCTGAAGTTCTCTGCAATAACATTAACATATATGACAAAAATTCTAAACCCATAATATTGCAAACATTCAAAACCAAAATTCATTCTAAGAAAATGTAATGCTAACTTTGGTTTATGTTTAAGACCTAAAATATTGCTTACAGAACAAAAACGTGTTGGGAGAAGTAACATTACAGAAAAGCTGAGATGTTAAGAGCTAAACTAATACCAGAATCACATTTTTTCAAAACAGCTATATACAGGTATATCAGCTCTAGAGGTGTACATTAGAGATACGCGGATGGGCTATTTTTTCATCCGCAACCGCGACACAAAACTCATCCGCCCGCTGTCCATTTTGCACCGAAGGTTTTCAAAACCGCACCCGCCCGCCATCCGCCGATTGATTTTAGATTTTAGAACAATCATACAGCAAACAAACTAAGGAGCCTCGATAAAAATTCAAACTCTATAGCTCATTCATTCCAAAATTCGCTCAGCGTGTATGTTCGCATTCTTAATTGTCCGTAACAACCCCAAACTTACCTGGTTTTCTTGCGCAGCTAATTAATTGACAACGTTTTCCGACTAGACTATTTTTGAGCCTTCTTGCCTTCGTGTTGGATGTTGTTACATTCTGAACATTCTGCCATTGCCCGATGTTATTTCAAAGTCATAGCCTCACTCCATCGGTCTTTAAGTTTTAAACACCCCGAGTGGCAGTCTACGCTATAATGTCTGCGTGTTTTAAAAAAAAAGCATAACTAAATAAATATGGCCCTATAGCCACTTACGTGTTAGCAAACAGCTGAAATAAATTAGAAATAATAAAATAAACTGCATATAATATGTGCCTCGTAAACCTTAGGCATCAATAACCCGACACAACCTGAACCTTCAGAACATAAAAACGAGGTCAAATAGGCTAATTAAGGATATGACGTACACTTCATACTACAAGCATAGACAAGGAGACTCGTCTTTTCAGATGTAGGTAACAATACTAACAAGAACTTTTTTTTTTTTTTTTTTTTTAGTAGTTAAACCGCCACCCGCCCGAATTTAATTAAAATATAATTTTTCGTCACCTCATCCGCCCGACCCGCGGATTAACCGCGGATACCGCGGTTGCAACCGCAATCCGCGCATCTCTAGTGTACATGATACAAGCCTGTGGAGGATGTTTGTAGAGAAATTATTTTACTTTACAATTCCATCTTTGCCATTTTACTAATTGTGTCCACTCTATGATATAATCCTGCACTCTTACCAAAAGTCCATCTAAAAATCCAACTAAAATATTGTACCCACATAGCAAGAAGCCTAGGATGCAGGTGCAGGCAAACTAATCAGCTGTCTGAAATGTCAGTCCACATTTGTCCCATGTATAACATACAGCACACTGCCCACTGAACACGTCACAACAGATAGGTGTAGGTACCTGTAAGTGAGCGCAGTTTCACACAACACGCCACATAGTCGTCAAAAAAAATCCGACCATTTTTACTGTAGCGTTGCAAGATGATGTTCAAAGCCTGAGGACTGAGGCGGTACCCTGACAAAAAGGGAGAACACTGTTAATCATATTGGAGGGGTCAAAACAAATGTGCCATCATCACAGATCATAAGATAAGCTAATAGCAGCTAATCGTGTCTAAAATGTATAATGCTACTTTGAGTCAAGTATAGATTAGTAATAGTTCATTAAGTATTACAAGTAAAGTAAATGGTGTGTGTTAAATGGCTACAGTTACTATAATGTAATCAGACTCACCCATAGTGGTAATGGCCTGGGACATCTCATGAGGCTCCACAGTCCCACTGCGGTCCCGGTCAAACATAATAAAGTTCTGCTTCCAGCCGTTCATGGCCACCAGCAGCTCTTTGAACTCACTGAAGCCCATTTTACCTGTGAAGTCTCTCTGGTAACATCTGGATTAAGGTGAACAAATACGTCATTACATGTGACACATGGTTAATGACAATATTCCATGTTATGTCACTGAGAAGGTAGCTGGGCCAGCCCTGTTCACTGAAGCCACACCTATACAGCTGTAATGAGTCACTGAATGAGACAAAGTGCTCTTCTACAGATGACCCCTGCAGGTCAAAAGGATACGTCCAGCATGGCAATCATGATCCGACAGGTCTCCAAACTAAAGGCTGTAAGCAATTAATTTTACTGTTTTAATACACAATACAACTAGAAATAGGGTTGTTGAAAATGAGTATAACATACGAGAGTAACTTCCTGTGAAGTTGGCTTGAGTCAGACACCTCTGGAGCTCCTCTGCATCCACCTCACCATCCTGTGCACAGAGAAATATCAACACACACTCTCTTTAAAAAACAGCCCCCACACCAGACTCCCTGGTACCTGGCCCGCTATGGATGTGAAGTACCCCCACATGGGATCATTGGCAGCTGGAGCAGCACCATATCCTGGGAATCCTCCATACGGGGCATATCCTCCCTGGGGAGGCATGCCTCCCATTGGTGTGCCCATAGGTCCACCCATTTGCCCAGGCATGGGGCCTCCCATATGCCCACCCATAGGACCCCCCATTGGAGGCCCACCCATGGGGCCACCTGGCATCCCCTGAGCAGGCATTCCCGGCATTGGGGCTCCATACTGAAACAAAAAGAGGATGAAATATGTGAATTCACAGAAAATTGTTACACAAATTCCCCACACATGGAGAGTCCAATGTGGTTAAATTGGAGTAAAACCGTGGTAGCAGATACTGCTCGAGTTCTCATGGTAGCAGAACTGATAATATACTTGACTAACATATTTAGGTCACCCACTTCACCCTGATTTCTGCTTTACTTTCCTACTACACGCATGATCCAACATACTATAGGCAAAAGGCAGGTCACTACCTGTTTCTGTTTTTCACTGACAGCTAGCTCGTCAAAAGTAGATCGCCGGAAGCAGTAGTAAAACAAAACGTAATCTGGAATATTTTTGAAAGATTTAGACTATAGATTTATAAACCCTTGTTTACGTATAGGCAACATACAAATTTTAAACTTTTAAGATACACAGATTTGATAAAGGTAAATCTTTCTTAAGCTCTTATGCAAGAGGTGAGATCCGCTTTTACGCGATACTAGGTTGTATTTGAAAACTCTTACCCCACCGTATCCTGGATATGCCATTAGAAAACGCGTCAATAGATAGTTGATAGTTTAAATGTTCCTCTTATAATATGATTGTCTCAGAAGATAAATCAAACTGCTTAAACAGTTGTAACTTCCGATAAGTGTAAGCGTTTGCTACATCACATCCGTGCTGCTGGCGTCTGTCGGAAGTATGCAGAGTGACAACAAAGACGACCAATTAGAGGCCGATATGAGAACTGACCCGCCCCCTGTTGGAAAGGCTTAGCCAATTAGAAGGCTGATTAACTATTGGCCACAGGTCCCGCATTCACTAAAATGCAAATGGTAAGAAAGTTCTTGAGAAAATGTCAGTGTGATTTATCTAATAATGTTTAAATTGATCCAGGCGTGTTACAAAGGTAATTAAAGTGTGTCTTTCATTGCCTCGTTTTCACCACTAGATGATGCTATTTAACCCGTTTTTTTCGCAGGCGCTACATTAATTTCTGTCTCTGTAAAGTCTGACGTAAAGGAGAGAAGAGGACTGCCCCGTGTGAAGTCACATGCAACATTCAGAGGTGGTCGATTATATAGACTATAGGCTACAGATTAACTATAGACTCTTTAAGTGCTGATTTAGCCTAGATTTCATTATGTCCGGGATGATTGAATTTTACTCAACTTCAATGTATAAAAAATCCAAATAAAATACAATTCTTAATACTCTTGGTATTAGTGGATCACTACGTTGCCTGACACACTCTTGTAAAAACGTTTATCTGAATGAGTTTTAATTAGGTGAAATAAAAGGTTAAAAAAAAAAAAAAAAAAAAAAGACACAATTTAACAACAACGTGTAAGATTTTGAGTCATTAATTAACCCAGAGTCAGACTAGTTCACATTCATTGAGCTACACGTGCCCTTTGTCCTTTAACCTGCACACTACTTAAAAGCTAGCCAAAAGCCCCATTACAACACAGAGGTGTTTAATACAAGCATTTGGTCTGGAATTTGGCCCACCATCTTTGTTTATGGCCATGAATAAACAAGGAAGAGCTGAGAGGAAGTGGTGCCAAGCGAAGATCCTCAAATATCCAGCATCTCCTGCAGGATTTGCTGTTCTGTTACATTTAATCTGTCGCTTAATTGTACATGGTAACACTTATTCTGAAAACTAATAGGTGTCATAAAATATTGTTGTATTACACTATCTGTTTATTTATTTTAAGGATAATGGATTTTTATTTTTTTTTTTTTCTTCAGACAACCATCCTGCATTAGGGAAGATGACCACTGTCTATTTGTTTGCTGAGGATGTCCGGAGTGCACAATATCATGTCTATTCGCCATAAAGAATGAGCGAGTGCTGTATTTGTCCAGCTTTTAACAGGCTTTTAGCATGCAGTGTCACCGCTAACCACTTAACATGTGTGTGTGAACAGGGAGGCGGACAGAGACTAAAATAGACCAGACTCATCTTCTTCTCCAAACTATTCCTGCACCAACTGGTCCCAAATACACTCTGCTATTCTTACCTATGACATGTGCACATGACACAGTTCCCACACCAGGGGGTCATAACTATATTATTAGTGTAAGTTTGTGTCAATACATTACACACTGACTGTAACTTATGTAACGTTTTTAATAGCCCTTGCCTTGGCTGTGTATCTCTCTGGTCTTGAATGGCTTTTTGCTGTTCTTTCTTTTTGGCTCTGATGGCTCTACATGCACACCAAAATCTGATTATTAGTGTCTGGTTTCTGGACATTTAAGATTGCCTGATGTGAGTAAACAGAGGGACTATGATCACAAAGAAATCTGATGAGTTTGCTGTTTACAAGGCATTTGAATAGTCTTGACTATTACTTTAAACTATAACTTCAGAAATTTGATAATACTCTGATTTAGTGCGTGCATGCCACTGATTGCCACATTATGGTAGTGAGAAATATCTTTTGACTCACAATATATAAAATAATATAATATTATCGACTTTTATGTCTGTTTTTTCATTCATGTAAATAGGTATGGTAATAAACCAGGTTAATGTATATAATTATACCTGCATTTTATACTATCGATTGCTCTTAAAATTATGGCATCACGTGAGGTCTATTATAAGTTAATTAAGTGACACTGTTCGTAGGACTATGCGCCAGTAGGCTATAACTACACAGATATACGCACGTGTGTCTGTTTGATGAATGAGGATCAGCCAGTATACTGAGACGCAGTTTGGGGAACCACACACTTCCTTAAGCTTGACAGCTCGGCTTTGTGCTAAAAGTCGGCGAACTTTACTCCGTTTGCAGCGCTTTTATTGTGTCACCTTTGAAACTTGAGCTGAGATAACATTTAACTGGAAAGCCCGTGAGAGGCATAACTCAAGTGTCGTACAGTTATCCATCGGACGCGTAAGGGATTTACTCCTCACGTACAGCAGGAAAATGGTTTGTTACGCATGCTTCATATTGACAATATTGCCTAATTGTGACGCTGTGATACCGAGCGCTGCACTTTTGTAACATCTTACTTTACGTTTCTCAGGTTTCCATCGGTAAAATTGTGCTTGGAGTCTTGAGTGTGGCGGTAGTAGTCATCTTAATTGTGGTGCCCACTGTTATATTTTTAAACGGTGAGCCCTAAATGCATGATTCTTTCGTCCACTTGATTGTTTATGCGCACGGACTGCGTAATTACGCATGCCACTTAAACGCACACCTGTGAATACACATGCTTTTAAACAGGAATCAAACCAAAAAAAACAGTTGTGGAAATTATTTTATGGTTTACATCACTGTGTTTACGTCACTACCCTAAGGAAAGTTGTAAAGTAGTTATTTTCAGTGAGTTTTTATGCAGTGCCCTGATGTGCTCTTTTAATTACGCACGGTGACGTAGAAAATCTTCCACTTGATGATGCTCATGATGTGCGCTTTATCTGTATGCTTTATGATTATGATGGGCTTGTAAGAGCCAGGTTCTCAGTGGAATATTTAACCTGTTTTTCTTCAAAGACGGAGAAGAAGGTGAAGGACAGAAGTTCTTCTCTTTGGAGGATGTCTTCAACAGTTCCCTGAAACCCAAGTCCTACAACATGAGGTGGATCTCAGGTCTGCTCTGTAAAAACACACAAATCCTGCACACAAAATCCAAGGTGCCATCTTTTGCATCTCATTCATGTTTGTTGTGTAAATATATTCTCCTCTCACCTGTAGATACCGAATACCTCCACAAATCCGATGGCTCTGTATATCTGCACAACCCCAGCACTTCTCAAAACACACTGTTCCTGGGCAAAGAGATGTTTGTGAGTAATCCCAAAACACATGATAAAGAATAACAGATAACGAATTTGAGTGGAACAACTCACTAAGCATATGTGTACATTCTTTTCCACACAGGAACAAATGAATGCATATGATTACCAGTTGTCTGCAGATCGGAAATATGTGGCATTTATGAGTAACTATAGCAAGGTACTTCCCCATTCAAAGTTCTCATCACAAATCCTCTTCATATTTATATATTATTTTGTCCTTATAGTTGTGGAGACACTCTTTCACCGCAACATATTCTTTGTACAATCTTGAAAAAAGGTAAGTGCATAAAAATCGAAATAAAGATAATCTAGAGTCAAACTTTACTCATCCACAAGGGAAATTATTTGGACACAGTAGCTCACACATCACAATATATTGTATTAACAAAGAGCACAAATATAAATTGCAATTATAAATTCAAAACAAGCAGCAAAAATAAGGCACAATTTATTATTTACTTGTATTGAATTTCTGTATTTTGACTCCTCAGGCAGCTCTTGTCCAGTATTCACCAAGTCCAGTTCTTTGCCTGGTCGCCCGAAGGACACAAACTGGTATGTTTCAAGTCAAGTGTAATAAGTAAAAGATTTGAAGTGGGTTTCACCATTCACTGGTGAATACAAATATGCATGTTTTTGTTGAAATTCACAGGCCTATGTGTTGAGCAATGATGTGTTTATAAAGACAAGCCCTGAGTTGGCTTCAGAGAGAGTCACATATAATGGAAAAGAGAATGAAATTTTCAATGGTATTCCAGACTGGGTGTATGAAGGTAAGGTTCCCACTAAAATGTGTATTAACTACCCTAAACCAGACCAACAATTATCCACATTTTAAATATATTTCCTAAGTTTGGAAAAGTGGCTATACATTACTGGGTGACTGGAAGAAAATACCACAATTTCCCAAGTAGAATTTGAGAGCATATTTGGAAAAAATAAGGAGTCGTTTTTGAGTAGCTTTATAGTCAGGATGTGGTTAGTTCCTGTTCAGCCCCTTCACACAGCATTACAAGCTAGAATACTGCTGGGTGGTGAAAAGATTGAATAGACTTACTAGACCTTCTATTTGCTAACATTTTAAAGCTGAATTTCTGTCCTGATTCCATAGCTAAATCACTTTAATGGATTTTCTTTTGCAGAGGAGATGTTCTCATCCAATCAGGGCTTATGGTGGTCTCCTGGAGGGAAGTTTGTGGCGTATGCCCATTTCAATGACTCCATCGTCCCTCACATTGAGTACACCTGGTTTGGAGATAAACAGTATCCAAGCACTGTCTCCATTCCTTATCCTAAAGTAAGATAATTTACCGTCTGGAGATATTTCCTGGCATTACTGACACTTTAATTAAGCTAATCCGGTCTATAACATTTTCAGGCAGGTGCCACCAACCCCACTGTGAAGCTGTTTGTTGTTGAGGCTAATAATGTGACCCAAATCACTGAGGTGGTCATCCCGGGTGTGTATGCTTCCAGGTACACCATAGTACTATTAAAGATCCTCTATTGATTTTTGAATGTTGTTACCTCCTCAAAAACATACCTGGAGTTGTGTTTTAGTAACCCTTTATTATTAGTCTGTCCACATCTCTAAAACTCAAAATGCTCTGCTCCACTTCGCGATGTCATCAAGCTGTAGTTTTCTTTTAGTTCAATAGAGATGGACAATTCCAGAGTGTAAATCATCCAAATGTTTCTACCGAAGGTGTCTGAAGTTTCAAAACACAGTGGAGCACTTCCTGTATTGCCACATGACATCACAAGGTGGAACAGAGTGTTTTCAGTTTGAGAGAAGAACTCAGCCATGCAGGATTTTTTGTGTTAAAAATGTGTGAATGAAACAAAAAACAACTGCAGGTATGTTTTTGATGAGGAAACACCATTATAGCATACTGTAGATCAGAAAATAGTCTAATAAGGCTCCTTTAACTACCCTCTTATAAAACAACTGTTGTCACTAATTGTGCTTTAACCTTTTAGTGACCATTACCTAGCCACGGTCACTTGGGCCACAGATGAACGAATAGCTGTTCAATGGCAAAAAAGAACCCAATGCCACGTCATGCTGCAGATATACAACTATACTGGAGGCAACTGGGAGCCTTTCGAGGTAAGAGCATGTGATAAGCAGATAGGAGAAAGATGGATTCCTCAGTAAAAGCAGTTAAAGAGACTCAAGATTTATGCATTTACGGTCCACACAAATCACAGGGACAGCTGCTAAACCAGGGGTAGTTTTACTGCAACAGAAAAGATAGGGAGGTGTTATAGATAAGTTTATTTGTTCTTAGCTAAAGCCATATTCAGGATTCCTCTCAAGAAAATATTGGATTTTAGGTTTGTTCTACCGATTGTGAACTATTGATTTATATGACTGTGTGACATCATTTGGTGATTAAATTGTCGATCACAGATTACAGATAAGGTGGACACTGTCTTTTTAACATAGAATGACCTTGCTTGATGACAGAACAAACAGGTGGTGATATGTGATTGTGTTTAGTATGAGTTTATCATGTGAAGACCATCCAAATCCTCATGTGACAGGTCTACTGTGATAAGCTAAAAGATAGCTAAATCATGGAGTGTCCCATGATTCAAGAACTGATACTGTAAGATGTAACTATAAGTTGTTTTTTATTATGCAAAATTGACTCTTGTGTGCTTTAATCCATACTAGAATGTGATTACTTCACCAAAAACATACCCAGAGTTGTGTTTGTTTCATTCACGCATACTTTGAGTAACCCTTTATGTTTGCCTTTTATGTCTGTTGACATCCCTAAAGCTCAAAATGCTCTGTGAGCATTGTGATGTCATGAAGTGGTAGTTTTCATGTTAACAGCTTATTCAATATATTCTAATGAAGGTGAATGTAGTTTAAAAAAACACTGTGGAGCACTTCTTCTATTACCACATGATATCACAAGGTGGAATAGAGTGTTCTCTGTTTGAGAGAAGAACTCAGCATAAATATGCAGCGTTTGTGCTTTAAGTATGTTTGGATGAACCAAAACACAACTCCAGGTATGACTCTGATGAGGAAATTATATTATAACATAGATCAGAAAACTGTGTTATATGGGCCCTTTAAGAAATTAAGGCACATTGTAATGTTTGTCCCCCATCAAGCTGAGCATTTACACATATTTCAATCTTCTCTTTTTCTCAGCACATGGAGATTATCAGTTCCACAGGCTGGGTCGGACGGGTACAGTATGCCTCATGTTTGGTTTTCATGTATGAAGGCTGTGGCCTTATACATGTGCTGTGTGCAGTTCTCCCCCTCAGAGCCCGTGTTTGCTCCAGACAAGATAACCTACTACCTGATCATGAGCGACAAGCAGAAATACAAGCACATCCACCGTGTTAAAGGGGTAAGCTAACTGAGGCGTATTCAGGGTATACAGTCTGTGACTTTTTATGTTAGGGACACCATGTCATGTACCACAGCAATGACCCTAATTCACATTCTTGAAGTTGAAACCCATGGATATAAGCACAAACTTTGACCAGTAGTGATAACCCAAAACTCACATTTTGACAAGGTCCAAGATCTAAGATTTTAATTAAAGGGACTATATTATGCATAACTGATTCTTATGAGCATTAGCTCATGTTGTTATATTGTTTCCTCCTCAAAAACATACCCGGAGTTGTGTTTTGTTTCACACATGTTTGAGTAATCTTTCATTATTAGTCTCCAAAGCTCAAAATGCTCTGTTCCACCTTGTGATGAAATGTAGAGGTATTTTTCAAGTTAACAGCAACCTTTTACCTTTAGTTCAGTGTAGGCTGGCAACTCCAGGGCTGGAATTATCCAGATGGTTCTAGTAAAGGATATGGAGAACACAGTGGAGCATTTCCTGTATTACCACATGACAACACAAGATGGAACAGAGTGTTTTCAGTCCGAGAAAAGAACTCAGCCTAAATGTGCAGGATTTGTGTGTTAAACGTGTGAATGAAACAAAACACTGCAATTATATTTTGATGAGAAAACATCAGAAAAAATAGCGTAATACGGGACCTTTAATGTACTTTAAAATTACTATACTATACTTACTTTTCTGAGAGTCCACTACCTGCTTGTTACCGTATTCTTCCTAATGTTATTGCCTTGCATTATACAGGGTGTTCCTGAACCAATCACTTCTGGAGAATGGGAGGTCATCAGTATTGTCTTAGTGAATGAAGACAGTGTGTAAGTGTCAACATTATGTGATCATACATTTTATTAATAAAAACTCCTTTAAGGACTACTCAAAATGACATGGGCTTTTCAATAGATACTTTGTCAGTAATCAGCACGAGAACAAGCCTGGAGGAAGGAATGTCTATAGATATACGTAAGTGCAATTTTATTTATTTATTTATTTATTTTTATTTCTTAGAATCCTTGGATTTTGATTTTCTTCTACTCTGTCTGTTTCAGTTGGAGCGGAAATACCAATGTAATATCGTGTCTTACCTGTCAGTCAGATTGTCTCTATAACTCTGTGTACATGAGCTCAAACGCCTCCTTTTACAGGCTGAGCTGCAATGGTTAGTGTTTTGACATGCTAATTTTGGATTGTTAATATTATATACATATCATTTTAAAATATAATGGTTTACATATTACTTATTCATAATGCAGGACCTGGGATCCCACAGCATTTTCTAATGACTAAGGAAGGAGTTCGTAAGTAATGAATGAGTTACAAAATGTGCAATGCTGGTTGTTTTAAAAATGATTTTGTATTTTGAATTTTGTAGAGACTCTGGAGAATAACACAGCATTTGCCAAAGAAATTGCCACTATTCAGATGCCCACAGAGCGTAGAGGAACTATTAAAATCGATGGATTTGGTAAGTGAGGTTGTGAATTGGTTTGACTGAAAAGTAAAAAAAAAAAAAATAGATAAAAGTAAAATGTTTTGTGTGTTGCAGATCTATGGTACAAGATGTTGTTACCTCCAGGCTTCGATGAGAAGAAGACGTATCCCCTTCTCATTGATGTGTAAGATAAGATAAGATAGAAAGACAACAATTGAATAGGAAACTTTTACAATATCATAATGGAAATCTCTTGGATTTATAATGCAATTGGTAGTTGCAGTAGAAAGGGTAAAACAAGGACAGGGAACTACATAGACCTTTGCTCCTTTTCAACGTGAAGAAGTAGCCAAAAAATTTACTTGACATACAAACATTACTGCCATATTAGATTGCCAAAAAGTAAATCATAATTAAGATAAGATTAAAATTAAATGCCATAAATTCTTCAGTGAAGTTTATAGCAGGTTAATACCCTCCCTAATGTGTTTTGTTTATAGATACGCAGGCCCATGCAGTCAGAAAGTGGACTACATCTACAGACTGAACTGGGCCACCTACTTGGCCAGCACCGAAAAAATCATTGTGGCCAGTTTCGATGGGAGAGGAAGTGGTTACCAAGGCGACGAGATAATGCATAAACTCTATCAACGTCTAGGAACCTATGAGGTGGAAGATCAGATAACAGCGGCCAAGTAAGGAAAAACGTGGCTTGAGTATTTCCAGGAAACGCTCCCTTGCTCTAAAACTGGATTCCTGTTGTTTTTTGTGGGAGGCAGGAAGTTGTGGCTAATTATCGTGCTGAGCTAACAATGTCTTGTGTATTAGGGAATTCATCAAAATGGGCTTCATTGACAAGGAGAGGGTGGCTATTTGGGGTTGGGTATGTTTAAAAAGAAAACATTATTCAAATAAGAAAAAAATAATTATTATAATCCTAATGATGTTGTATTTCAGTCCTATGGGGGCTATGTCACTTCGATGGTGCTGGGGGCAGGAAGTGGGGTATTCAAATGTGGAATGGCTGTGGCTCCAGTCTCCAAATGGGAATACTATGGTGAGAATTCCTTTCAATAGCATTTGGTATTATTAGTAGAATATTTGGAAGTACATATTTTTTATGTTTTATTTTTTTCAGATTCTATCTACACTGAGCGCTACATGAAACCTCCTCACTTGAATCAAGATGCATATGATGTAATTAAGACTGTTACTTTAAAAAAAATAAAAATTATGTATCTATATTCTATTATATATCACACTCTCTTTCATTTTTAGAACTCAACCGTCATAGCCAGAGCGAAAAACTTCCACTCAGTTCAGTATTTGCTGGTTCATGGGACAGCTGACGGTAATATACTCTCAAATGTTAATGATTTTCACTTTACGCTTTACATGACACAAAATTGTCTATTGTTCGCTTTTAGCCATGTTATAATGTTCTTACCTTAACATACCTGGAGTTATGTTTTGTTTCATTCACACATGTCTGAGTGACCCTATTATACATCTCCAAAGCTCTAAATGCTCAGTTTCACCTTGTGATGTCATGAAACTGTTTTCGATTTAACAGCTAACTTTAGTTCAGTAGAGATTGGCTGAGCTGAAATTAGCCAAATGATTCTAACGAAGGTGTATGGAGTTTAAAAACACAGTGGAGCACTTCCTGTTTTACCATATGACATCACAGCTGGGAGTATTTTCTGTTTGAGAGAAGAACTCAGCCTAACTATGCAGGGTTTGTGTGTTAAACATGTGTGAATGAAACAAAACACAACTCTAGGTAAGTTTTAATGAGGAAACAACTTTATAACATAGATCAGAAAACAGCACAATATGGGCCCTTTAATAAAACAAACTTTACCTTATTTTTGTAGACAATGTGCACTTCCAGCAGGCTGCAGAGATCTCTGAAGCTTTAGTGGAGGAGCAGGTGGACTTTGAATCCATGGTGAGTCAGAAGGAACTATTATTTAGTTTGTATCAGAGTTCATAAACTCAGTCCATAAACTCCAACTATCATGAAACTCAAGGATAATTGTTTCTTTTGTATGTTTTTTTAGTGGTACACAGATAAAGACCACAGCCTACAAGGGGCAGCCAACCAGCACGTGTACACGCATATGAGCCATTTCCTACTCAGGTGTTTCGCATAGTAGTTTCTTTTATAAATTTATTTTCTCTGGAAATTTCCATAAAGTTCCAACTTGGTATTATATTACTTTTGCATTTGTTATCTAAAATCATATATGAGTTTGTGATTTAACTTGTAAATTCTATCTGTCGACACTGTACTGTACTTGTTTACTATTGTGTAAATTATGACTAAAATACGTAAGTTATTCTATTACATAAATTCATTTTCCACTGGTAATTGTTTTTTGTTTTTTGCTATTAATAAACTTTCAATGTTGTGATAGAACGTTTTATACTTAATTCTTCTTTTCGAACAACAACTATGAGCCTATGGCAGGAACAACTTGGACCAGTTACTTGCTCTTAAAGGGCCAATATTATGCTATTTCTGATCTATGTTATAATGTTGTTTCATCAAAAACATATCTGGAGTTGTGTTGTGTTTCATTCATACATGTCTAACACTCAAACCCTGCATATTTCAGCTGAGATGCTTCTCTCAAACAGTAAACACTCTGTTCCACCTTGTGCGTCATGAGGTAATACAGTAAATGTAATAATTTTAGCCCTGGAATTGCCAAGCTTTACTAAACAAAAGGTAAAAGGTAGCTGTTAACTTGAAAACTACCACGTCATGACATCACAAGACAGAACAGAACATTTTGAGCTTTGGACTTAAAGACAGACTAATCATGCAGGATTACTCAAACATGAATGAAAGAAACAAAACACAACTCGGGGTATGTTTTTGATGAGATAGTAACATCAGAACATGACTTAATACTCGCAGGAGTCAATTTTGAGTAATATAGAAACTT
The DNA here is from genome assembly GCF_026225935.1 of Boleophthalmus pectinirostris. Lineage (NCBI taxonomy): Eukaryota > Metazoa > Chordata > Actinopteri > Gobiiformes > Gobiidae > Boleophthalmus > Boleophthalmus pectinirostris. The sequence continues at coordinate 10,745,135 of NW_026570994.1, read as the reverse complement.
AAATAAACTTTAAATGTTGTGATAGAAGCTTTTATCCTTCATTCTTCTTCTAAACCAGCAGCTATGGGCCTATGGCAGGAACAGCTTGGACCAGTTAACGTCAGTATAAGATTATTGCTCAGTGTTGTCCGGTGTAAATGCAGATGTGAGTGAAGTTAATTGATCTGTCTTTATTGGGGCTTGTAAAACAGCGATAACGGGGCGATTTTCTCACATTTTAGAGCTGAACAGGCAGTGTCCACATATGACTCAGTGCCAATATGACAGTAGCCATTGGAGCATCTTCCGTAGCCTTGTATTTACCAGGATGAGCTGCTGTTTGATGTCTTTAACACTTCGGTAACGCCTGATCACCATTCTCACTTTAGGCTCGTGTGCACTGGCCTATATCTAATGCCCTGAGAGGTAACAGGTGGGACCCCCCCCTCCCTTCACACTATTTAAAAGACTGCATTAACCACGAATGGCTAGAAACGGACAGCAGCGTCAAGCAGAGGATCCACTAAGGTTTGCCATCAACAGGTAAGTTTTACAAGTGGGGTTTTAAATAGAGGTAACTTTGGTTTTTACTTTGTTCATGTTTTTGGTGCAGGTCACAATGAAAAGCAGCTATCTCCTCAGTGGTATCCTCCTCGCCCTGTGTTTAGTCCAGAGAAGCTGGCAAGCCGCTCTACAAGAACCTGACAACGCCATGAGGTACAAATTCAATATTGTCTAAAGTTGTTATGGAGAAAAAAAGGAACATTTTGTAAAAAAGATAAAGAGATATCAAATTACTCTCTATTCCAAAGAGCTGTAGGACACTGTTTTTTATTATTCTTATTTTTGCTTTTTTAATGTAATTGTTTTTAACTTTAATAAAACCAACCAGCTTAGACTGAGAATCTACTTCCACTATTCAGTTGTCACTATCAACTACACCTATCTATTGACTTAGCTTTTAACCTAATAATTGTGTTTTATTTTAAACACTTTATCTTTTGGCATAGTTACTTTATGATACTGAATTTCCATGTTGATAATGTAATCATATTTATTTGAAATGCAGAATAGCAAGTTAAACAAGCAATTCCATGATAAAGAATTGGACCTGACGTAAAACAAATATAAAATCAATTGGACTGATAAGAGGTTAGATTTTGATTTTCCTTCAGTGTCTATAAAGTATCTATCTAAAACACATTAATCATATTATACTTGTTACATTTAACCATACAGAAATGCATATATAAGGCATTAGGGTTATTTAACTTTTTTTTCTTTTAAATTGTGAAATTATACAACAAAAACAAACATAGACAAAAAAACAAAACCCTCCCACACTCCAACCATCTTTCCACACTCAACACAAAACTGCACAAAAACCACTAAACAAACATCAAAAGTCAGTCATGTTCAGCCCTGTCAAAATGTTCAGGGTTATTTAACTTATATTAAAGGTGCAATGCATAACTTTTCTGTTAGAGGGTCCGTCACCTGCTTGTCTCCATAAGAAGTTATTGCTTTGCCAAGAATGTGGTTAGAGGTGGTTTGTGGTGAGACGTGGAGAGGTTTTAAGCAATAAGAACGCCCCTAACTGAATAAATATAAGACAGATGTTTAGTTTAATGACATACTGTGGAACATTTCAGAGAAGACCAATAAGATTTCCATGGAGACAAAATGGTAGTGGACCCCACGCCATTTTGTTTTACTTTTATTTATAATCATATGTTGTGATTACTGATATCATTTGTTGTGTTTCTGCAGTTTTGAAGCAGAGGAGACTTTGGAGGAGGAGCCCAGAGAGGTGTCCAACTTGAAGAGACATTCAGAGGGGACATTTTCCAATGACTACAGCAAATACCTGGAGGATAGAAAGGCCCAGGACTTTGTGAGATGGCTAATGAACAACAAGCGCAGCAGGTAAGTACCTCCATCTCATCCTGTATCATCTCATCCAGTGGTGGATGAAGTACTCAGTTTTGTTACTAAAAGTACAGATACAGTGGCGAAAAATTACTCAAGTAAAAGTTAAAGTATCACATGAAAAAATCGACTTAAGTAAAAGTACAGATACAGAGGCCAGAAGTATCAGTATGACAAAATAGGTAAAAGTATGTACCCGTTTAAAAATGTAAAATCAGAAGTATTTCACACATATTTTGATCAAATATTGTCCGGTTCAAAAATGCAGTGGGGTAGAAGTAAAAGTTAAGAGTACCCACTGTAAAATGTACTTAAATAAAGTACAGATACCTAAAAATTCTACTTAGTACAGTACTTTACTATATCTACTTCGTTACCTTCCACCACGGTATATTTGTAATCTAGGCCTGTCAATAACAGAAGTCCTATATATTACTGTAGAAAATATTATAAACTATAAACTATCTGCTAGAAATAACTCAGTAAAATGTGATAATGTTGGTACATTTTTCTAAATTAAACACATTTTTAATTACATGAGCTGTGATAGATGAATAGTGTAATGAAAATAATTAGTAGGGAATATCAATAATGAGTCATACATGCACATTTCTTGGGCTTCTATATAGCTCAAAAGTTGTTACCAAAAAAAAGTTCCCCATTAGTGCAAATAAAATGTATGCACCCTGAAATCTGAGTATAAAATAATATTGTTAATCTTGCTTATATTGAACCATTTAGTAATTCTATTTATAAACTTACTTCATTACAATCTAAGTACACTGGAGTACTTCATAATGCAAAATATTACTGTCATAGTCTTGTAGAGATGTGGTAATTATTTGGCTCGCCATATCTTAACAGTTATAAAAATAAGAAAATGTTCCCCACTAGTGCATAGAAAAGATACTTAATACAATAAAATCTGAGCTCAAAATTATATTGTTAATCTCTCATTATTGTCTAGCAGAGAAACTGTTATAATGTGACTCCATTTAGCTCAAAATAAATAAATATGGAAAAATTCCCTATTAATGTAAATAAAATGTAGGCAACATCTCTCATTAACAAATTATAATACTTAATTCTTTACCATCCAAAGTACATTGGTAAGAGAAAGATAAAAACACCGAATCATATAGATAAAAAGTTAAACATTAAAAGCCATTCTAAATACATGTGTCATGAGTTTTTAGTTTAGTAGCTGATAATGGACAATACTGTGATTTTAGTCTTGCAGAGAAGAGGCACGCAGATGGGACCTTCACCAGTGACGTCAGCTCCTACCTCAAGGATCAGGCCATAAAGGACTTCGTAGCCAGACTCAAGTCGGGACAGATCCGAAGAGAGTAGGCGGTCTCCCTCTCTCCCTCTACATTTAAAGCTCCACCAATGACCGGCAAAAACAGACTGTGATTCTATGGGGAAAACTCCTGCTCCTTTTTGTGCTTTTTTTTCCTGCCACTTTTCTGCTTTTACCTTTATATTGTGCTTGTGCTGAAATAAATCAACAAAACTTTTTCTCTGATTGCCTTTCTAATCATTTGAAATAAATCTTAAAGGTGCACTGTGAAACTTTTGTGGTGGAGGGTCCGTCACCAGCTTGTCTTCATGGAGATGTTATTGCTTTGTTAGGTATGTTCTCCAGTATGTCGTTAAGCATATCTAATTCCATGGTAACAGGTAAGTAAAGGTACCAGGTCAGATCTGTGGAGGTGTTACCCAATACACATTTTGCATTAAACTTATGAGCAGCAGTAAGATTTAAGTTTAATGTCACAATAGAAAACAACCAAGGCAAAGCAATATCATCTCCATGGCGACAAGCAAGTGGCAAATCCTCCGACACAAAAGTTACACAGTGCACCTTTAAACTTAAATAGAAATGTGACAAATCGAAAAATTAAAGCAGAATGCAGTTTGGAGCATCGTGGGCTGAGTCAGGGGCCCATGATGTTGACTTTGTGGCTGTGTACACATAGATCTGAAGGGGGCAGTAGCGAGCTCAGCAGGAGGCACGTGGACGGCAGTTTCACCAGCGACGTAAACAAGGTACTGGACTCCATGGCAGCCAAGGAGTACCTGTACTGGGTCATGACATCCAAGCCTTCAGGCGAGAGGTAAAGCCCAAAGATAGTTCAAACTCTATTAATCTAACTAGCTCAATAACGCTGTGGCATTTTCCCTGTTTCAGCAAGAAGAGCCAAGAGGACCAATGAGCGAGCTGGAGGAACCCTTACTGGAAAACAAGCCATACACTATGAATTAAAGCCAAACAATGCTATTTTAAAATGCAAAAAACACAGGAACTCTTCCATAGTGTGTAAGTTCAAATTGAATGTTTTTTTCTACAATTTTTAAATTATTTTCTATGCATGAAATAGGAACTAAAACACAAATCGTACTCAGGAAACACATGGTTTACTAATTATTTGCTCTGCATTAAACACGTTTTTCATTCAGTTCTTGTGTATGAATAATTTGTCACCCTTCATACTTTTTTCTATTTTAAATTAGAAGATTCTACAAACAAACACAAGTATTGATGTTCTGATTATCTAAAGGTTACACTGCCTGATTTCATTTCTTCTTTTGGTGTTTATTAGGGTTAGGGTTAGACTTTTTAGTTTGTTCTTTCAAAGTGCTCCAAAATAGTGAGGCTAGAATAAATACTGAGGCTATAATAACCCCATTAGATCCATCAGTTCCCATTGACTCAACAGGGTTTTGTTACAGTAATGGTATCAGCCATTTGGTATGATAATCTAATGATTCCCATCAAGGACACTGGCAGAAGCTCCTCCAAAAGTTCTCAAGATACAAACTGCTCACCCACGCCCTCCAGTGGAAGTATGGTCCAAAATCTACAGGGTTCACCAAAGAAACTTGAAAGTCGTAAGTTTGATATTTTTATGAGATTTTATGTGAACATCAAACCAAACTAAGAGCTAATAGTCCTGGAACCAGATTATTTTCCTACCTGTTCCCTACTATTATTTTTCATAAATGTACACCTCCAGACATTACGAGTTCAGGGTCTTCTGTTTCAACTGAGTCACAAAAGCCCTTTTGTGGGAGTCACCTTGGGCAAAATTAGATGAATTTGTTAAAAGTGCTGCTATAGTCACATCCAGTGTCACATAGTCTAGAAATGTGGAACAAAAGATACTGACATGATGAGGAACAATATTACCTTACAGGGGTTTATGTGTTTCTGTTTACAATTATTAAACATATGAGAACATCACATTCTCTAGAACAAGTCCACGAACAAATTGATTGTGACACGTCTGCATGGAATTACAGTTGCAGATATAAGTAGAAAGCCTCCCAAATTTTTCTGCTTCAAATCAAGCTGAAGGTGAACTCTGTGTCTCCAGTCGTTCACCTGTTGTAAATAATGTTCCACACCCAAAACCAGCAGATAGAATTCTCAGTCATTTGGCCATAGAATGCATGTGGGGCCTTTCCATGGGAAATTGGCAGATTTCAGGATAAAAATTCCACTTAACTTTCATGGATTTTATTCATGCTTGGCACAGCTCATGTTTATATATGAAATCGTATCAAAGTGAAATTTTAGTCTTGTATCTTTTAAAATGTTTGAGTTATCAAGGATTAAAAGGGGAGTGCAGTCAAAATCAGACCTAGAAGAAAATAACTTTGAATAAGTGTGAATAAAATCCATGAAAGTTAAGTTGAATTTTTATCCTGAAATATGAACACATATATGAAGTTGAACTGTTCTTCCATGCTAATGTGTCACAGTCAATTAGTTTGTGTAGAGGATTTGTTCCTGAAAAAGCTCATTTTCAACATAATTTTAAAATATATTAATAATATTTTGTATTGTTGCATTCCTCATCATGCCAGCATTCTTTCTTCCACATTTCGGGACTATGTGACACTAAATGTGACTATAGCAGCACTTTAAACATGCAATTAATAAGTTCATAATTATAATTTTGCCAAGAGTGGATCCCACAAAAGGACTTTTGTGGCCAAGTTGAAACAAAAGACCCTGAACTCGTACTAGCCCGAGGTGTGACTCATGAAAAATAATAGTGACAAAAAAAGGCATCAGAAATACTCTTGGTGGAGGGGGCTCGCTTCTGGACTATAAAAGCTGAATTGTTTTGTTATCTGGTACACAATAATGAAGAGGACATTATCAGTCTTCAGTCTTTATTTAAGCTCTCAGCCACTCACTCTCTCAATAAACAAACCACAATTAAACAACAGGTCTGAACTGATTTCTATACAGGTGAGTTAAAGTATTCAACAGAAGTCTACAGCTTGCACTAATTATTTTAAGGCAAAATTCCACACAGAAGTGGTCCAAAAATGGATATAGGTATTTTGACCCAATCTAATCAACTAAGCTATCAATTAGACAATGGAAAAGATAACATCTATAACAAAACCTGCCTTGACAGTGACAGTTAGTAAGATATTAGTAACATTTTACATGAATAAAATAGACTATATATTGTACATTGTTAAGTCTTCATTGTTTTTTTACATGTCACACCCTTCCCAGAAACAAGTATTATTGCATCTATAGAAGAAGTTCCTGCAAAGACAGCCATGGCTGTTTCACGTTGTGCAGGTGTTTAGCAATTCGCTTCCAATGCTAACCGACTAGGGATCATGTGGAAAAGGAGATTTTAAGTCCATAGATGACAAAAGAGTATACGCAGGCAGAAAACACTGAGCTTTTGACAGTCACCCTACAAGACTTAAAAGTAGCTGGAGATACTCAGAGTACCCAAACTATGCTGCCATGCTGTGAAGTGCTAACATCCAATGATCCTCCAAAAATATCACAAGGAATTTAAGGAGGAGTGGAAAATACTGGAATGATATGAGCGCTCACTATCACAAAAACATTGAAATATACAGAATATATAAATATACGTCCAAAAGTTTTGACTATATAGGATATCAGTGAAATTGTTACGCATTGGCAAAAGTTTTTAGTGTGAGGTGCAAAAAGGTCAAATACTGCGTGCGATGTCCACTCATTCGTGGGGTCTCTGTGGCAGGAGTTATAATATAAATATAAAAAACATACAAATACAAATAAAGTGTAAAATTTGATATTTTGAAATTATTGGCCCATTGATTCAGCAGCTCTATTTGGCCTTCTCTTTGCTGCTGGTTTGACTAAACATTGATATAGTTAAAAGAAACACTTATAATGCTCCTTTTGGTCATGTAATATATAAGACTTTACACAGAAGCGGCACACACATACATGACAATACACAGTGTAGCACAGTACGAAGGTGATTGAGTGGCACGGTATTTTTTTTTATGTGGCAGACAGCACAGTGGCACCACCAGCAAACCCTCCTCCTCTTCCTTCTCTTCTTCATCCTCCTCTTCCTCACAAACTCGTCTCCCTGTCCAAGCTCTTGTTATGTCTCCGCCGCTTGTGGCGCTTCCCACCGCCACTGGAACTGGTCCGGGACAAGACATAAATTAACTTTTAGACACAATATAAGTACACTACACTCTATAGTAAATTAGCATGCAGTCCTTAGATATTTGCACAAGCACAGGGATATAACAATAGCTGAATCTCGTGGTACAGTATTGCCAGAATTTACATCACAGTATGATAAATACTGCAGTATTACGGGATGATATGTTTTGTTTTTTTTTATTCATGGCCAATGCCGATACTGTGTGTTGGGCCAATAAGTAGGGCAGCTTTTTATTATTTTCCTCAAATTATGTATTTCAAAATTACTATATAAACTCACTCACATCACCAAAGAGAGCTGTGTACTAACATTTTGTGCAGTTATCTCTTTGAATTACGGTGTTAAAATAATACTGTGTGTACTTTTAGCCAGCAGATTGATCAAAACAAAATATTAGCCTGTGCTGGAGATTCAAGGCTGATAACTGCTTTGCACAAAAGTCCAAATATCGGCCCCGTATCTCTAATTGTGTATGGAGCTGGATAGTAGCTACTATTAAACACTAATATTCAGTCCACATCTTCTAAATCTGAATTTTTATTACAGTTATTGTTACATCCCAGTCAGACAAACATTAATTTAATCATTCTAATAACTATTTCACCTCTAACATTTAGCATGCATACTTTGCCATTGCTTACAAACATGCACTAGAAAAATCAAATCAAGCTACAAAATACCCTATTTCAAGGCTACGCCATGCAACAGTTCCTCAGCTAATATTAGTACAGCAACCAGTTCGTGCAGAGGGGAACGGGAAAAACTCACCTTTGGGATGAGAGCTGCTGAAAGGTTAAGAGGGGGAGCTGAGGGAGGAGTGGAATGAGAGAACCAGGCAGGATATGTTAGTCTACACTGTTGGAAGTCAGGGAGGGCAAAAACGCTTTAAGATCAACTCAACCCCATAACTGCTTTCACTTTCCAGGAAATATAAGATAAAAGGCAAATACTCCATAGCATTTTGACAACAAACATATATCTGTGCTTGTTTGATCTTTGCTCTCCTTAAATCAAATCAAATACATTGCCATGGAAGTCTCCCAGTCATGAGGTGTAGGAGCTGACCTTTTTGACCCTGGCTCTTTCTCTTTTTTGGCTGTCTCTGGATTCACGTTCTTCCACACGTTTCCGAAAGATCCTTTGGACATTTCATCAGTGATATTCACAGTGGAAGGATCGCTCCTATGAGAACAAGCCATGTCACGTTCAAATGCCTTCAGACAGTTGGATTTAAATTATTATCGAAAATAAATTTAAAAAAAATTACTTGTAGTGACATTCAAGTGGCACCTGGACAATCCCCTCTTCTGCAATAATACTGTGCTCCTCCTAAAATTAAACATAAGTCAAGGTTACATTTCATTGTCTAAAATGTTATTAACACATTTTTCATATGGAGGGCATGGGTCAAATTACTCAGTGGGTCCTTATTAACACATGCTGAACCTAAACAATATTTGTTATATATAATTAATTTGTTATATTATTAATATAAGATTAGAAAGCACAAATTTGCCATATTAATCTTGAGGCTTAAAGGTGCACTGTGTAATATTTCTAGTGGCGTCTTTTCAATGGACAATTTAAATTCCACTAGAAGACTAAGAAGACTTTATGTCAATTTTTGTTTCACATGCATTGTCCAAGTAACTACGGTACAGAGATTTTAATGATAAATCCAGTCAAACTTCAACTTTCTGACCTGTCCTCCAGCTCAACTTTAAACTATGGACAGTTTAGAAATTGTGCTGTCCAATCCCGCAAACTCCAGCCTATTTACTTCAGTGAAAGTATCTCAAGTAGTGAATTAAACATTTACCTCTTGTGCAGCATCCTCCAGTTTCTTCTTCTTCCACTCTGGCATTAGGTCATCTAACCAGCTCAGCTCTCTTTTGGAGAAAATAAAATCCAGCAACTTCCTTATAAACACCAGCGCCAAGACCTTAGACAAAAGGGAAGCGAGTCAGACCCCATTTCTCCAGCTATAACACAAGTGTATGTATTACCATCATAGGGAACACTATAGCTGCTCTGGAGGTTTTGATCACCCACAGCAGGACTAAGCAGCTCAGTTGGATGATGGTGAAGAGGTGGACTTTTCGTAATGGGACATGGCGAAGGTAGATGAAGTCCGGCTGGTGCTTCGCTGGCATCCCAAACAACCTCAGACGATCAAAGAACTGTACACACACACGATACAGGGTTAGCTCAGTTTAAATGAGATATTTGATCATATTTAAAAAGTGAATGAGAGAATGAGAGTTACCTGGATGCCTCGGAGTGAAGATGCCCCCATGTACAAAAATACACCATATAAAACAGGCATAGGAATGAACTGAAGAGATACAATAGAAAAAGAACTTTGAGTTAATTCACTTTTTAAATAAGTATGACATAATTTTTTACACTTTCTGAACAACAAACTATAATAAACAATAATTTGGAAGTGTATGTTTGGTAGCTCAAATCAACTCATGTTTATGTCCTCAATATATAGAGGCAAATTACATCCTAATGTAAGTAACAGCAACAGTCAGATCTGTGGGCAGTGTCTGTAGTAGGCCTGTTTCGATAAATACTATATCCATTTATTGTTCAATATATGTCAGATGGAGCAATACTTTTTAGGGGTCAGTATTTATTGTGTGTACATTTCCTTTGTACTAGTGGGGATTTATTTACTTTTTTCTGTCCTAATATTAGATCTGAGCTGTAGAGGGTTGAATAAATAACTTCTATGTTTTTTTAAACCACATTGCAATTTTTTCCCATGTTTAAGGAGGTAATCCTGCTTTGTTATTAGTTATTGTATCAGTGGCATAAATTAGTTTCAAAATGATCGTCTATATATTTTTAACAATAAATCATAGTTCAAAATTTGTTATCATGTCAGGGCTAGTCTGTTGTGTCTGACCTTGAGGACAGAGGTCATGAACACGGAGCAGCCCATGAGAGTGAAGATCATGAGGCCGGTGAACCGCTGTTCTCTGATTCCAAGAAACTTGGGCTGTTCCCCAGGGGCAGAGCACTCGGACTCCAGCTTCAGACTGTTCACATGGGAGATGGACAGCACCGTGGCAGCTACAAACCAGGGCAGTCCCATCACAGAGCACACCCCCAGCATTACCCCCACCACAAACAGGTCCAGATGGTAGCCACAGCCTTTCTGCAAGACACAGCACAAACTGGGTGTAAGATTTAAAGGTCCTATATTACCTCAAATGGACTCTTGTGAGTTGTTGCTACCACAAACCCGGATTTTTTATTTATTTATTTTTTTATTTTATTTTTTTACACATGGATCTCCAAAGCTCAAAATACTCAGTTCAACCCTGTGATGTCATGAAGAGGTAGTTTTCAAGTTAACTGATATCTTTTACCTTTAGTTCAGTAGAGATTGGCAATTCCAGAGCTGCAATTATCCAAATGATTCCAGTGAAGGTTTATGGAGTTTGAAAACACAGTGAAGCACTTCCCTTATTACCACATGAAATTACAAGGTGGAACAGAGTGTTTTCTGTTTGAGAGAAGAAGTGAGCCACATTTTCTGTTAAATTTGTGAATCAAACAAGATACAGTTCCAGGTGTGTTTGTTATGAGGAAACAATATTATAACATAGATCAGAAAATGGCTTAACCTGGGTTACAGTTTGCCAAATGGGATAAGGGCAATACTTGTAGTCTCTTACTCAACATAGGAATGTATTAATGAAAGCGTTTCACAAGAATATATTTTGTAATTAAAACATGATGTGTCAGGAACTGAAAGTAGCACTGAATCTTGCATTTCTTGAAGCTGCTCGAATTGAAAATAATTGAAAACAATATTATTTAACTGATTATTTAACTGGTTATTAAATAAATAAAACAAATTGCAAAGTGCCAAATTAGTGAATCATCATATTACACACACAGCGTCATACAATACCTTGAGTTTGTGCTCCTTCCTGTTGATGATAACTGCTGTAATCTGCTGGTCCATAAAGATGAGAATAGTGCAGAGCAGAGCAGGGATGAAGGTGATGATGGTGGTCCACCAGGGGTTTGGACCCACTGGGTTAATGAGCCAGCCACGGTCATCACGGGTGGGCTGGATTATAAAAAAAAAGGGGGATAATTAACCTACGACGCTGGGCAGTTTTGATGCTTTCAGTTCTGTGTAGTTAAACTGACTTACTTTGAACTTGCTGGGAACTTGAAGCTTTGGTGATGGAATTCCTAAGCTATAATCTACAAAAACCATGGTGAGGATCGTGATGAAGACTGCAAAGTCACTGATGATGGACCGAACCTAGAAGAAAATCAAAACATTCGATTGATTAGTTTATTTCAGTGAGTATATATATTCCATAAGATTACAGTAACAGTACTATTTAACATACAGGAAGACCAAAAAGGTGTAGGCTGAAGCTTAAGGTCTACCCTTTATTCCTCTGTCATAGCAGCATTCATATTCATAAAGATGCCAAAAGGAAACAAACAATCCCATAACAGTACAGCAAAGTAATACAGCGCAAATTTCATAATCATAATTCATGTATCTGCCCAGAGTTAAACATTCTTTTTTATATACATGGTTGAACTTCTAAGCTCATATTGGCTATTTTTGGATTCTAACCATATTCTGAAATGATTTAGTTTTTTATTTGATTTTCAATGTGTAAAGGTCCACAAACTCGTAAAATTTTAGGGTTTGAAAGTTGTAGTTGTGTCAGCTCAACTACAACCATGTTTAACTATATCCACAGGGGGGAGCCAGTGCACTGCATACCGATGTCTGCAGAGTCTGCTTCATGTTTATAGTTATTACAGAGATTGAAAGAGACAGAGGAGACACGCAGTCTGGCTTTTTGCATTCTGTCTACAACCAGCAGATGGCAGCAAATACCTAACAGACAAACCACTGCAGTCAAAACAATTTTATCTCTTGTTGAAATGAGAGGTCAATGAGCTGTGAAGCAGATGAAATGAAGAACATTCGAATAAAAATAGGTTTGTACCTTGGTGGGGAAATAGCGACTGAATTTGAACTCTTTGAGGAAGGCGGACATTGAGACCGTTGAAAAGAAGAGGATGACGCACCAGAAGAGGACATCAGGGATATATGGACCATGTGCTCCGCAGGCAGCTCCCACAAACTCCCCATGCAACTTCTCACACTCCTGACAACAGCAAAGACAACCACAGGAAGAAAACCATTTTCAAACTTCTTGTGTCTACAGAGAAAATGACATGGCCCTATTTTAGAATATCATATTTCTAGGCGATTTTTAGATGCTGATATTGACAGTGACAGAATGAAGTTTCCACACTGTATCCTCTGATGCTGATTCTGCTCAGTTCTCAGCCCCCCTCCTCTTCTTATGGAGCATGATGACTCAGCAAAATGCGCATAAAACAACCCTACTACATTTTTTGTGTCTTGGAGAAAGTAATGCAGCAAATTTGGATTAGAAATGTTGAGCAAAAATAAATGAGCATAAACCTTCAGCTTAGTTAAAATTTAGTGAGGAAATGTGACAGTAGACTTTTAGGAAACCCAATTTAAAAAATCTAAAAATATATAAATCTACAAACAGAATAAGATTTCATTGCCTTTAGTTTACCAAACTCCAGTATTCAGGAATATAATTATTTTTCCTTACCGCAACCTCCAGATTTGTCCAGTTGACCTCTGAGGGAGTGATGTTTCTTTGTTCCCACAGCAGTTTAGTGTCATTACTTGGATGGCTGGGCTCCACACACTCACACCTTTTAAGAAAGAACTTTACCATTAACAGAAAAATACAATTCCTTTTAGATAATTTCTATATGAAAACATTGTGACACTGTATGTTTACCAGAAGCAACATTCTAACTAAAAAGTAAATCTCTGACAAAGCAAGGCAGTGGTTCATTAATCCACCAACCCAAAGGTCAGATGATCGATTTCCTCTTGGACTGAATTTATTGTCCTGTCCATAAGCAAGACACTTCACCCATCTTATCTAGTATGATTGAGGTATGTGAGTGAGTGATTGTGGACGGTCACTCACAGATTGGAATTCAAACAGATCTAACTCACATATATTTTGTTTTTGGAGTGCAGACCTAGACCTAGTCACATACTTTGACACTTACGAGTACATGGTGAGCTTCTGCAGGTTGTTGTTCTTATTGATGGGATAGTGTACTCCCAGGTGAACCAGCTTCTCCAGGGCCTCATAGATAAAGATGATGCAGATCAGAGCAGCGAAGGCTTCTTCAGTGAAGCGTGTGATGTAACAGACCAGAGAACTGGCATCTGTCGCCACTAACAACAGGCAGAAGAAGGCTGTCCACAAGCCAATGCAAGCTCTAAGGGACAGGTAGGACAATCCATACTCCCTTTGAGGAAGAAAAAAAAAACACATTTGTGTTAATTAATATTTATAACATGTAAAATGCAAAATAGGAGGACAAAATTATATCTATAGTAAGTGGATAGCATAAGAGGTGCGAACAGAAATTCAATGTAATCTTCCAAGTGTAATCCTATGAGTAAATATTGTTGCACTTCATTTTACAGTCCATTCATATTGTGCGTACTTGAACCTCAACCAAGATGTTTAAAAAGATGTTTTATCACATTTCTGATGGACTGCGAAAATATGATCTGCGTATCAGTATTAAGAGAACAGACATAAATATTGGGACTGAAAACATTACCCTTACTACACAAAGAAGATATACACATCTCCACCTCCATAGCTGTCTTGATATACTGTATGTTGTACACTTACTTGCAAAACTTGAAGAGGATCTTTTCAAACACAAGGACAGGCCCTGTACTCCCCAGAATAGTGAGGGGCTGTCCACCAAATAAGGAGTAGGCAATCCCAGTCATGGATGCTCCAAACAGGGACTCTATAGCACTCTGAAAATACAGGAAATTATTCTGTAATGTCTGTGTAACATTGTTAGCTACACAATCAAGTACATAACGATTTAACTTAAGATTCAATCAAATTACTTTTGTCATTGCATTATCATGCCATCCACATAGTCAGTTAGGGGACCTCTTCCATATATTGTTAAATCATATGCAATTACTCAGCTATTGAGTAAGCTAGTTGTAAGGCTGTGGCAATTCACGGAGTAATGGCAATTATCATCCCAATCAATTACCAAAAAAATGTGTAACTAAAAAGCAATAAATAAATTTAGTTTCCAATCTTTTATACGCTCATTGTGCCTCACTTGAATTACAAAACATTAGTTATTCATGGGTGTCAGCTTCCTGTTATAGGCAACATTTTGAGAACTTTTTCCCATTGACAAATATAATTGTCAGTTTCTATGACAACAGTCCCAATTTTCATGTTCTATTTTTTGTATTCTATGACCCCTGGGTAAATTATAATTGAGGCCAGGACTCCCCTGAAAAAGAGATCCTTATTCTCAGCAGGACTATTCTGGTTACATAAAGGTCAAATAAAAAAATAAAAATAATTCTAGGAGGTTAGCCTGTAATGGTTCTAAATAACTGTCCAAATAACTGTAATCAGAATGTTTTGGTCAATAATTCAGAAGCTTTATTTTTTTTTCACATATTTCACTGTTTCACTGTATGATTCACTGTTTTTATCTTTCCGGTATGATTTGTGTATTGCTCTTTTTACTGTTTTAATATTTGTTCTGTAAAGCATCTTTGAGTGTCCTGAAAAGCTCTATATGAATAAAATGTTGTATTATTATTATTACTACTATTATTATTATTATTATTTGTCTTTACCACTCGTCCCTCTGTAGCCTCTCCCAACAGACCCCCAAACGTGATGACAGGAGACATGCAGGCGCAGTACAGGAAGAGGAAGGAGGCCAGACACTGCAGGTTGATGGCATCTGTGTAATCTGAAAGGTAGAACGGAGCCTTTCGCTTGACGTCCAAAATGAGCCCGCCGAAAAACCTGTTAACAATAGATATAATTATTAGACTAATATTCTCTTGAAACTACAATGTGTCTAATACAATGTAATAAGAGGTTGCCTTAATGTTGTGTCATAATAATATTCTAATGAGCTTATGGTTTAAAATGAGACAGGGAGGGCAGAATTCTATCTTGGTTTGTGGTTAGTAACTCGGTAATTACTGGGCCTATTCACATTAAAGTTCTTACATTACACAATATGACTCTTGTGAGCTTTAAGCAATGTTATACTGTTGTTACCTCCTCAGAAATATACCTGGAGTTGTTAGTTGCTAGTCTGTCTACATCTCCAAAATTCAAAATGCTCTGTTCCACTTTATAATGACATGTCAGCAGTAGTTTTCAAGGTAACAGTTACCCTTTATCTTTAGTTCAGTAGAAATTGTCAATTTCAGGGCTGAAATTAATCAATTCTAGTAAAGGTGTATGGAGTACAAAAACACAGTGGACACAGATACTTCCTGTATTACCACTTGACATCACAAGGTGGAACAGAGTGTCTTCTGTTTGAGAGAAGAACTCAGCCTAAAGATGCAGGGTTTATGTGTTAAACATGTTTGAATGAAGCAAAACACAAATCCAGGTATGTTTTTGATGAGGAAACAACATAACATAGAACAGAAAATAGTGTAAAATGGGCCTTTTAAATAATTTGATTAATATAGCAAGTCTGTAGACTATTTCTAACATAGATCAGATTCAATATTTGTGGATTTACTATATGTCCATTTCTGTCTTTCTGAGTGACCTATATAGTCAATATTGACCTCTGCCCTCCAGCTGAGAATTTGACATTGTCTGATTGTACTACTGGAATCCTGAATGGGCTGTATTGAGTAGACTGGAAGTGTCAAGACTAAATATTGAAAAAAAAAAAAAAAAAACGACTGAGTGCCATGTGTGTTTTTAACAAGTGGTGAGTCAATCTGTCGACTCATGCGTCTATCTTTGGACACGCTCTACTGGTGCAGCAAAGAACAGGCTGGAGGTGGTTACTGTGGCAACGGTGGGTGGGATGTTGTGGGGTTTCTTCCAGCCGCATTGATAGCTAAGGCCGGGCTTGTGGCCAATCATCTCGGGGGGAAAAGAGGTTGTACTGACGCATACCGGAGCTCTCTTTATCACATCCCTCACTGCTTGTTATCAGACACAACCGTGATAGTACGCATGTTACGTGAATGAGATGACAAACAAGTTAAAATGACATCTAATCCACTATTCATGTTTTCAGATTGTGAAATATGATGATGGGACAAGAGGCCTATTACATGATTGATTAAGTGTATTTTTATAATAAATCCACAATGTAACAATAACCAAACTATAGTGATATTGTATAGTAAAAAGTATTACAGTAATATTGTGGAAATCTCAGCTTAAATTCACTGGTTTGGTGCAGCAATAAAAAAACCTGCATAGACCATCATCCTTTGCTCCTTTTCAGTGAACACTACATGAAAAATAACTGTTATTTAGGACTTTGAAATTTTAATTAGTTGGATTATGCCAGAATCAAAGTCTAGTCAACATATTCACAATTCTGTTAGCCTGTACAAAATATTGCAGTAAATATTGTACCATGAGATGCGGATATCACTACATCCCTAATGATAACACTGTACTACATCCAAACTCCATATTAAAGGTACATTATGCTACTTTTATAGTAGAGCAGGCTTGTCCAAACTATGGCCCGTGGGCTAAATGCAGCCCTCACACAATTTTTTCTTGGTCCTCAGGCTTAAGTAGAGAGTCCACCATGTGCTTATCTCCATAGCATTTAACTCATCTATTATGCATGAAATTAATTAGAGATACTTCCACTGCTAGGGCTACATTGTCGTCAGTGCAATCTTGAAACACTGAGGTTGAAGAAACTTTGCTGAGGTTTCAGGTTGCAGATTTGAATGAAGTAATGACTCGATGTCTGCCTGTAACTGGTCACTTTGTTTTATCCCCTCAAGAAAAAAGCAGAGGGAGGGATAGGAAAAGCAGAGGCTGAGGAACAGACAAATCAGAGGAGGTCCAATTACACCCTGATTACAAGCATACTGTAGAATGTGGTGACCTCATCTAAAACTCATCAACTTTGTATATTAACAATGGACCATAAATGACAGTGGAGTAATAATCAGAGCAGTTTGCATTAATGTGAAATGGTATATGTCACTAAATAATATATATACAGTATAATATACAGTGGGTGTGCAATGTCGCGTGCTTTTGTGTGCTTAAATTATAAATAATCCTCCACACTAAAGGAAAGCTGCTGTGGAGATTGATAAAAGGCACTATTTTTAGGTCGTGCTCAGAGCCTAGCTACAAATAACACTTACTTTCCAGTGCGCTGTAGCTCTGGTCCTCCATGACCTCCATGTTCTTCAGATTCTCCCAGATCAGTAACACCATTGGGAACGGGGGGAATCTTCCGCTTTTCCTGCATAGTGGTCGTAGATGTTCAAAGTAATATAGTATTGTAGTAGTATAGTAGTAGTAGTAGTAGTATAGAATTGATCCTCAACACTCTCTACAACAAGTTCCAGTCAAATACACAGATGTACTGAGACCCTAAACAACCTCCTTCTGAGAGAAAAAGGTTGTCCTCCCAAAACAAAATAGTTCACGACTTTGTAATTGCAACAAGCTGTGTTTATATAGCTTTATATTGTGATGTGTGAATTACTGTGTCCAAATAATTTCTCTTGTGGATCAGTAAAGTTTGTCTAAGTTTAAGTAAGTCTAAGTCAAGACTAAATCGCATTGAAAATTATAGGAGGAATCAGATTATATATTTACATAGTAATCAAAATATATTGTTATCATGTATTTTACCTGAGAGGGGACATTTTTTGGAGGCTCTATTCTGATAGACGGGTCCCATTCTCCAGGAGGTAACACCGTCACTTGGTCGAGGAATTCATCAATCCCTGCGATCAAGTCACTTCTGTCTTTGGCTTTATATGCGACATCATGGAAAATCTATAGACAAGAAATGCATAGGAATAGATAGAGTACTTAACTGTCTTGAATCGAAGTAAATTGTATGTTTCCTAATGATAAAAATAATAATTTAATTAAGAATAAAAAATCCTGTTGGCTCAATATTTATGGTTTGTACATTTTCTTTATAAAAGTGAGAGATTTGGGATATTTTAAACTGCAGAGGATTGAATAACTAACTTCTGTGGTTAATTATTACCATTTTAAATGGTTCACTGGGATTCTCTTGCATTATTTTTATTGTATCAGTGGCAAAAAGTAGTTTCAATATTATTGTTTATTCAAGTATATCTTTGTAGCAATAAATTGTGCTTCAAAATTTGTTATCATGACAGGCCTAGTAGTTGCTTTTATTGCTCAAAAATACCACAGAAAAACATGCATTCTGGGTCACCTCTCCACAGATTTGACCTACAAATATGATGGCGTCACCTGCTTGTTTCCATGGCAACAGATACATTTAATGAAACATTCCAGGAATAGCAATTACATCTATATGGAGACAAGCATACAAAGTGACAGATTCTCCATCAGAAAAGTTACATAATGCACCTTTAGGTGACTCATACACAAAAATCTAAATAAACGCCCTAATTTATATCTCACCTCATCAGTCATAAGTGTAGCAATTGACCTGCCAATTTCATGATATTGGGGCCCTTTCCCAAGAGGACCAAGCAGGATGAAGAGAAACCTGTCAAATAAATAAAAACAGTTGGCACATCCTTGCCACAGCTCATTCAAAACACAATGTAAAAATGTCAAACTTAATTTCAAAACTAAGGAATAGACTCGATACTCAATACAAATTCAGATACCACAATGATAATAACAATTCTTTATGTAGATAATAAAATGTGAATTTCAACATAAAATGGTATTACTTTCTTTTATATTACCGAGTGGCCTTACACTTGTGTAATCCCTTAGTTGTCCAGGTAGGTTCCATAGTGGGCCATGGACGTATACTAGTCTTTTTACTCTTATACTTGTTCTGATACAGCTCAAGATCATTTTAAAGCAGTTCAGGACAGGTTCATTTCTGCCCTGTGAATGTGACTTTTTCAGTATTGCTACTTGTTCAAATTAGTTCCTAGATTCAATAATAGTTTCAGTATCAGTTAGTATATGACTTCCAATACTTTTGACAACCCTAATTCAAACTAATTGAAAAAGCCAGTTATGAGTCAAACCTGGTGGTGATAGGAACCTCGGCCAGACCATTGAGCAGAACAGCGGGAGCCAAACGGACAAAAGCTACCACGGGGCGATCCAGGAACTCCAGCTCTCCTACCAACACATTGGACGCCTCTGCTCCTGGTGGGATTTTCTTCATGAAGTGGAGGTCAATCTGCAACATGAGAAGACATGATAGAAACAACAAACAAAGATTAAGATACTTTCCCATGTAAATAGTTCTTGATGACCGCTTTAACTGTAAGTACATCTTGGTTAAACACACAGATGCGCTTATGTACCCAAGTATCAGTGTTCGTGGATAAACATGGCACCGTAGTGGGTCTGGAGTCTCACCTTGCTGAAGTCCACAGCGCTGTTTTCTCTGCTCACGTCCTGCTTGCCCTCTGTGCTGGCAGGCTGGCTTTGGGGGGAGACAGTTTGGCCTGTAGGGCAAAAAGGGAGAGTTAACAGTGTCTGATTCACACAGGGTCAAAGGTCACCACTGTTGGTTCCCACACGAGGATGGTGGTCTCCCGTGAGTAAGGATGAGTTATAGTTATGATTTCATGGAGAATAGGACATAAGACTAAATCTTTTAGTTTTAAACAGTCCTGCTTAGTGGCAAAATAGTCAGTAGGTTGGCAGTGTGAAATTTACACATAACAGAAGGTTTGATTTCAACTTATATAACTAGTTCAAATTTTTTTTTTTAATGTTAAAGGTTAATGAACGAATATTCATAAATAATATCTATGACTAACACATGGTTTATAAATAGATAAATTACATTGCACCACATAACACTACATATTATGAAATGCTAATCCTGTGTGTATTGGGGAAAGCAATATTACTCATAAAACTACAAAAAAAAGCTAATATCCTAGATCCTATCTTACATAAAATTGACTCTTGTTAGCTTTAAGCTATGTTATAATGCTTTTATCTCCTCAAAAACATACCTGGAGTTGTGTTTTGTTTCATTCACACATGTTTTAGTAATCCTTTCTTATTAGCCTGTCTACACCTCCAAAGCTCAAAATGATAATCCAAATGATTCTTTTAGGAGGTGTAGGGAGTTTAAATGCACAGTGGAGCACATCCTGTATTACCACATGCCATCAGCAGGTGGAACAGGTGGAACTCAGCCTAAATATGCAGGGTTTGGGTGTTAAACATGTGTGAATGAAAGAAAACATAACTCCAGGTATGTTTGTGATGAGGAAACAACATTATAACATAGATTAAAAAATAGAGTAATATGGGCCCTTTAAGTATAATTTCTTACCGTACGGTTTATAGAATAGAACATTTTGAGGGATAACGATTGGGATTTAGCTGGTGCGTTGGTTGCCTGTGCATATTTCTTCATCTTGTGTAATAAGACTATAACCTCATACTACTGCCTGAAGGAAACATAAGATATTTAATCCCAGGCTATATGAAGCTATGTCGTCAGAAGGACATCAGTTATAAAAAGGGGATGCATAAATAAGATGGACAGCATACTGTGTGGCCATGCAGAACATTTCTAGTCCTTTGTGGGTGAAGTGTTGATATCAGGTAATGTTTTTTAGAATTTTCATGGTGTAAAAAACAAGATTAACTGGTGAGTCAGAGAAAAACACAGCAAAACACAAGTAGGAGAAAATATGATTAATAATAAAAACCTTAAACAGCATTCACTGATGTTTGATTGAAAACACGCTTATTTAGTCAATAACAAAAGATGTCATGTACAACAGCAGGTGTATGTAGGTGTGTACCATTCTTGTCCATTGAGTGTGGTTCAGACTGCTTTTTGCCGATATCTGCAAAGGAGCGCACTATAGGGATGCGATTGGCCAGTTTCTTATGGTTTTGGTGGTGGTGCTGTTTAAGAAGGGCAGCTCGGATTCTTCTTCTGGCATCTTCCCCCACTGCACCGGCCGAATCATGTTGATCTAGAACCATGTCTGTGAAGAAAAGAATAGAAAGATAATAATCATATCATAATTTTATAATATAATAATTTTAGGTCTGAATATTAGTTTAAAGGTGCATTGTGTAACTTTTTTGGTGGAGGGTCCGTCAAATGTTTATCTCCATGCAGATGTCATTCTGTTGAGCATTCCAGGCAGCGCAATGACATATCCATAGAAACAAGCACGTGATAGGCCCCCAACCACAAAGTTAAACAGTGCAGCTTTAAGTATGTTTTCCAGAACCATGCAAATTCAAATAAATATCGCATTAAGATTTTAACCTGCAATCTCCTCGAGTGAGTTGGCCCTCATGTCCAGCATTACGATGCCATTCATGATGCAGCTGCGGAGTTCAAACAGGCTGTGTAGAGAGAGAGTGGCTACGTAGGGTTTACTCCAGCGCTCACCGCCATCTTCAACATCCTCCTCAAACTTCAGCCACCTGTGCACAGACATCAATTTCATTTACTGGTGATTATCTTGTCTTGGTTATTTTATCTGAAGTTTGGACTATAGAAGAAATATGAGAGATACTGAACTACATTCATAACATACTCCATACAACTGTACAAAAACTCACCCTTATGTAACAGATAACCCTATGTCATGTTAATCACTATTTCATCTATGCACTCTTTCTCACTACTGACCTGTTGTATATAGCTGAGATATATTTGTATTACCATATTTCTATATTTTATTTTAATACATATACATTTATATCATTATACCATATTTGACATCAATCTCTTGCGATTTTTGCTACTTATCTGAAGTTATTATTACCATTTATATTATTGGTCTTTTTTATTATAATATATTCTGATGTGTGAGCTACAGTGTCAAAATAATTTCCTTTATAGCTCAATAAAGTGTGTCTAAGTCAACGTAAGTTGAAGAAAAATCATGTTTACTGTATCAAACTTCCGCCAACGGCATAAAGACAACACACTCAGTTATCTGCGGCAACACAAACATTTACACTCTACAGAACAATGTATAGATAATCCCTCACTGTATTGGGGGTCAAATGATCCATCCGACCCAGTTATTTGTACCTTGCTGTCTCTTTCCATTCTGCATCCTCACCCTCCCTGAGGCAGATTTCATCCAGTTCTGTGAACAGAGCATGGGGGATGTGCTCTTCATCGCCATCCTCTGTCCCCAACAAAAACTGCACCCTCTGAGCTGGAGTGTCTGCTGTATCAAGTGGGAAAAGGCAAGTTTAGATTAAGTACAACACTACAGTTATGATGTTTTTCTGTTCACATCTAACTTACTGTGTGAGGGAGACTCTCGGCCATCATCGGCTGTGGAGTCTCTTTCCTTGGACCTCTTTCTGTGTCTGTGTCCGTGATGTCGGTGACGTCTGTGTGACCTTCTTCCCAGAGGAACATGAACCCCAATGTACAGAGTGCGATGGCCTAGAGGGCAGAGCACACAGAGTAGGGACTGATGAATATTCTTTTCCTTTTTTTTTTCTTCTTTACTTTTTGCAAATCATTTCTATAGTAACACATTCCTTTCCTGGCATGTACTAGCTACCTCAGGCTCAACATGAAGATAATAAAAGCTGACTGTCATCTCTTATCTTGACCACACTGCCTTGCATGACATAGCCTCTTTACACTGCACTTTGTTATGTGGCCAGACGTGGCCAAAGAAAAAGACACCATATAATACGCCTGAGTGTCCCACAAGATGAAGCAAGTTAGAGTGTATTTAAAACTATTGGAAAAAACATCACAAAACAAATCTCCCATAAAATAACACTCAGACATAATGAAACTTTGGTCACTGATATAGCACCCTGGGGAGCTGTCATGGAGGAGATGGGATAACAAGACTATGTCAGCTCTGTCAAAATACATTTGTAGTGAGGAGTACCTGACAGTGCTGGTACTGCTGTAGGTGCATTCAACCAGAGCAAACTGCTCTTAGCATTGAGTAAATTATAGATGAGGCAAGTAAAGAGGACAAAGTATGGGACCAACTTGGTTGGACTTTCCCTAAAGGACTCAGTGTGGCATGGCATGTGCAAGCATAGGATGACTACAGAACAGCATACAGTACAGTGTTCATCAGTCAAGATGAACAAAGAGCTTCAGAAAAATAGTCCTCCTCATCCCCCTACAGACAGCTGCTGATGTCACACACCTTACTGCTACGTCAGTGCCGTTCAGTTTTCCAACGGCATTTGAATTCAGCCAGTGGTGTGTGGAATTTCTGATATTACTCACCAACTAACACAATGTAAACATGTTCTGTATTCTAATAATGCAAGGTATAGTCAGACAAAATGTTGCATAAACTATATATACCCAATAGTGCAAATAAAATGTACATAAATATAAATAAATATTGAGCAACCCAAACAATAATGAATTGAATGAGTCGTTTTAGTAATTATCCTGACAGACCTATTGATGAGACAAAGGATCACTGCAGAGGTGAGTTTAAGCACTGTGGCAGACACAGAGCGTGTCATTACAGCAGCTTCACCTGAGGAGGAGGATCCTTGAGATGAAAGAACCTCTTCTCACAGTGTCACGGCACACACTGACATCTTTGTGGGCTATTTTCTGTTGCTTGGCAACAAAATATATAAGCTTACAGCCAGAGAACACATTCACCTTCAACAGAACAGTAGCTTATTCACACGGTGACACACATAATGAAATGAAGCACATATGAAGGTCGAACGGAACAGTATACACAACCATTTTTAATATGCACAAATATGTCCACAGTTTATAATGGCACAAATATTTCTCAGTCATTGTATGTTAATCATTTGGACCCACACATGAGGAACTTCAGAACCAGGCTCATGCACACGGCCTATTAAAATGAAAAGGGGCCATGAACTATGAGTGGTCTAAGTGATTGTAGAAGCTAACAGGATTTATTTTTAAATGGCAGTAGTACTCTTGTGCCCTGTGGGTCTAATCCACAAGCAGCTGATCTGAATAACTGAAACACAGGACATTCATTATAGTCTGTTCGGACTGGTGATCTGTGAAGGATCCTGTAGTTTCTCAGCCAAATGATCAGGACAAATAATATAATCCACTTGTTGTCATTCAATTGTGAAGCTCTTGGAGTACAAAGTGGTACCAGAGTATGGGATCAAATTGTGACGCAGACAGATGCTCAAAAATAAAAGACACCTGTGCTTTGAAGGACAGAAACGTACATCAGATCCACACACATTCAGCTGTCAGCATGTGGACAGGTGCTAGGACAAGTGCGGAGATTTCAAAGACTCTAAGCTCTTTGAACATGCTTCCTGTCTTTTTAATACAACATCTGAATGTGAAACAGAAATATCTTAAAGGGCCTACATTGACCTATTTTCTGATCTGTTATAATGTTGTTTCGTCATCGCAAACATACTTGGAGTTCTTCTCTCAAACAGAAAACACTATTTTTGTGGTATTTCATGTGGTAATACGGGGAGTGCTCCACTGTGTTTTTAACTCAATACACATTCATCAGTATCATTTGGATAATTTCAGCCTCATCATCTCTACTGAACCAAAGGGAAATGGTAGCTGTGAACTTGAAAACTACTGCTTCATGACATCACAAGGTGGAACAGAGCATATTGAAATGTAGACAGTAATAATAAAAGGTTACTCAAACATGTGTGAATGAAACAAAACACAACTCTGAGTATATTTTTTTTTGAGAGGGTAGCATTATAAAAGTTTTATGTAATATAAGACCTTTAAATGTCAGGTGAATCATTTTACCTTCTAGTTCTTCCTTTTCAAAGTTAGTGGTGAGCATAGACCGGGTGCCCCCACGGTCCACCACCGCCTCCTCATCGGTTCTCTGAAAAAAACAAAAAACAAAATCGTAAAGTATTCCCAAAGATTAGACATAGTCATCTGCAAATCCACTTTCAAAAGGTTATTATGTAAGTGCACACTGTCCCCTCAAGCAAACTTTGTAATATAAAGCTAATTTGCTCTGACTGTAGCTATAGCAACAGTGGCAGGAGGCGAATGCCATTTTGGGGGGGCCTCACATGAGCTAAGATGCCCCTGAATGAGTCATGTTTAATGGTAGTAGTAATGGTGTGTGTTTGTATAGGGCCTGTTAAACAACATTGTAAAATTGTGTAATAAAACATGAGGCATGATTATAAAAACATAAATGAGCACACAGTAGGGCAGACTATCAAACTGGAAAGTCTAAGAGGGTGTCTGACAATATGAAAAATGGTAGGAACAAGGCGCTCCGGAAGTGGTTCACTCTAATGGATGCTACATAGAGCTAGTCTTATTATTCAACACTAAAAATAGCACTGACCTTGAAAACCCACCGAGAGGCAATTCAACAGATATGTAGCTTGCTCTTACATTTTTAATGGGAACATATACTAGCTGGTATTCACAACCTTCTATTATTGTTTATGGAGAAAATGAATGTATATCAAAATGTTGAGCAAAGTACAAATAATAATCATTTGAATTTACAGTTATTACAGGAGCAGGTGGTAACTTCAGATTGAAAATATACTGAAAAATAGTTTTGGGGAATATTATAAAAAAAAAAAAGAATGGCAAAACATGTATATTGTTGGTTTAAGTGATATAAGTGATTTAAATGATTTAATGATTTAAAGAGGCTCTAAAATTAGAGCTGATTAAAATGAAATAGAGACCAGAAAAAGACACTTGCATTATAATCTTTCAAATTATGAAGAAATGTGAAATTGCTTCACTTCTGTGTTTTACAACAATTTTACAATTTTTTAACAATTTTACCATCCTGGTTTTGTCCTTGGTTAGACCTGGTTTAGACCTGGTTTTGTCCTGGTTTTGTCCCTATTTAGTTATGGTAACTGTCCTAATTTTTCATTCTGAAACCTGGTCTGTGTAAGTATCTTCAGTCCTGGTTTAGTAACTTATTTTTTGTGCAATACTTGAAACTCAACAAAGATATGTAGAAGCAGTTTTCAGTACATTATGTCATTTGAATATTGTCAACGGGAATATTGCAGGCTACATAATCATTTTGGCCAACATTGCAAATCCTCAAGTAAGTCCACTTTTGACCACAGTTTAGTTGTGCTGAGATTAATCAAATGGTCAAATGAAACGGTTTCCCACGGCAACGCTGGGCCATACACATGGAGAGGCATGTGAGAGACAATCCTGAGCATGGAGCAGTGCAGTGGACAGATGCTGCTCCTTGTACAACAGGCTTAGTGTATCACAACATAAACATTAGCACTCACACACAGACCAGACATGCAACCTCTGTCACACCATAATCTCAAACAGGCCTGCCACAAAGTACAATACATTGGTGAAGTAAATATAGACTATATAAAAAAATAATAATAATTTACACCAAAAATTGTCCAGCTATGCAAATAAAACATACACATGATAAATACTGATCCAAAAAAATCTGTTCCAGCTTTCATATATTGAAAGATAAGTCAATATAATAATTATTGTGACAAGCCTAGTCTCAAATACGAATCCAACATAACAGCCAGGATCAAACTGACATTTTGATCTTGTCAGTGAGCCCATAAGAACACAGCATATTGCTTTTGGTAAACTGTGGGATTTGTGCAGGGTTATGGTACTGGACAATAGGGTGTCATCTCAAGTAAATTTAGATGATGAACAATAATATTCAAACTAATTTATACTACTGACACAATAATCCTACAGCAGATTTATACCCAAGCATTCTATTCTAAAAATATAATATGATTAGAAGTTGGCTCCAATGAATAAATAAAATAATAAAACACTTAATTAGTCTGAATCTATGAGTCATAGACGTTCTCACATCTTATCGTACTGCCAAACAAAGCGCAAATAAAGATACGCACAATAAATATTGACCCCAAAAATTATTGTTCTATCTAACATACAGTAAATTGAACAATACAGTAATTAAAGCAGGCCTACTGGACATCTGGCCTTAATTCATATACCATACCTGATCATACTAAATACACATGTCTAACAGAAATTCCTCCAATATGATATTCAAATAGGGTTGGGTGATACTGAGAAAATCAGTATCTTATATATATATATATATATATATATATATATATATATATATATATATATATATATATATATATATATATATATATATATATATATATATATATATATATATATATAAACATAATTAATAACATACAGAGAATATTATGTCTATTGAACAGGAATGTGATTTAAACAAATGCCTGTATATGTCATGGTTGAGGTTCACATATCACACAAAGATTAAGGGGACCGTAAAATGAACCATAAACCCCAAAAACAAGAATGAATTTATATCTTAATTTGAAAGATTACATCAGAATTCAATAATGCTATTCAGGGTGGCACGGTAGGCGTATTCATATTGAACCGTCACGGTACAGGGGTTACGGTTCGGTACGAGCATTTTCACGTAGAATACACGGTACAAAATAAAGTTTGATTTAAAAAAATACTGAAACAAACGCGGAACAGTTCCTTCGGGACGCATTTAGCCATTTGCATCTGAAAACGTTGATTGATCTAGCTTTTCGAACTCCGCCTTCCAGTGCAACCTCTGGTTGGTAGTTTGTTTTGAGGCTCTCCGGTTGCGAGTGAGTTAATTTTGAGAATGGCGAGTGGTGGCCACACACAGGAGTTAGAAGACCCACCTGCATCATTTAAGTCAATGGTGTGTTAGAACTTAGGGTTCCCCGTGACTTATAATAGCGACGGTGAGCGGGTGGTCGACAAGACGAAGACGGTCTGTCGGCATTGTTCGACAGTTGTTGGCTATGTGAGCGGGAACACTTCAAATATGCTAACACATATCCGACGACATCACCCAGACGTCCCTATCACTGGAACAAGACCGAAAAAAAGTGTCCAGTTACTTCTCCCCACCGTATTTCATCAACTGCTAGACACGAGCACTAGTAGAGTAAAAAAAATACGGAAGCAATTGGGATTTATATTGTAGGCTTCAAGTATTTATTACATGTGCTCGAACCTCGCTACCGCGTGCCGTCCCGCAGCCACGTGAAACAAACTGTAGTCACCGGCATTTACAACAGAACAAGACAGATAGTGGAGCAGGAGTTGTCAGCTGCACATTCAATCGCTCTCACGACGGATTCGTGGACTTCTCGAGCTACCGAAAGCTTTCTTACAGTAACAGCGCATTTTATCAGCTCTGCGTGGGAGATGAGAACGGTAGTCCTGCAAACGCGCCCCTTATATGAGCAGCACACAAGCAGTCACCTTGCTGAGAAGCTAAATGAAATTGTGTCGGAGTGGAATCTAGAAAGGCCTGGGATAACCATAGCAGTGACCACTGACAATGCAAGAAACATTGTTAATGCAGTTGGTGAGGCAGGGCTAGGTCCGCACATAGCATGCTTTGCCCATACTCTCAACTTGGCCGCTAAGAAAGCACTGGAAGTCAAGCAGGTATCAAATGTACTTGCAAAAATGAGATCGACTGTCACATTTCCACCGTAGCACAACTGCTGCCTACATTTTAGAAAGCAAACAGGACATGCTTGATTTGCCAAACCACAGTCTCACCATTGATGTTGCCACATGCTGGAACTCAAGCTATGAAATGGTTGAGAGATACCTAGAGCAACAAGCCGCTATTTACTCTGCTTTGGCAGAGAGGAATGTCAGGACCAAGGACATCACAAATCTTTCAGATCAGGAGCTGTCCTATGCAGAGAACATAGTTGAAGTAATGAAGCCTTTGAAGACCATCACTGCAGTAATTACCACAGAAACATCTCCATCTATTTCAATGATCCTGCCTCTGCAAACTACAATCCTGAAATCCACAGAAAAAAAATACAGTTGATTCCCCCAGAAAAATGCCATCAGAGAAAACTTTCAAGGCCGATATGATGACCCAGACCTCCGGGATTTCTTAAATAAATGTACAGCATTGGACCCCAGATTCAAAACACTTAATCACTTGGATCCAGCTTGTCATCAGAAAGTCCATGAAGATCTCATCAGAGAAGTTCTGGACAGAGCAGAACAGGTATGCATTTAAGAAAATTTTTTTTTTTTATTATATATATATATTATATAAATATAAAATGTGATTTCATAAGAGAATAATCTGCTGTTACACCATAATTCTCACTATATTGTTGTCTTTGTCATTTCATATATTGCAGAATGATACCTTCCTGTCTGTAGAGGAGGACAGTCCATCAACTTCACAGGCCACTCCTTTGTCAGTGATGGGAGAACAGTCAGAGGTATCCTCCTCCCCACCTCCTTCAAAGAGGTCAGCAATGGCAGAAATTTTTGGCTCACTCTTCAGAACTGATCAGAGGAACCAGCCTAATTTGAAGCAGAAGCTGAAAGAAGAAGTCTGTGCATACATGGCAAAGGAATGCACCTCGATTGACTCGATTGAAAGGGTTTTTTTCACAGCAGGTGACATAGTTACTGCCACTAGGTCTGCACTTAGCTCTGACAGTGTGGACAAACTAGTTTTTTTGAAGAAAAACTTAAAACTTGAATACAGGTGTAATATGTTAAGAGGTACATAGTTTATTATTGCAAAATGCAAATGTTAAAACATTATCCTCCAATGTTGTGTTGTGATCTGTTGTATAGGTCATGTTCACTGAGCTATATGAATGCAAATGTTATGCTACCAAAGAGGCCATTTGGCAAACTGGACTGATGCACCTACCAGTATAGCTGGTCTTCTATGTGATGCTTGTTCACTTATTGTTTCAATTGTTTCAGGATGTTGCAGCTACCTCAGATTTGAACAATAAAAAACAACCTTTAAGGATAGCCTTTTTTGTTTTAGTTTTTTTAATCCTGCACTGTACCGAAAATGTACCGAACCGTAGGGTCTGAACCGAGGTACGTACCGAACCGTGACTTTTGTGTACCGTGCCACCCCTAAATGCTATACAACATATTTTCACGTAACACTTTTAAAAATATCACTACATTCACTGGTTAGTTAATGATATATCAATTCATTTTCAAAAAATGAAAACAAAAAGACTACACAGAGCCTCAGAAATAATTATGTTAACAAGTACTCCCAAATCATTGAACAGTTTTAGTCCAAAAACACATTCAATTAAATCATAATCAAATTATGATCACCAGGGCCACCAAAATCTCAAAAGAAATTCTGATTATTGTATGAATCCTCTACTCCACAGTATAATAGCTTTAAATGATGTATGCCTGTTCACATTGGCACCCTATACATTGTACAATATTATGTAATAGTCTGAACTATAATGTCCGCTTCATCTCTTTCTGTCCTAAACAAAGCTTTATCTACTAAGTATGACAGATGAGTGCGAATCTCCTGCCTGCAGGTCCCTCCGTCTATTTTTAGCATGGTTCCTCTACCTCCTGATACTGACCCCAGATCAGCTCACCAATCTGGGCTGGGATTAATCTGCCACCGTTTATGGTAGGATAAAGCCTTGTCTCTGACCGTGGGATCAGTGATGGGGGACAGGAATGACCAAATTAAAGGAGCGTTTCTCAGTTCGTGCACAGCGCTGTGGTAAAGTCTACAGGGAACTTGAGTTATGAACACGTGACCCACACTGTAGGGGAGAAGATGGACGTGGTGGAGGAGGGGTAGACATGATAGCAGACATGATGAAAATCTACACACAGAAATATGACACAAAATGATTTTAGGCTGTGTATTAAATTAATAGTTTCTGTAATTATAGCTTTGCCTTTACGGTGTTCTTGTAGTTGCCACATCATTATTACTGGTTTTCATGACACAAAATCCTGTCAGTTTCAGAATGATGAGAATCTAGGATGGCTGCCATAGCAATATCTACAAAAGGTCTATAATATTCCATAACGACACATGGCAGCTAAAAATACAATTGCTAATATGCAAATTTTGATATGCTAATTTCTGTTTTTGTTAAAGCGTTGTCAATGTATCAAGTGTCTTGTCAGTCACCAAAACAAATTATCAGGATCAACATTTACGGATTTTCCTTCTTGATAGTAAAATCACACCAATATTGCACATTCATAAAATCAATGTCTGTGCGAAGAACTGAAAATTGACCCTTGTGAGCTTTAAGCCATGTTAGAATGCTGTTAACTGTGTTTTGTTTCATTCACACTCACATTAGCAGCATTACTAGTCTGTTTGCATCCCCAAAGCTCAAAATGCTCTGTTCCCCCTTGTGATGTCATGAAGTGGTTAACAGCTTCTTTTACCTTTTGTTCAGTAGAGCTTGGCAATTCCAGGGCTGAAATCAACCAAATGATTCTTGTGAAGGTGTATGGAGTTTAAAAGCACAGCTGAACACTTCTTGTATTACAATATGACAGCATAAGGTGGAAAAAATGTTCTGTTAGAGAGAGGAACTCAGCCTAAATATCCAGGGTTTGTGTGTTTATTAAACATGTGTGAATGAAACTAAATGCAGTATGTTTTTGATAAAGAAATAACATTATAACAGAAACCAGAAAATAGTGTAATATGAGGCCTTTAAAATACATTAGTGGTACAGTTGTAGTGGCACCTGTGACAAATACATAGTATTTTAATGTGATGCAGCTACAGAGGAAAGGGTGATGAAACAGCAATGGTTAATGAGAAACAAACTGAGAAAAGAGAGAAAGACTTTATCCCAGGGCCAGAGGATGTCCTGATGTCATACAGTAGTTGCATTTGTGCACATTGCTCCATGACCTTCACCAGGGGAGAGTTATCATTAGCCACATCTCTTTTAACATTCAGAGCATGTTACACTGGCTATACACTGTGTAAGAGTCTGGTTTTAAAGGTCCTATCTTATGCAAAATTGATTCTTGTGAACTTTAAGTCATGTTAGAATGTTGTTACCTCTTCAAAAACATACCTGGAGTTTAGTTTCATTCACACATGTTTGAATAATCATGCATTAATAGTCAGTCTACATCTCCAAAGATCAAAATGCTCTCTTCCACCTTGTGATGTCGTGTAGTGGTAGTTTTCAAGTTAATAGCTACCTTTTACATTTTATTTTGTAGAGAATGGCAATTCCAGTGCTGAAATTATGCAAATGATTCCAGTGAAGGTGTATGAAGTTTTAAAAAGACAGTGGAGCACTTCCTCCAGTACAATTTTACATCACGAGGTGAAAAGAGTGTTTTTTGTTTGAGAGAAGAACTCATCTTATATAGGGGTTGTGTGCTAAACGTGTGACTGAAACAAAACACAACTCCAGGTACGTTTGTGATGAGGAAACAACATTATAACATACTAGATTAGAAAACAGCGTAACATGGGCCCTTTAATAGTCAACACAATCACATTTTTCAATCACTAAAAGGACACTCTGGGAACCTAACTCAAACATGATCCAAAGCCCCTTCACACCTGATCTCACACGTGCTAAGCAATGTAGCACTCCCCCTAATGAGTTCCATGTTTGTCAATGCATTCACACGATTCCAGCACTGAAAGAAGCTACAGCTACATTGTCCAGAGGTGAGAAGCAAAGGGAGCTCTGTCTCACATGTTTAGAGCATATACATGGTGCTTGATGCTTATTTGTCTTGACTTTGGCTCTGGCGTGAAAGTTGGATGTGAAAACTGCAAGACTGACATGTAAAGGAGTTGACAGCACAGTCAGGGGGCACGCACAACACAGCAACGGAATTTAACAAGAATTATAAGAAATATAACTGATCAATATTCATTGAGTACTGTTTCATCAGATTATACCTTGGGTAATTCAGAAGTTCAATACGATTTAAAAACAATGACATAATGAATACAATAACATTATAATTTAGTTAGGGTGTGTATTATATAGCAATTCTGTATTAAATATGATTCTATAAAAGGTGAGACTGTCATATACTGTTTTATACACTATATTAACATAGTCACTGTTTCAGCACATCCTGAATAAAAATGTTGTGACTACAAAGGAGCAGGTACAGTGTAATTAGTCAACGTGGCATGATGTAAAGATCAGTTTATAATTTACAATACTGTCATGTTTTGAAACTATATTAAAACTAAATACTTATACTGCAAATGTGTGTTTTCCAGAATATGTCTAGTTTAGCTAAAATAACATTAAGTATACATGAAAATACATGAGTTGTGAGTTTGATCTAACTGCGCTATGGGCCAGCCTCAGCATGTGACCTGGTTTCTCTGTTCTACATTGAAATCTCCCGAGCCCTCTGCACCATCAGGAAGATAAATGTGGAGGACAACCTGAGGTCTGTGTTAGAAATAGCCTTCTATAGGAACATTAACGTTACTACCTCTATACCATTTAAACCAGCATTTACCTGTAATTATTTACTTAGCTTCGGTAACTGAATACATTTAGAGAGTGGATATAGTGCATACAGTAGAAGCTAATAACATAGCATGTGTTAAAAGGGGGGCTTGACAGTCAGAGGATTTTAAGCTCATTGACTAGCACCTTGTGTTGTCATGGCTTTCATGCCTATAGAGGATCATGGCATGGTTACCATGCTGGCAGTATAATCAACAATAACAGCAACACTGAAAAGAATATGCAAAGCACACAAAGAATAACTAAGTAATATAATAAAGTCATCGCTAACATAACATGGATAGCAATAACAAACCACTTGAAAAGTGAAAATAACTCTAAAACTGTATGATCCACAGTTTGTCAGAGATGATGCACACAAATAAACAAAGGTAGTGACTTGAGTCCACACATCCCTTAGGATCACTGGGGTCAGGACAGCAGCTATAAGCTTCTATTGCCTCAGAATGACAGTCCCATCTGTCAGGGCTGCTCTGTGGGACCTTTGGTGTGCACATCAGCACAAGCAGCTCTGCCTCACCCCACATCCTATTCCTTACACATGCAATATCATATACTGTATGACGCTTTTAAGGCAAATGTCAATTTAAATAAAATAATTATAATAATGAAATCAAATAACAAAATCAGTCTATAACGCAAACTAGTAAATGATCAAATAGATCACCCACCTGATAAACAAATCCTGTAGTGTGGTCCACTGTAAGCATAGTGGCTAATGGAGGCTGCTAACTCCTCTTGTGCTGGCAGCAGAAGTAAGATGAGAGCAAAGGCTCAGGGCCCTAGCCCTACTGAGACTCCCACACCTCCTGTGAGGCTGTGAGTCAGGGAAAATAAAGAGGTCTGACGGCTTATAACCTCCGTTCCTCAGCTCTTCTGTCTCCCTGAGCTTCCCATGCTGGAATACGGCAACAAGCTCACTCCCACCGCTCCATGAACAGACCAGCTAAAGCAGGAGCGCTGTCTCACAGCCGCTTTCATCCAGGGTAGCATCCAATGTTTCTGACAAGCGTCCATCCGCCAATCCCCCCAGAGAGATTAGCGCTGTGACATCACTGATGCTGCTGTGCACAGTTCTGCTGAGCCTCCAGCCCTTTAGCTTTGTTATCTAAGAGTAGCCAATGGCTGAAGCCAGCCAAACCACAACATCCTAAGGCTAAACTATAGATACAAGCTCCAGCATCTTCTGCTCTGTAGTGCTCCCCACACCTGAGGTAGAAGAGCACAGAGCTGGTGCAGAGGCTACAGAGGGTGTGCGCATGCGAAAGTCACCTGGAGCATCCTGACCGTAGTGCAGTGTCAGCACAACGTGAGCCAGATACAATATGGGAGGAAAAACACTATCAATGGGCTACAATCTCCACGGTAACAGATAACCTCAAAGATGAATTATTTATTTATAATGAGATAAACAATGAAACCATAACATTTCTCTGTGGCTTATTTTGAATGTAACTGGCACCTCAGACTCTTCCTCCTTGTGTCCTCTTTACTCGCTTTGGCTATAATTAAAAGCTGAATCAAGCACACTGCAGCCCTCCTCATGGTGGTTCCTGTCTGTTTGTCTGTTTCAGTGGATCACCAGGACGGACAAAGACGTCACCCTGGTCAAAGAACATGGTGCTGAAAAGAACAAACCGGAGACTCCTGCAGACACCCATCTGCTCTCACTGTCCTCCCCATCACGAGACATCAAGAGCACAGCATGGCAGCTTGAATAACTAATGCACCATACTCACAGGATTCTAATGATGAAGAGCCATTGTGATGATCATTCCATTGTAATAAGTCCTTTGGCAATGAGTACAATACAGCAGTAGTGGAATGTAACAAAGCAAAGTACTGTACTTAAGTAAAAATATTATTTGTCTGTACTTTACTTAAGTAGATTTTACAGTGGATAAATTTTACTTTTACTTCAATACATTAGAGAGCAGTTATCTGTACTTTCTATTCCACTGCATTTTTGAACTGTCACTGAAATATACTTGTTATTATTGTCTGAGACCTGCAGAAAAGTCTCAGGGTTTTGCCTTGAATCCAGGTAAAAAAGGGGAAAACCTATTGACTGAATTTTTTTCTGTACCAATATTTAACAAAACCACCTCATTAACACATTTCAAGCTTTAATACTTTTATTTAAGTAGATTTTTTTTCATGGGATACTTTTACTTGAGTATTTTTTGCTCCAGTAGCTGTACTTTTGACAAAAAACAAGAAACAAACAAAAAACAAAACTAAGTATTTCTTCCATCACTGGATACTGAGGAATGTACAACACAGCAACAAACTTTTGAATGGTTTAGTTACACTTTCTATTTTTGCTACCTATTTAGAATTTATTATTACAATTTATATTTTTTGTCTTTATTCTAATATATTGTGTGATGTGTGAGCTACTGTGTCCATGTAATTTCCCTTTTGATAAAGTCTGTCTAAGTCTAAGTCTAAATCTTATTTTATTAAATTTAATGACCTAACAGAGTGGGCATGTAATGATTGACCGTAATGTTTCATACATGCAGCTAATTACAATTAAAAAGGTCAAAAATACAGATATTCACAACAGTTGAATATCCTTCCAATTAGTTTAACATCAGGTCAAAATAATTAGTTTTGTTATAGTTGGAGCTTTCCTAAAGGGTCTTACTAAAAATTAAATGTGAATTCATGTTTAGTCAAGTTGTTCACATAAAGTTAAAATGCTTCTCAAGAACTTTCTTCTCTTTGGGTCACTATTGGATCAGCTTGATTTATGAAAAAAAAAAAAAAAGTATGCGCCATGATCTCTGTGTTCTATGCAGTAGATGAGAGGAAATCTGCACTTACCACATCTTTACTTTCTTGTGAACTTTGCTCCTGTAGAAAAACATCAAAATGTCAAAACAGGTCCAGAGATAGACACAAGCACATCTAATAAATGGGATCAGGCAGTAATAGTGCTGTGTTTGGGTACATTAGACAGTGTTACATTCTCTCTTCTATGACCTTGGGAACAGAATTGAGGACATAAATATATATTATGATTGAAGGATGCCAGTTTTACACCATAACTGCGGCTCACATACCCATGCACATCAGGGTGAAACCATGACAACGCATTAGTTTGCTGCGTAGGCGAGAGACAGGGCTAAGAGCAATGAGCTACAATGACAAGGAAGCAACTCTACTGCATTGACACTGCAGGCAGAGGAAGGCTCACATCCCACAGCACATCATCGTGTATGATGTGAGTCCTCATCTAACACATCCACAAATAGCACAAACAGCCTCAATATTGATTTGCATCTAGAGCAATCATGGCTCTGCATGAGCCAGTGTTTGCTCTGTGTGCGTTTGCATTGACAACACACGGCAGGGCTGGACTTTCTCCTTTCCCTCCCTCACCGTCTCACCTGAATGCTAATGAGGAGCTGACCGCAGAACACTGTACACGGCCTGCTGCGAGCTGTTCTACAGTGGCTGCACATTAGAACTGTGTCATTATAAGAGGAACATTTCCTGACAGGACTCTGTGCATAATAGCCTGGGTGAAGATGATGATGCTATGAGTGAACTTCAAATTCCTACATGACCTGGAAATCAGAGACTTCATTTAGTTAATAAGTGTTAATTAAAAGACTGTAATTATTAAGTAAATATACTTCAATAATGGCTGCTTCTCTCTGGCTCAGAGAAGAAATATTTAAGTAGTCTACTGTACCCAGCTGTAAGCAACAAGCATCTTTTATTCACTGGAAGCCACTTGTTTGCGGGAAAATATAGACTATAGGATAGATATAGTCTACTATACAAAAAAGGTCTATAGAAACAGGTCTTAAAGGTATGGAACTACATTTCATTACTCTGTACTGCCGTGTTCACCTCCTATATGAATGCGCGAATATCTCTGCGTCGTTTCTGTCTAATGACAATGACAAATCTGCCAATGTACACGCCAGGTACAGTCTTGGATGAATGACTGGAAAGACATATGATTAGGCCTATAGAAGATAAAGGCATATCGAAAATATGAATGACTGAATGTTTCGTGGTGAATTTAATTGACATCTAAACCTAATAGACGCGCTATGGTACCCTACAAGGCTAACTGTCTTAGAAACGCCGAACGGGGCTCGTCTTCACGTTTTACAGGACAAGGTGGTTGGATACCTTACCATTGGCAGCAACGGCTCCATTTGAGCTCCCTGGTCCGTGAGGTCCATCTTTTGTTCACGGCTTTAAAATAGACAGGTCGTGATGCGCAGCCCTTCTTCTGACAATGGTTGGTTAAAAACAAAGAGAGTCTTTGAGTGGCGTGTATTCCTCAAGCTGACCGGCCGGGGTTTGTCAAATGGATGTGGCAAAGCATCCCCGTCCTGCCCTACATAATTTACGCGTGGAGGAGGGAGCTTCCCACTACACGAGATAGAGGCTGCCGCTGCGAGGAGGCGCACTCCGTCTCCGAGATGCAAGTGGCACCGCACAAAGATGAAATGTACGTTTAGGACACTCGGTTTAACACGATGAAGCATGAACATGAAGCAGGCTACAGTAAGGGCGAAGTCTTGGGCAGAGATGGCGTCTGGATACCACCTCAGGGCAATATTCTAATATGATATATCTGTAGAAAAGCTGAACACTTCTTCACATATTCATAGATATCACTGGGTTATTTTGAGGTATGAACTCAACTATCTAACAATTGGGTCGAGGCATACAGCCCTGATTAGCCTATCTAGAATGTATTTTAGTAGGACTTATTTGGGATTAAAGGCATTATAGTAGCCATCGTAACTCGAGACCAAATAGTTTTAAATGCGACAAACCTAAGAAAAATATAGAGCACACATCAGCCTACCACCAGAAGTCTAACCTACGACTAGAAGCCTACCCTGGATTGGAGGACGCCGCATTTCTTGGGCTAATAGAAATTATTTGGGCCTATACAATTGCGCCCTCTGCTGTGTAAAACAGGGAACTACAATAAGCGAGCGCATGGGTTGATCTGCGATCCACCTAATTACAGGCCCCATATGAGCCAACAATATAGTTATTGTTCCAGTAAAAAATATAAAATCAGTTCATCGGCTGTAACAAGAAACATTTTAAAAGCCCTTACCTTATGGTCTGACCGCAGTCACAGGACATCACATCTGCAACGTCTCTGTTTCCTGAGCGCACAACAAGCACAAGTGAATGTTTAGGGTTTGGTCCATTACTGTTCAATAATCATGTCAGTAGTTGAGCAACTTTAATTTAAATTGTAACAAACTGTACAGAGTTATGAGCAAACTTGTACGTTTCCTAAACTTATTTTAACATGCTTGGGGTTACTGACTTCAAAATAAAATAAAATAAAGGCAGTATCTCTGGTTCACCTGACCACTGCATCTCTGCCCCATGTTTGCAGACGTTGGTCGGGATCATAGGGTCCTGGATGTTGCCTGGATCTGGGATGTTATTGATCAGATCCGGGTCCGCCCAGCAGCAGGCGTCACGGCCCCGACAAGATGGCCGAGAGTACGGGACGAAAGTGAGGGAGGAAACAAAAACAGAGGCGAGCTGTCCGCGCTGCTGATGTGTGACCTGTAGAGCTCCAGAGTACACGGTACTGCAGAGATACGAGCCTGGGTGGAGCGGTCCGGAGACGGATTTTGTGACGGACATTCGCGTTATGCCGACAGCCTGTGCTCAGAGGCAGCCCGCTGACAGAGCATTTGTCAGGTCGTCTGTGGTGGCTAGCTAACGAGCTAACCATGTTAGCTAGCTGACAACACTGCTGGGAGTTTAATCGTTTTCAGAGAGTGACAGCAGGACTGAGAAGACATATAGGGCTGTTGACGCACCCTATGACTTACATGCGGTGTTAGTTGTTGAGGCATCACTCTTTTATGCTGGAAATTGGAGTGAACCTAATGCTAGTAAATGGTTACCTCCTCGGTTAGCAAGCTAACATTGCGGATTTCTCCGAATTAGCCATAGCAGACCGCTATGAGCTTGGTCAGCTGTTAAAGGCTCCTTGAAGTTGCTTGAAAGAGCATAGCAGGCTTCGACAAGAGGAACTGGGTTTGAAAAGTCTGCACAACCTAACCAGAAGCAACAGCAGCGGACTGTTTCTCGGACATCAAAGTTTTTGATCACTTATAAACGACCGAGCTGTGTTTACCGACACCGACTGAAGCGTCTGCGAGACCCGCGGTGTGGCGCAGGGAGCATCACCATGGCCCACTCTCCAGTGCAGGGCCACCTGCCCGGGATGCAGGTGAGTCTGCTGTGTGCACGGGAGCAAGCCCCTGGTGAGAGGGTACAGGGCCTGGCACTCTCACTTTCACAACTGTGTCCATTATTTATATTCAGAAAATTAATAAACATGATTGATACTGTAAGTATATTCTTTACTGTGCACTGCTCTGAGAGCAAAATATCAGTCAGTCATCTATGCAGGGTTGCAGAAGAATCACCTCACACACAAACTTCTGTCTTAAGGACACTGCCCATGGGGAATGAATCTTGTTATTGGAGAGATATGAATATGTGCTATTTTACACAGTAGTGGACACATGCATACCTCCATTTGTGATAAGATGTGGGACTATATACTTCTAAACTTATCATAAACACTGGTGCTTGCTGCTTCTTAAACAATATTGTTAATTCTACATTAAGACCTTAATATGTACTATGCTCTCTCTGAACTGTTCTGCTCATTATATGGTAGTTGGTGTTGTGGGTTCATGTACACTTGTGAACAGTGATGCAGGCATTCTTTCTCCTTTCTGATGTTGCCAGTACTGAATTAATGTGACTGCTGCTGTTGTTGCTCATTTGCTCCCTGCCCTTCAGATCTTATTTCTTCTCACAAACTCCATTTCCCTGCCTTTACCAGAACACTAAAGTGGACCCAGAGGAGCTGTTTACCAAGCTGGAGCGCATAGGCAAGGGCTCGTTTGGCGAAGTGTTCAAAGGCATCGACAATCGCACGCAGAAGGTTGTGGCCATCAAAATCATAGACCTGGAAGAGGCAGAGGATGAGATTGAAGACATCCAGCAGGAGATCACTGTGCTCAGCCAGTGTGACAGCCCATTCATCACCAAGTATTACGGCTCATATCTCAAGGTGTGTTACTGATGGAGATAGGCTCAGTCAATGTTGCAATATAAAAGAGCTGATTGTGTTCAATACACTTACTTAAATTCCATAGATTTCTCTGCTTTAAGAGTTGCTCTTTCTGTCCAATCTGCGCAGGACACAAAGCTATGGATCATCATGGAATACTTGGGAGGAGGCTCAGCATTAGATTTGGTAAGTTCCACCACCTTAATACACCTTAATACCGCCTTAATAAACAATTGCCTGTCTAGTATCAATGGAACGTAATTACACAAGATTTCATGTTGAAAACAATTTTGTGATTTATTTTTTATAGTACTAGACCACAAGCAATACATTACAGCTACAGCTTACTATAGAGATCACTGCTATAATTAAGGTTTATTAGGGCTGCACACAAACTCTTTTAATTAAAATGAAAGCTTTTGTAGCAAATGTACACACATGTATTCAAATGTATCTTATGAAGCTGATATAGCTTTGGACTATGATAATATTTAAACATAGACTTGTTTTCAGTACATGCTGTTTTGCTGTGATTAGATACCGTTTTGTCAATATCTGTATAAAACCATAAAACCAAGTGTGATATATTGCTAAGTAACTAAATATTGCTGATAAACAATAATATTGAAACTAATTTGTGCCGTTGACACAATAACCCAAGAGCAGATTTAAATCACAAACACTATTCTAAATGTACAATGTTGTTAAAAACTCATGAGCTGCAATAAATAAATAGCAGAGTGAAACACTTTAGTAATTAGTGTGCATCTGTAATGAGTCATAGATGTTATTAATTTAACCTTTTACAGCTTAAATCTTATCATATTGCCAAAAAATATTTTTTTAAAAAATTAATCAAACTGGTGCAAAGAAAATGTGCACACAATAAACAGTGACCCTAAAAACATTGTTCCAGCTTTTATTTATTGAAGTAGATATAATAATTATTGTAACAGACTTAGTTCTAGCCAAATAGGGACCTAATTCTCTGCTCATCTGGATGATTTTCTGTTTTGTATTTAGATGGAACCAGGGCCCCTAGATGAGATCCAGATTGCAACCATCTTGAGAGAGATCCTGAAGGGCCTGGAATATTTGCACTCAGAGAAGAAGATCCACAGAGATATTAAAGGTGCAAGACTCTTCACCATGTAGCTGCCAGGGGACAATGTTATCCCAGAACACAAATATCAAATACCACCTTAATGGTATTGATTCCGACTTGCTTCCATTCATTTGGGAGTTTGTAAATCTCCAAGGTGGCGGTGCATTGGCTTACTAAGAGCTCTTTGACAGCTATCAGCGAATAAATTGGCCATGCAGATAAATTACTTGGACAGAATGTGGAGTAGTTTGAGAGACAATGCATTGTGCGGAGGCAGCCATATTGATCTGTGTCTTTTTGTTTCCACAGCGGCCAACGTGCTGCTGTCTGAGCAGGGAGAGGTGAAGCTGGCGGACTTTGGCGTGGCGGGGCAGCTCACAGACACCCAGATCAAACGCAACACTTTTGTCGGCACACCGTTCTGGATGGCACCAGAGGTCATCAAGCAGTCAGCATATGACTCTAAGGTAACAGCAGTGTGAGAAGTCTGTACAGTATACCAGTTATTTACATAAATTTCATAGTACTCTGAAAATTGTTAGTTAGCTATAAATATATCTTTTGTCATCTTGTATGAATTGTGTGGGTTATGTGGCTGGCCTTGGCCAAGCAGGGGACTCAGGATGGGAAGTAGCATTAGGTA
Organism: Boleophthalmus pectinirostris; assembly: GCF_026225935.1. Lineage (NCBI taxonomy): Eukaryota > Metazoa > Chordata > Actinopteri > Gobiiformes > Gobiidae > Boleophthalmus > Boleophthalmus pectinirostris. The sequence goes on along the minus strand of NW_026570994.1, from coordinate 10,702,474 downwards.
CAGTCCTGCATGGAGCAGTGAATCAGGACCAGGCAGGAGAGTAGTCCACCAGTCAAATGAAATGACTCACACAGCCAGGGTTGCTTGAAGGAGACATGAGCAACAGACAAGACTTAATACAAAATATATTACAAGGGGAATGATCTAAGGGTGGGGGCCGTAACATCTTCAAGTGCATTATCTTATCTAGTATCTTGTCTTTTAATACACATTGTTGCTTTAATAAATTAATACAAATGTCTACATGTGTACATCATGTAGCCTGTAACACAGTATGGCATTAACCTGTCAATTTTCAGGAAGATAACCATCAGGCCAAGTTATAGGTCAGATCATTGGGCAGGTGATCCCATTTACAGTAAGAATGCATGTTTTTGGAAGCAATTTTGAGCAATTAAAACACTTGTAACTGAATAAATGCAAGATAGATCAGTTTAATGCCATACTGGGCCATGTTTACATAAAAACAAGACTTTTGCAATGCACTGAATAATGCAAATCTAATTCATATAAGGGAAAGATCCTGCATGTATTCTTATGTATTACTGTGTGGTTGTGTGCTTTACAGGCTGACATCTGGTCTCTGGGCATCACAGCCATTGAACTGGCGAAAGGTGAGCCTCCGCACTCAGAACTGCACCCCATGAAGGTTTTATTCCTTATTCCAAAGAACAACCCGCCCACACTGGAGGGCAACTACAGCAAACCGCTCAAGGAGTTTGTCGAGGCTTGTCTCAACAAAGAGCCCAGTTTTGTGAGTACTTCTTGTTGGCGTTACTATTGAACTGACAGATTTTTGGAGGGATTTTAACTTTTCTTTTTTTATATGCTCCAGAGGCCAACTGCCAAAGAGCTGCTGAAGCATAAGCTGATTGTGCGCCACGCGAAAAAGACCTCATACTTGATCGAGCTGGTGGACAAGTACAAGAGGTGGAAGGCAGAGCAGGCCAGAGCCAATGAGTCCAGTTCAGATGAATCAGACTCGTAAGTATATTCTGTACACGTTACTTTACATTGCTCTTAATACATTGTTACGTATTCACCACTGCTATGTTACATTCACACATGTTTGAGTAACCCTTTATTATTAGCTTGTTTACATCTCCAAAACTCAAAATGCCCTGTTCCACCTTGTGATGTCATGTAGTGGGAGTTTTCAAGTTAGCAGCTACCTTTTACCTTTTGTTTAGTAGAGATTGGCAATTCCAGGTCTAAAATTATTGAAATGATTATAGTGAAGGTATGAGGAGTTTAAAAACAAACACAGTGAATCCCTTCCTATATTACAGCATGATATCACAAGGTAGAACAGAGTGTTTTTTGTCTGAGAGAAGAACCAGTTATGTGGTGTTTGTCTGTTAAATGTGCAAATGAAACAAAACATAACTCCAGGTATGTTTGTGATGAGGAAACAACATTATAACATAGATCAGAAAGTAGCACAATATGGGTCCTTTAAGTATAATGTTATACACAGTGTAAAAATTTCTATTCAACATGCTATTACATTGTACTTAATTGCTAGAAAATGTACAATACTGAAAGTATATATTATTTTGTACAGTGTGTATACATGACTTCATCTTAATCTTCATCTCCTAATATAACTAAGCAGCTTTCTCCTTTCGTTCAATCAGAGAACAGGATGGACAGGCGTCAGGTGGGAACGATTTCGGCAGCGATGACTGGATCTTCACCATCAGAGAGAAGGACCCCAAGAAGCTGCAGAACGGAGAGGGGCAGTCTGGAGCAACAGACAAGGTACAAGAAAATCTGAAATATAACTATATTTTTAAAAGTATGCCATGCGGGAGTTGTGTCATATGGGGTGGGAGTTAGTAATGTTCTGATTAAAGACTTGCCCCTCAAGCAAGCTCTAATAATTGTTTCTATTTTCTCCACAGACAAAAGACATTCCAAAGAGGCCTTATTCACAGAGCCTGACCACTGTCATCTCTCCTGCATTAGCTGAGGTATTATTACTACACATTCTGATGCCTATTATGGTTACAGAAATGTATTCAGGATGGGTTAATTTGTGGTTAATTTTGCAACCATCAATATGTAAGCAGCTTTCAGAAGCTTGAGGGCATACATTGTATTGTACAACAATATTAAAGATATTGTTAAAAGGTTCATATCTGAAAATTTAGAAGAAAATTAGCAATGCATGTTATGACAGATGCCCACCACTATTGTGACTGTGGTTTGTGGAATGGGGGGGCGTGCTTCCGACACTATCGACTCCAACTGCAGTTCACTTTGTACTGAAAAAACGTCGCCTCTCTTTCTGTAACTGCTGGTGTCAGGCTCATCATTTTGGTCTTTGGTTTGTATTAACCCTCTCTACATGATTTGTGGTGTTATTATTTTGCTATTTTGTCCATAAATAAATATCTATTCCTAATATGGAATTCTGCTCCAAAGTTGCCCAATACCGGCAGGCCTTGGTGAGCTTCATTTGACTGGAGCTGAACACTATGGGTGACGTTAAACTCCCTTAGTCCACTTCTTTGTACAATCTATGGGGGCAACAGACAGATTTCCAATTTGATTACGTTGTACTTTAACATGAAATATTCAAAAGATAAATGAACAAATGTTTAATTTTTATTAGTGACTAGACCCAAGAACTCACAATATTACAAACACCATCTCCATTTTAACAATATTCATTTTAGCTGCCCCCCATCTGTGTTAAATAACACTGGCCTATAGAATGTGGTGATGTCATCTGAAACAAAGCAATTTGTGTATAACCCCTCCTCTTGTGTGTGTAGCTGAAGGCGCGACAGGAGCAAGTGAATGGTAACCCCATGGTCCTGGATGAGCTGCGGGAGGCCATCTTACTAGCAGAGGAGGCTTATCCCGGCATCTCAGATTCACTCGTGGCGCACATGGTCCACCGACTTCAGAGGTACATTTTAAGTCCCCACACTTCCAGCTACCCACCTTGATTAAAATAAGTAGGCCTGACAAATATGAGATGGTTGATAAAAATATTGTTATTGTTTTATTGTGTTTTTCTCCATGGAGATGTTATTGCTTTGACTGGAATGGTTTGCAGTATGTATTAAAGGTTTCTAACTTTCTGGAGACCATACTAGACCAAGTTGCAGGTCAGATTTGTGGAGAAGAAACCTCGCTCACAGTCAGAATGCCGGTTTTTCTAGGTATTTTTGAGTTATAAAATGGCATGTAATTGAATAAATGTAAAGTAGAGCAGTTTAATGTCATACTGTGAAACATTCCAGACACCACAATAACATGTCTATAGAAACAAGCACGTTACAGACCCGCAACCAAAAAGTTACTTTTTACATAAATAAAGTCAGTGTATACTTACAGTTTAGATTAATATGAAACTATTAAAACATTCTGTAATCACATTTACTCATGGTTGGTTCTTGGTTAAAAATCTTCAACTACATCACCATTAGCTGTATGCTAAAATTAAAAACATATTTACATTATAATGCAGTATATCATGTGAAAAATGAAGCTATAATATAATTTTTTCATGTCCATTTCTTGCAGTTATTCGACAAGCAGGACGTCTTCCTCCTCTACCTAGTGATCGCTTGGCTACCACAGACCAGCTTCTTTCCCCAAGCGCAACCCTTCACACAGCGGCCACGTTTGCCAGCAGGGGTCACTCTAAACCAGCTGAACACAATTGACCACCTGCTTTTGAGAAAGGGTCAACCAAGCTTGTAAAAAAAAAAGATACCGAACTCCAGACACTTCTTAGCAGTGCACTGAGAAACTCTTGGAAGGAGCTTTTTGTAGTTTTTAGACGGCGGAGCAACTCGGGACGCTTGTAGGCTTTGTCGGACTTTGTAAATGCTCCACTTGCAAGACAAAACTCAAGAGCGCCTGAAATTTTCTCGACAAAGAGCTGAAAATTCTCCCCTAATTCAAGACAAGATTCCTCCACTCCTCCTCCGCTGAATGCAGGCGTCATCCCCATAGGAAAGCATGATGAGTTGTGCAAATGGGTGCGAGTGTGCTTGCGTGTGTGCTCTCCGACTCCCCCTAGAGGCAAAAAAAGAGCATTCTTATTGAAACCTCAGGTAAAGTGCTTTAAGTGGAGAGGAGGGGTCGCCATGCTGTACCTGTACATGATTACAAGTAGTTTTTGTTTTGTTGCGGGGGGAAAAACAAATCACTGTGTACAAAATGGTCATGTGCATTTTGTAGATACTGATCATGTTTCAAAAGTAGATATTTAAAAATTTCAAGAACTCCAACAGAAAGAAACAGAAAATGCCTTGCCTTTTAAGATCTTCACATCTTTATTTTTGGCATTTCTTTTCATTTCACGTTTAATTATGTCTGTATTTGTATTTCCGTTCAGTATTTCAGTGGTTCAGAAGCTGATCCAATTTAACATTTCAGTCTCCTGCTGAGCAACAAAACGCACTGTTCAGGAGATATGACGATCTTTTGTGTAGGCAGAGGGAGACTTTATTTGTGCTGTTACCGTGTAGGCAGTTTTCAATTGTGTAGATGTTGTCAGAGGAGGTCAGCAGTGTTTCTGAAATGACTTTGAAAGTGTCTACGATTGACATTTAAATTCTCATTAGGACAAATTATAATGAATGCCGCCAAGGACAAAAAGGCCTCTATGGCTGACTGAATGCTGATCGCGAAGTATTCTCCTTGCTTGTTATTTTTCCTTAGCATTATTTAGAAAGTAATGTGGAGGTGAGAACATGTGGCAAGGACCATAACAGGAAATACGACATCAGGCCAAAAAACTTGCCAAGTCCAGACGCCATTTTGATTTTTCTCTAAACATTTCCTGTCTCACTTCCACACGATGCTAGGAGTGCCATGTCCTCTTTTATCTCTCACCAGACGTTTGTAGTATGATTTGCACCTTTTTCTAATTTCAGATCCTGTTTTTTGCACTTTGAAAGTGTGTGAAGTATTTTAAAAAATCTGTATTAGGAAAAACAAATGAAAAAGTCGCTAATAGCCATGTTTTACTATATATGTTTACTTAAGAGTTCCAGAATTTACTACTGTGCTAATGCAGCAATAATGTTGAGGAGTTGCTTCAAGACGCACTTGTCAACACAGGGATTGAAAGAAATATCTGATATTTTTATAACTGCAAAGAGTAAGTATGGATTATGGAATGCTTTATGGATATGGGCAAAAATATCTATACCTTACAGAAAACATATGCTACGGAAATGACTACGAAATCTGTACATTTGGTCTCCTTTATTATAGCGGACAGTTTATAGTACTGTATATAATCTTTGCTTGTGTCATCTGAGAATTCCCAAGTTTAAATGTAAGCTCCTTGTAAGCTTTCAAAGTGACATGAGAAATAAAGATCTAATGCTAACTAAGCAGCTTACTGCTCCTTTACTCTACATAGATACACAATTAGACATAAACTGGTTACTTGGCAAGCTTTTATTTTTAAGTGCAACATAGGTGTGGTCTATTACCTTGTGTACACAGTGTGTTACTGGCAACTACAAATGCAATTATTTTTATGGCCAACTTTGTCAAGTCAGCCTTGTCCTAGACCAAGGTACAATGTCCAGAGTAGCTGCAACTTTTATATAGCATATAAAACTCTAATATTTTACAGTTATTTTACAATACATACATTTAAAACAACTTTAAAGTAAAACTACTCAAATGTAATTGGAATAACCTCAAAATGGTTCACAGCTATTATCTAATACTGATATCAATTTTAAGTCGATCCAGCACTCGCTCAGTCATCCACTCACAACTACACGCACAGCATATTTAGACAAAAAAAGCTTCACATTTTGGTCTGGAAGATGTTGTCAGGATCTGAGAATTTCCTCTTCTCATTGTGGTGCTCTATGGAGTCCCTCTTCACCATCTCCAAACTTCTCCTTTTCTTCTCATCATCTGGCTCAGAAAACTGGGCTTCGATCTTGGCTGGGTCGATGTAGGTGTAGAAGTAGGCCATGATAGCGAAGATAATGCACACCACAACCAGCAGGGAGGCGAAAAGAATATACTCTGCCCACTGAATGACAAAAAGAGAGGAGGATAAGGTAAGGAGATGAGGTTTTGCACATAAAACCCAGAACATATGGAGTGTGAGTTAGCCCACCCACCTGATCAGGAAGTGTGGCCGCCTCAGCAACAATCAGCACAATGATGTTACCAACGGCGACGGTTAGCAGCCAGCCAGCCTGCAGCACTGCTTTCATGTTACTGGGAGCCTATTCAAAGAGATGTGTTAAATCACTCCATAATGTTAATCCATTGCTATATTATTCAAGGGAGGGTATGTATTTGTATTTCAAACTACATAAACACAACCTATATACATTTCTTTTTACATATATACATTCATCTTCATCAAGTTATTATTACCATTTATATTTTTCCTCGTTGATATTGTAATATAAGTCTATCAATGCACCCAGATACAAGACAAATATGTTCAAACCTAATATTGTTTTTACTGATAACCACTGTAGTGCTGATTTATTTTTAATTACAAAAACACTGGACATGATAGCCAAATTGCTGTCATTGACAGACAGAAAGCAGAATGAGCCTCACATCAGTCTCTCATTTGGGTTGCTACTCGTAATGTCTAATTTCAGTTGTTTTAAAATGAAATTGCTTCTCTCTGATCTGATTACTACCTAAACTTCAGCGCTACCAATCATTAGTAAGTGCCAGTGCAGCCTTTGCAGCTCAGTGAGTGAATTCTGGAGGTTCTGAGCTTTCACGTGAGGCTGTGTAAGAATGAGCAAAGCTTGTGTGTGTCCTTTATATGAAGATTCAACAGGTTCAATTGTGATTTTTTGCTTTTAGGTATTATATTGTAATGTGTGAGCTACTGTGTCCAAGTAATTTCAGATTCCAAGACTGTAGCACCCTTTTGAAACCAATAAGAGTTCAGGCTTTCCTCCCTTTAATTAAAAACTAACAACTAAAACTAAATACAACAGTAAACTTACTTGAGAGTAGGAGAACTCTAACCCAGTGACAGAGAAGACCACCTCCCCTGCAGTGATGAGGAAGTACTGAGGGATGAGCCAGGCCATATGGATGCTGTTAGGCTGTATGTCCATCACTTGTTCGATGCCCTCACACTACAATAACAAGCACATAGTTATTCAGAATATGATTTTGTATGTACAAGTAAGTAAACAAAACAATATAAATATAACAGTACCACTTGTCCAAATTTCAAAGTTGGTGGGATGAGCAAAGTGAAAGAACTGCCAAAGTCCAGTGTCTGTTCATAATCACACGCTGCCATGGTTGCTTCATCAAGGATCCTAAACTTTGCTCTGAAAATCAAAACGCACAGTAAAAAAATCAGAACTAATGAACTAAAGATTTCTGTAATAAAGGAAATGGCATAAAGTTGCAGCCTTACTTTCCATAATCTACATTGCGATATTCTGACATGTTAAGGGGCACAACGTCTCCAAATTCCAATTCACCAGATGTGATGTTAAGTGCAGAACCATATCCATTGAAGAATCTGTATTAAATGAAGAAGGGTCATATTATAGATTCACATTATAATTACTACACCTTTATTAACCTGAAGAACCCTTAGTTTATTAAGAATTATTCCAGTTTAGTAACTTAAATTTTTCTTGACATAAACATCATTGGTAGAGCGCTCAGATCCACTGCAGTTTTAGCTCCCACAGATAAATGCTTTTGTTGTGTCCTTGGGCAAGACACTTAACCCATCTTGCCCCCACTGTATGTAAGAATGTGTGTGTGTGTTAATGGGTGAGTGGTTCCTTGATGTAAAGTGCTTTGAAAGCCTTGAAGGTGGAAAAGCACTATATAAAAATGTGACCTAATAAATGTGTAGTAAAAACAATTATGATTCAATACCTCATAGCATTTTTGCCCTGATCCGGTTTGGCTATGATGTCCTCGAACTACAGAAAAAGGATTACTGTTAAACTGGGAAATAGGTTCAAACACATAAAGAAACATCCTGTAAATTGTTTTATTACCGAAATGTGCCTGGGTGACACGCCGTCCTTGATTATGACCAAAGTGTTACGTGTGCCATCGGCTAAAGTGACCACAGAGGAAGCACCATCCACGGTCAATGTGAATGAATTAGTGAATGTATTATAATCTGGAGAGGCCTGAAAGAGGAAGTTTGTGTGAGATTATAAAATAAACAACTCTATCTTGACATTAAAATTGACTTGTGAACTTTTGACCATGTAAGAACATTACTACCTTATCAAGGACAGAGCTGGAATTGTGTTTTGTTTTATTCACACACATTTCAGTAACCCTTTATTATTAATCTGCCCTTACACTACAAGTCCAAAGCTCAAAATGCCCTATTCCACTTTGTGATGTCATGAAGCTATGGATTTCAGGTTAACAGCTACCTTTTACTTTTTGAGTGTTTTCTGTTTGAGCCAAAATATGCAGGATTTGTGTGTTAAGCATGTTCGAATTAAACAAAACACAACTCCAGGTATGTTTTTGATGAGGAAACGACATTATAACATAGATCAGAAAATAATGTAATATGGGCCCTTTACCATACTACCAATAACTACCTTATAAGGCTGTAGATTCAGTGGAAACTCCCCAGCCTGTCCAGTTATAGGAGTGCTCATCATGTTGATAAACTTGGCCTGGGACTCAGTGGCTGTTGGGAACTTGGGCAGTGATTGCTGGAAAAGGAGTGTGATTAAATTATTATATCAATACATTTCTGCTGCAGTTGAAGTATTTAAATAAACTTACATCGATCTGTAACTGAACCAGAGCAGCTGCTACGAAGGCAAGGGCGGCCAGGAACATCCCCACAGTTATTCTCTTCAGTGGGCTGCAAGAAACATATACACACTTCAGTCTAGTCTAATCATGGTACTTATAGGAGCCTACTACTTAATGAAGAGCTTGATTTAAGACATACCTGAAGTTAAGGTTGCATTTTGCAATCAGTGGATACACAATACTGTCCATGATGGGCACCAGAACAAGGATCAGGATTGGGTTAACAGTCTGGTATAGAAAAATATGTTATTCTCTTATAATATTTGTAAAGGAGCAAAGTACCATGACAATACACAAAAAGTTCTGTTATAGGTGTTATATTTGATTTCAGTTTGTCTTACCTGCATCTGATCAGGTTGTACAACAAAAGCTCCCTGTTGAAGACAAAAAAGACATAAACAAATCTGAAGTAAATTGTTATTGTTTGGTATTTTCAAAAGATTCATACACTGACTTACAAAATCTCCATTCATGGTTGTGGCTTGAAGCGTCCATCTTGATCCCTGTTGAGAACACATTTTATTTAGCAAATGTCCCAATCTAAAGCCAATGTCATAAGAACATGGGTTGTAAATTTATTAGCGATGCACTGATCCGGCTTTAAGTATCTGTCGATCCCTGATATCAACCGATACCAGTGTAGACTGAAAACAGCATTTACTTCTTAAAATTTAAATAAAATAAGACAAAACTGATCCAAATGTGTTATGTATGTGTTATTCATCTCTCAATGGCAGAACCAATGTGTATAAATAAACATGCAAATATTATGAGACTCTCTGGGCAGACTATGACCAGTAACTAGTCTCTTTGCATCAACTTATATGTTCCTCTGGAATATCGGCTAAATTGATATTTGGAAGCAGATATCCAATATCAGTATCAGATTTGTGCATCCCTAAAATGTACTCAATGTATATTTTTTGCCATGTTTAGAAAATTCATTTTGTCTTCTTGTTATACATAAACTTTGTGTTTTCTTCTAAGTTAATAAAAAGCAAAATAGCTTATTTATCTGACATGTTTTGACAGTAGCACCTCCGCCTGTTTCAGAGGTGTCAGTTGACTGCTGTGACATATCTTTTATCAGCTGTTGTTCCTAGGTGTGGTCCGTTTGATGGATGTGGCAGATCTATCAGACTAGTAAATGCCCCATCGTCAATAGAAATCAAGGGGGCGTTCACCTTGACTCACACCTGGGACTTTCTTCTCCAGAGAACACCATGCAATGATAGGCATGGTCAGTCTGATAGATCTGCCAGAGCCGTCAAACTGACCACTGAGGGAACAAGAGCTAATCAGAGACACGTCAGAGCAGTCTGCTGACACCTTTGATGAAGGCGGAAGTGCCACCGCCAAAATATGTCTGGTAAATCCGCTATTATTAGAAGAAAACACAAAGTTTCTATGTTCTTTGCCATATAGGCCAAATGTATATAAGATAATATAATAATATAAGATGATCATGTAAACTGGATTACCTGTTGGTCAAAGAGTGCCCAGAACATGGGCAGAGGGATAAACAGGAAGAGCACTTTGAGCACCATCTTCACCTGAGCAATCAGGAGTTTCTGAAAAAACAAAAGAAAACATTACAATATTATTTTCGCTCCTTTTTGAACAATGCACACTAAACAGTAAACTACACTTACATCGTACTTCTCCTCTGCCCAGTCCATCCAGTGCTCTCTCTTGGGAAATCTAGAATCTCTATGTCTGAAGCGGTTCTTGATGGCAAACTGCAGGTATAACAAAGAAACATGACTAACCTGATAATAATTAACGCATAGTAACATTTTCATAGAGTTTGAGGAGAGGACTTACACCAACACACTTGCAAACTTTCACCAAGATATTTCCCTGAGGCTCTGTCTTGTTGTACATACCACTTCCAACGATGAATACAACTACAGGACAAAATATTTTGAGTCATCAAATAACATATTTTAAAATAACAATCTTAATTTGTACAGACAAACTAAATTTTAAAAGCTGAAACTAATTTTTACTTATACAAGTTTAACATACAGGATGTTAAACTTGTCAATTGTCAAGGGTTTGTACACACAATCTAATTCTGACCTTTGTGAGAGACATAAAAAGCACTGAAGACTGATCAGTAAATAAATAATTTCTAACTCACTTAAGGCGACTACCATGAGGGCAGCAGGGACCCCGAAGGCCAGAGGGTAGCATTGCTGTTTGGTGTGAATTCCACACTGTTGAGCTGCAGACAAATACAGACATTAGTTTGAGTTTTTCTTTTGAAATCTCTTGAGTTCATTTGTGATGTTCTTCTGTTGTACCTCTGAGGATGGGGGTGATGATGGTGGACAGCAGACTGCCTGCATTGATGGAGAGGTAGAAGATGGAAAAGAATGTACTTCTCTGCTTTTCCTGTTCAATGCATATTTTACACACAAATTAGTGTTACTTGTGAGATGAGATAATTGAATTTCACTTAAATAGATATTACTGTACATGAACTAATATAAACCTAGACCCTGGCTTTGGACAATGAGTGTCAGTGTCAGAAACACAGAGGTGCATGTGGGTTATTAGTCAATAAAATATAACTGCTTTAGACAGAGATATAGAAGTGCTGACAAGGTGCTGCTGATATCAGGTCAGCACGTGTTCCTGTGCTCTGACCTGTTCATCTGAGAACTGGTCACCTCCAAATGCAGCCACACATGGTTTAATGCCCCCTGTGCCCAAGGCAATGAGCAACAGCCCCACCATGGACAGAGCACTGAGGGCACAGAAATGTTTATGTTAGGATTGTACAGTCATCTCTCCTCTGTAGAGAAGTCACTTTAACTCACATGTGGAAGGTCATGTTGTCAGGCACCCCATCTCTATTAGTATCTGTGATGTCATGAATAGCACTTACAGCCAAAATTATCTGTCCAATAGCATAGACTATGGACAGGTAAATAATGGTCCTATGAAAAAAGTATCACATTAGAGAGTGAAGGGGAGATATGAAAACAAATAAAAATCTAAAAACTTACTTAAATTTGCCCAGCCATGAGTCAGCTATGATGGCACCAAAGATGGGGGTAAGGTAACAAAGGGCCACAAATGTGTGGTAGATAGTAGTGGCAAAATCATCATCCCACTTAAGAAAGTACTTGAAGTACAGAACAAGCACAGCTGCAGAAGAAAAATTATAATTATACAACAAAATGGTGCCCAAAGTATGTTAACGTTTCTATGCTCACCTCATGCCATAGTAGGAGAAGCGCTCACAGAACTCATTGACCACAATAAAAAAGATGCTCAGTGGGTATCCACATACTGTTACCTATAACAACACACAACAAAGCTAACAACATATCTATTTGTCTTCACACAGAAAATTATAGCACTGTTTACTGTGATTACTGTGAAGGTGGTACCAATAACATCACTTACACTTTTCTTCTTTTCTGCAAAAGCAATGAAAATACAATATTATGATACTTAGTACATATTTTAGTAAACATTTAAAAATGTACCAAGACTTACCTGTCATGATTGCTGCTACCTTAAATCCTTAAAATAACATTCATACAGGTATTATTCACCCGTGTCTAGGAGAATCTGCATGAAGGCCGTGCAGAGAGCAGAAATGGTTCATAAGTAACCTCCAGAGGAACGCCCCCCTCCTCCTCTATTTGTCACCACCTCCCGTGAGCTGGACGTCTGGACCAGACTCCACACGCCACACGCCACTGACCACTTTATGGCTACTGATCTGGTCTTGGAGATAAGGATGGTGTGTGAGGAGAGTAGATTAAGATAGAAACATTTATTCTATAATTTCAGTATCTTAACATATAAAATGTAATGAACTAGGACTTAACAACACAACTTGCCTAACCCTTCTATAAGTGTGGACATCCAGTACACCACCTGCTGACAACACAAGAGAACAATGAAAACACTGTAGTATATTATAGATAGTTTTAGCAGAAAACAAATTAACAAAAGGTGCTATGTTTGCAGTATCTAATTAAACTCTTTTCAATTCTCTTGACTCTTCTCCTGAAGTTTAGTACTTCAGAAAAAATAATTCAAGTGCACCTCTGATCTTAAATCAGACAAATAAGAGCAGTTTGGTAAGTTATACATAGGCCTGTCAAATAACAAATTTTCAAGTGATATATTGCTTTAGAGATATACTGCAATAAACAATACTACTGAAGCAGCTTTATGCCACCGACACAATTACAATAATGTTGAATAATCCCAGTGAACCATTTTTTTTCAGACAGTATCAATCAAAAGACATAAGCTGCAACAAATAAGTAAGCGACATAGCTAATAATTTGCCATAGAAGTTTGCTATTCAACCCTCTACAGCTCAAATCTTATTGTATTACAACAAAAACACTCCGAATCTAGCCAAATGTACACATAATAAATACTGAGCCCCAAAATATATTGTGCCATCTTTCATATATTGAATGATAAGTCAATTTGGTAATTATTGTGAGAGGCCTAGTTACACACATGAAAAAAGTTAACAACTGAGTAGAAATTGCATGGTATTGTTTTCTTTATTTATAAGTCATAACCATATTTACAACCAATACGTAAAACTATCCTTTTAATAGTGATAAAAGTCATTTTATCTATGAACACAATAGATTGCAAATGTTGCGCCTAGCATTGCACAGTCTATTCTGATGTCTTTGGCAAGAGCATAGGTAGGTACTGTCGCCTTGGTAACATTAAAATATTGCACAAATTTCTTTTACAGAAAATATTTTAAAATGATGTACTTTGCTTGGCTTTATAAAACAAACATCAATTGGCTTAAAAATAGCAATAAATCCATCGGAAAGATAAAAAAATTCACTGCACACAACCCATGGAGGAGCAGAACTAGGAAATGTGTAAAAAATATTATGCATTTACAATAAAAAGATGTAATACTACAAATGCTAAAGCAGTCCATGTATTTTGACCTTTGTATCGTGTTTACAGGGTGGAGTCAGGGAAGCCAGGACCATTTAGATAACACACTTTCTCTTAGCTTGCTTATTTTGCTTAGTCACTACATGTGTTCAACAACATCAGGATTAAAAACAGTAAGACAAAATAAGATATATATTATAGCCCATTTCTCAATTTCTAAAAAGTCTCCATAGGAAACAATTGTCTTCTTCTTTTCCAGCTGTAGGAATATGCCAGGGTAAAAAAAATGATTTGATTGGCAGATGATTCCCCATCTTCTATATATCAGAGTATGGTGGTGGAGCCGTGTGGGTTAGCACTGGTTGGAGTGCCACTGATAGCATTGAAGATACCCATTGAGTCCGATAGGGCATTTCGGGAGCCATCTTCTACTGGGAAAATCTGGAAAAGATCATTTAAAAATAACAGTTAATTGGTTTAAAGGGCTCAAATTACGCTATTTTCTGATCTCATCTGTTATAATATTGTTTCCTCATCGCAAACATACCTGGAGTTGTGTTTTGTTTCATTCACACCCTGCTTATTTAGGCTGAGTTCTCCAATCAAATAGAAAATACTCTGTTCAACCTTGTGATATCATGTGGTAATACAGGAAGTGCTCCACTGTGTTTTTAAACTCCATACACCTTCTCTATAATCATTTGGATCATTTCAGACCTGGAATTGTCAATCTCTCCTGAACAGAGCTTTTTGAGCTTTAGCGATGTAGACAGACTAATAATAAAGCGTGTAAATGAAACAAAACACAACTCCAGGTATGTTTTGATGAGGTAACAGCATCATAAAGTCAATTTCATTCAACATTCTAGAGTCAATTTTGCATAATAATATAGGATCTTTAAATGTAATAATCTGCTTCAAAACCTTATATAGCATAAGATTAGAACAAACTGACAATCAGAGAAAGTGCTTACATAAGCTACATAGATTATACTAAATAGGCTTAAGTGAAGGTAATAGTTGTATTAGTATTTTAAAAGAAAGATACATTAGTTGATAGAATGAAATTAGAATGAAATTTACCCTCCAATCTGCATGGTCCAGCACAAAAATATTACAATAGAGAATGAGTTAATATGGTTAGTTAATACAGTTTTACGTGAAGATTTTGGTTTGTTGATGTCCACCATTTTGATTGTTCTACCTGTTCATGCATGATGTTGGACAGCTCCCTGGTCAGGTCTCTGTAGTTGGCCTTCATCTCGTCATGGTACTCCTGCTGATCCTCTTTGATTAACCGCTCATTCACTCCCAAAGCTTGACCACAGGCATCTACAAACTGCCTGTAGGGGGCGACGCAATAAAATAAGCACTAAATATTGCAGTTAACACATTTTGAAGTATTGTTGAAGAAAATATAGACGATACACGATTATACTGAATGACACTATAATCCTGAAGTAGGATTTCCCCAGAAAATCAATTCTCTATGTACAGTATTGTCAATGAACATGAGCTGCAATAAATATATGAAACTGTTATTTATTAGTTATTTATTCAACCTTCTACAGTTCTACAAATCTGACCGTAGTAGTACAAAAAGGTCCCCACTAGTAAAAAAAAGTATTATGCTAGTAAATACCGAACTGTAAAAATTATTGTTCAGTTTATCAGGTACTGAACAATAAATTAATATAGTAATTATCATGATACACCTACATATCTGTGTAATTATAAAAACTGTTTACCTGAATACTTCCTTTAACTGTTTAACCTTGTTGTCCGGGTATTTCTTGGCACTGCTGTCATCTAGAAAAGCTCTGGCGTATGCAAGTGGTCCAGCATTCACCTATCAAAATAAGACAATCCTATTAATTATATTGTGATTTTATCTACAGTTTATTTAATTGTTATGCTTTTTTACCTGGACACTGATGCTGCCTTGTAGTTTTAGTTGCAGTTTTATCATGTCAACCTCAGAGGCGGAACAAAGCAGGCGAAGTTCAGCAACCTTGGCGCTCATCTCATCAATAGCCACTTCGATAGGGCTTAGGTCAGTCTGGTGCTGGTACATCACAGCTATTCGCTTCTTCACATATGGAAAACAGTGGGTGGCTAAAATAACATACAAATATTAGGATTTTAGTTTGAAAATGTTTAAAGGTGCTTTGTGTAACTTTTCTGGTGGAGGGTCCATCACCTGCTTGTTTGTATTTGTATTTGTTTGTCTGCCTGGAATATTCCACAGTATGACATTAACCTGCTCTATCTTACATTTATTAAATTACAGGTGGTTTTCTAGCTCAAAAATACCTAGAAAAACAAGCATTCTGACTGTGAGCGGGGTTGCCTTTCCACAGATCTGACCTGTAACTTTCTCTGGTTTAGTCTCCTCAAAGACAGAAACGTTTAATACCATACTATGAAATGTTCCAGACAAAGCAATAACATTTCCAGGGAGAAAAACATCTGACAGACCCTCCACCCGAAAAGTTACACAATGCACCTTTAATGCAAATTTCTACTATATGACTTACTTGTGAGAATGGTCCTTCGCTTGCACTGCTCATCTACTCCTCCTTGCTTCTTCCCCGACACGGTAAAAGGTGTCTCAAAAACAAATCTTCGGATATTGTGGCTTTTCTCGAAATCTGTTTTACGATCTTCCAGCTCTTTATCATCCAGATAAGGAGTGACATGGGTAACTTGGATGTAAGCATACTTCGAATCTAGATCCTTTGGGTTCACCTGTAAAGTGAAGAATAAAAAAGCTGAATAATAGTTGATAAATGGATGAAAAAACAAAACAAAAAACAAAGTCAAGTAATCAAAACTACTTCATATATTTAAGATATGTAACTTTTCTAGTTCCACCTCTTTATCTCTATGCAGATGGACCTAGAATATTCCACAGTATGGCAATAAACATGATCTCCATGGAGACAAGGTGACCAGCCAGGTCACATTACAGGTCAGACATATGTTGACCCCTCTCACACTAATAATACATGTTTTCGAGCAATAAAAACACCTGTAGAGATGCAAGATAGACATGTTAAATGCCATACTGTGGGACATTCAAGGACATCCCTCATAATCCTCCACCCCCCCAGACCTGCCATAACTGTGAACTGGACTTTGCATTGAAGCAGGAAACACTTATTTACACCTTGTACTGCTGTGATATCTGCCTCAGTTTTCCTTGACATGTTGTCATGTTACACGCTGTAAGTACCTCACAACAACGAATATATTTACACTGAGTATTGCACTTTATGAATTGCACTATATTTGCACTATTGCCATGACACAGTGACAGAGTTCATGGAGGCACTTACGGCTCCATCAACTCTTCTCCAAATGACTTTACAATGGAATATTGTCGCCCCCCTATCTGTAAATGTTGAAGTGAGCCTAGTCATTTTGGCCTTAAAATGTTCGTATTAACCTGTTCTACATGATCGTGGTGTTTTTATTGCAGTATTTTGTATGTCAATCAGTTCCTATTCCTAAAATTGATCTGGCTCCAAATTCGCTCCTATAACTGCAAGCATTGTGAACTTCATTTGATTGGAGCCAAACGGAAAAGTTACAGTGCACAATTAACTAGAACAAAAAAAATAAAAATCCCAAGAACCAGTGGCTAGTATTGCAGTATTTCAGAATTACTAAGAAATTCTAACTTTGTGTGTAAGTGTTGTATCTCACCTTGCCAGAGTCTTGGATTATTTTGACATTTTCTTGGCCAAACTTGTCAGAGTAGAGCTTGAGCAGCCTCTGGGAAATCTCAGAGAGTGGAGTGAATTTAGGCTCTTTGTAGATGTACTCCTTCCCATCTTCATCCTCAAAGAAACCCTGGGGAGAAGAAGAAGAAAAAGACACATCACAAGACATACTAACACAAAAGTAATAGTAGCAGATGTAGATGCGCATGTTGAAACAAATGGAATACAAGACACCATTTTATGATAAAGTAATGAAGATGCAAAAGATCACCACGCCAGAAAAAAAAAAAAAATCCACTACTACATTTATCTATGGAAATGTAGAAAGACCACATGGGATGTAACAGATATCTACAGAGGAGGGTGTAGAATAGAGATCGACCGATATGGATTTTTTAAATGGCCAATGTCAATATTGATTGTTTAGAAACCAAGTAACCAATGGTCAATGAGCTCTGCTGATATTTTTGTGGCATATTTTGATTATTTTCCCCAAAGAATGTAATTTAAATTTACTACAAACTTACCCACCGCCCTTTTTGGCCATGAACTTAAAAGAGAGCTGAGTAGTCACGTTTTGTGCAGCTCTCTCTTCATATTAAAGTGTTAATATAAAACTCTGTGTGTTTTTTTAGGCAGCAGACCAGGACAAAAAAGTCAAAATATTGGCACAATACTTCAGTCTATCTGTAATTTAGCTTTGATGCTACCTACTGAAGCTTAACCTGAAACCCAACCCAGGCAACATGCAGATACTACACAGTGCACTGCCTATGCCCATTACTGAATAGGGAATACCCTTGTATACTCACCGCAGCCTGGAGTAGCAAACAAAACACAAAAAGAACTATTGTTAATATATAAATAAGAAAAGAGATGTGATTAAAGTTTCAAATTCAATGAAGTTGTAATTTAATTTGCAATTACATTAAAGATCCATCTATCCATGCATTTATGAATCTAATGGGTACGATCAGCATTTCTAAACAAAAAACAGGCAACATTTCTAAGAACATAATGCTTACTCACTGTCAAATACTATTTACCCTTATCACTAAAGATAATGTTATTCTGCTATTCACCTGTCAGTTATCTTAATGATTTCAATAGAAAATGCCACTGTACCTGCCCAAAGAAGGCCACTCTGAAGTATGTCCCCAGCAGTCTTTTCCCAGAATGCATCACTTCTATGACTTTGGTGTAGGCGCGATGCAATGTATCATACAGATGTGTCAGTTTCTGTAATGCAAAACACGGGTCAAGAAAGATATAGAGATAATGTAGGAATTTATTCTGTATTTTCATAGACATGGTTTGACAGTGAAACCTCAAAGTCTCTCCTCTGTTCATAGATGGGTATTATAAGTCTGTAGACATCTGCGATTAGTTCATAACGCTCAGCTTTCCAAAGACCGTCCGCACACTCCTCCAGCAGCTCCATCAGCACCTCCTAAAATACACAAGCATACCATCATTTTTCATGTGTCTACTATTTGTCCAGTAGAGCTTGAAGTGAGCACATTGTCCCTATAAAAGACAGCAATGCATCAAAATCGGAAATGGTCGTATCATCTTCACTCCATAAAACAGATGGGAGGGAATAAGTGATGTCTGTGGCTGTTGACAATCTCATAAAACGAACATATTTTGTAGCCATCATTTTCTATTCATATGGCTATCAGGCTCTGGGGAGATGTGGACCAGCTTAAGTGCAGATAAATGCTGCAGTAAAGTAACTAAATACAATTTCTCTCAAATGAAATGGCATTTCCAAAATAGACTTTACGTGATTTAATTTTATAACACAAATTTACCATTATGCTGTTCCTCTAGAGCTGCTTTATGACCTCATATTATTCATGTGATGTGTGGTGAGGAAACAAAAGTTCACTAGTCAATAGTTGAGACTGCATTCAGCAACTGATTATCTTTTATACAGATTTATTGTTTGATACGTGGCATTGATCAGCTAATCATTGACTTTCTTATTGATGAATTGATATACTATACTGAGAAAACTATGACAAACCTCATTGAAGTGAACGTCCTGCATTCCCACGTCCTCCATCATGGCCGCCTCCTCGTCTATGTTCGGGGTGATGACCCGGAAAGCAGCACAGCCCTGTCTGAACATGCCTAAGAGACAAAGATGCATTAGATAAAGGAATTATTGAAGAATGTTCTGCTATTTTGAAACCTTTTGTTGTTTTTGTCCCAAATATTGATTGATATGTTACTGTCATCATATTTAAAATGTATTATTTTTAAACATTGGCATTAGAATGCACTGTTGTCCTATTACCTCTAAAATATTTTATACAAACTTCCTCAAACCCATTAATATTCATCTTTTTTTATTTTCAGTCATCATTTTGATTTTCAATCATCATCAATATGGCAGCACAAGTTCAATAGTGTTTTTATATGCCTTATATAATTGTATAACACCTGAACTCTCTTGACTTGTTGTGCAACGGTTCGACAACAGAGTTGATCTTCCGGTTTAAAAGGTGAAGAAACGTGAAAAAAGTATCTTATCTTTAAATGCCTTGTTTAAATACAGTCATGAACTATAGACCTTTGGACCACTGAGGAGAGAGCAGAAGGTTCCTGGTGATGTGACAATCTGTTCTGTGTTTTATTGCCTTTAATGAATACATGACAATGTATGTTTTTCAACTCACTACTGGGCAAATAAAGTCTTATATAAGATTAACTTTAAACTAGTGACTCATGACTCAACTTCTGAATCTGGAAGGATAATAAAAGGACAATAAAAGCAAAGAAAGTGTGCATCAGTTTAACTACATAAATCAAATGACGTGCATGCTTTTGTCCCTCACCTTTTCTCCACAAATACTCAGCCACAAGAGCTGCCACATGCACGTAACACATAGCTGCCTGGACACAGAAAAATATACATTAGTTTCAAAATAGCCTATTACATTTTATCCAGTAATAAATACATTTTAATAGAGTCAAAAGATAATAATTTATAATACCTCTGATAAATCTCCATTCTTATTGTGAATACGGGCCATGCTGTCCAGCCAAGTCTTGCGGAGTTCAGGTGTGCTGGTGTAGGACTTGGCCAAACTGTACTGAAGATCTACCAACATCTCAGGGTCATTCTCGTGCTCCTTCATCTGCTCTGTGGCCATCAGAACTGTCCGAATGCGCTTCATCAAGTCCTTTACATCGGAGGGGAACGCTGTATGCTGTTGAACAACATCAATATAACAATGCAAAATATTATATGTGTAAATAGGCCTGTCACAATAATTACAGATTTAATTATATATATAAATAATTATAGACTTATCGTTGAATATATGAAAGCTGAAAGTATAAGTTTTGAGGTTTAATATTTATCATATGTACATTTTCTTTGCAATACTGGAGAGATTTTAGTCATTTTTATGTAATACAATAAGGTCTGAAATGTAGAGGTTTGAATACATCTTGTATGGCCTTGTATGGCTAAGGACAACAAGTAGAATCTACAAGTAGAATTAAGTATAGGCTCTGTAAATGTTTTCATCACTTGGCTTCACATGTTCTTAAATATAATTTTCTTTCTCAAAATATTTAATTTTACCTATAATTGGGTTCTATCATATATTCTAGGGCAGATAAACTGGAACTACAACATATGTATATTTTTAAAATTTTTATATTTTATGTTGCCTATATAGTAACCCCTCAAAATTATGCTTAGACATTTTATTCAAAACCTGCAATATAAAGTAATTCTAAATAATGAAAATTAAATCAGTAATATAAAATGTGTTAAATGAATATGATTATAAAAGAAGCAGGAAAAACATAATAAATAATGGGTCATTCTGCTATTTATTCATTGCAGTTCAGGCATTTTAATGACTGTATATTTAAAAATGGTTTTACTGGGATTATTCCGTTTGTGTCAGTGGCATAAAGTACTTTCAATATTATCATTTATCTTAATATTTCTCTATAGTGATATATTGTGCTTCAAAATTTGTTACTGTGACAAACCTATGTGTAAACTTCACATATGTATTTTTTTTAAATAATAGCTACCTTGATATTCTTGTCACTGTTGGCACAGTTGTTTATAATGGACAGGGACTGTTGGAATCGGGTGCCACCGATCCCAATCACATCTGCAATCAGTTGGCTCACAGCAATGACCACCTTAAAATAAGCAGTTTCAGTAAAAAATCTTGATTATTTTGCAGATTTTGTTGCTTTTTGTTGCTTTTAAAAATTCTCTCAATACCTGCAGGTGCGTTCGTACAAAGGACTTGCGGCCGGTGTAGTCGAAGTTGCTTTTCATGAGGAAGTAGAGCAGATGAGCTGCGTCGCTTCGGATAGAGCTGAGCTTGGAATTACAGCACTTGAGGATTTCATAGCACAGAGAGGCACACATGTCTGCACGGCCATCAAAGAACGTACAGGGAAACTGCAATGAGAATAAGAATATTAGAGGTGCTATATTATACATAAAAAACTCTTTAAGTCCCAGAGCCACATGTCTTTAAAAATTAAATTATTACAAACATTAAAAATAAATCAAGACAACCCCTTTTTTCCTCTGCAGGGTATCTTTTGACAAAACATAAACAATTAAATGATGAAATAAGTATGATTTTAATTATTCTCTATATGTTTGTGAGTACCATGCTTTTGTCCATATTCTAGCAGTTATGATTTTACCTTGTAGATGAAAGTCCTGAGGGAGGTGAAGATGTGTTTGAGCGCTGTTTCTGATTGTGGAATTTGCAGAAAACACAGATGGACCTGGAAAACTTTCTTCATGAGAGGGTTGTGCCCGAGGTCAGAGGTCAACTGTGTCTGGTAAGAACAGTAAAAATATATCTGTGTATCACCAACAAGCATGCAGGATTTGCGTTAGACTTAAAAGTGCACCATGTAACTTTTTTGGTTGGAAGGTTTGTTACCTGCTTGTTTTCATGGAATTGTTAAAGCTTTTCTCTAATTTAGTAAGCAAGTTTTAAAGTGGATTTTATTTTTACATTACTACATTTGAGAGCAAGTATCTGTACTTTCTACTCCAATACATTTTTGAACTGCACTGAAAAGTAAAGTTTTTTTTTTTTTATTATTGTCTGAAGCCTTCTGAAAAGGTTCATAATTTGAGCAACTAAAAATGTGAACAATGTTGTACTAAATTCAGTACAATTCTTCAGAATCACTACATTTGAAGTTTTATTAGATCTGAAAATTGTACAAGTATAAGTGCACTAAAATACATTTTTAAACATGTACTTTAATACTTTTACTTGAGTTGATTTTGTCATGTGATATTTTTATTTTCACTTGAGTATTCTGAGTACTTCTTCCACTACTGTACATAATACACATTTAATTCATATTGTACATATTTTGAGCAGTTACCTTGAAGCCCATAATAAAGATGCTGAGAGTGTCCAGTACTGTAAGACACACCTCTGTGGACACATTGGCCTCGAGGAGACACTGGCTGCTCACGTCTGCTTCAGCGTGAGAGTACACTGCACAATACAGACAGAAGGTCACATGGAGATAGGTTTTACTGGGGCAATAAATATCACATTTACTCAAACACTTATCAGGGTTATGTTGATAACGCTAATGACAACTTATACAGCAGTAAAAATTCATTGTGTTTCAGCTGGTAGGTGACATTTTGGGGACTTTATGTTATTAAAAAGATAAATATCATATTTACTCAAACACTTATCAAGGCTGGTGTTGATAATGCTAATCTGTAATGACAACTTAAACAGCACTAGAGATATG
Organism: Boleophthalmus pectinirostris; assembly: GCF_026225935.1. Lineage (NCBI taxonomy): Eukaryota > Metazoa > Chordata > Actinopteri > Gobiiformes > Gobiidae > Boleophthalmus > Boleophthalmus pectinirostris. The sequence goes on along the minus strand of NW_026570994.1, from coordinate 10,679,270 downwards.
ATATTGACAAAACAAAATATTCATTGAAATATCCATTGCGTTTTGACTATTATAGGTGACATTTTGGGGATTCAAAAGATAAATATCACATTTACTCAAACACTTATCAGGGCTGTGTTTATTTGACTTGATAACGCTAATGACAACTTATAAGAAGATAGTAATTATAATCAATATAAGCAAAATAATCACTGATGTAGCCGTGTGTTTCGTCTGTTATAGGTGACATTTTGAGGACTTTTCACTATTCAAACGACTATTCAAAAGACTTAATATTTATTTCAATTGTTTCTATGGCAACAGTTCAAAGTTTTAATTTTGTGTTTATTTTTTTCAGATGTTATAAATTATAGATGACTGATAGGTGACGTTTTGAGGACTTTTCATTATAAAAAAAGGACTTAACTGCTCTTATGGCAACAGTCAACAACTATTTGCTTTCACTTATCCAGATACGACAGTAAATAAATACGAAACTGAAATCACCAAAAAGAAATAACAATGTATATGACTAATAAGGTTATATAATGCAACATAATTCAAAGGTGGAGTAAACAGAAACTTTAACTTTGTAGGCCTGGAACGATAACAAATTTTGAAGCATGTATTTCTACTGAGATATACTGCAATTAACTACTTTATGATACTGACACAACAATAAAGTAGGATAATCCCAGTGAATCCTTTTAATAGACAGTATCATATCAAGGAACCAACAAATATCAGAATGACCCTATAATTACCCAAAGATGTTACTTTTTCAACCCTCTTACAAGATCAAATCTTACTGTATTATAATAAAAACAATAAAAAATACCTCCTTATATTGCAAAAAATATGCCCACGATAAATATTATACCCCAAAATATATTGTTCCAGCTTTCATATACTGAACGATAAGTCAATATAGTAATTATTATCGCCTATAAACATACTGAAGATTGATTTGGCATCTGCGTAAGTTCGTACTGTTATTGAAGGTGTGTGCGCTCAGGTGTTCCCAGCTGCTGTAGGCGTGCGTGCAGAAGCCCTGCCCTGTTTCGAGACACGGGCAGAGTTAAAGACTTCTTATCTGGAGTCAACAGGCTTGTACCGTCCTGGCTCCTGTGGGAGAGAAGAAGACAAATTACAACTCAAGTTTATTAAAAGTCATCTGATATTTGTTTTGATAAATAACAATAATAATTTAAAGGTCCTATATTACGCAAAATGGATTCTTGTGAGCTTTAAGATATTAAGAGAATGTTGTTAAATCATCAAGTACATACCTATAGTTGTGTTTTGTAATTGTGCATTGATTTATTAGTCTGTCTACATCTCCAAAGCTCAAAATGCTGTCATGAAGTGGTAGTTTTCAAGTTAACAGCTGCCCTTTGTTCAGTAAAGATTGTCAATCCAGGTCTGAAATTATCCAAATGATTCTAGTGACAGTGTATGGAGTTTAAAAACACACTGGAGCATTTCCTGTATTACCACATGACATCACAAGGTGGGGTGTTTTCATTCTGAGAGAAGAACTCAGCCTATATATGCAGGATTTGTGTGTTAAACATGTGTGAATGAAAAACAAAAACAAAACACAACTCCGGGTATGTTTGTGATGACGAAACAACATTATAACAGAGATCAGAAATAGAATATATAATACGGGCCCTTTAAGGATATGAAAGCCAAGGCATTGTATAGTAACATGCATCATCTTACCCATGCAGGAGGGAGCCAAGGACTGAGGAATTAGTGACATAAACTTGCCAGAAGCATTAATAATAAAGAAAAAAGGCCAGGGTTAGCAGATTCAAAAAACATTTAAATCATATGCATCAGTGGGATTTCATATGCCAAATTGGGTTAAAAGGTCATTTTCAAAGATTTTTATGTTTGATACTTTTACCTGGCGATGAATCTTTTGCCCATATATCGAAACTGATGAAGACATACTCTGCAACAAAAATTGTGTTTGTGCAAATGAATATACAATAGAATTTACTTTATAACACAATAAAAAAAATATGGAAATAGTAACTCAAATGGATATTATGATAATTACATGATGGTAAAATGATTAATCCAACATCAAACCCTGATCATATTTTGTTGGGAATAATACAAAAACAGAGTAGCCAAATGTATTTCTCTCTCATTACACTCGTTAACCATACATTTTCTATCCTATTACCATGATAAATCTATCTTGAGAAGTAAACCACAATCAATTATGCATTAAAGTCTGTGAAACTTACTCTAATAGTGTAAAGAAGTCCATTAGGTCTGAGGGAGCAGCTTTGTTCCAGTATGCAAAAAGAGCCTCTGAAAATGACATTTTAAGACAATATTATATTATTGTAGCTACAAAAATATTCCAGTAGTTTAAATATAAGTGAGGTAGTACTAGTAGGCCACAAATTAATGTCACAATAAACTGATTTTGAAGTGCGATATATTAAAATACATCAAAATTTCACAATAAATGATAATACTGACATTTCTATACCACTGACAAAATTATCTTAAAGCAGCATAATCACAGCAAGTCCTTCTATAATTGCATAATATTGTAAAAATTATAAATGCAATATGTAAATGGTTGAATGAAACAGTAGGATTATCTAATCTAATATAACAATCTATCTAACAATCTAACAGTAACTCAAAGATGAACTTATTCAACCTTCTCCTGATCAAAGCTAATGGAACTCCAAAAAACTTATATCCACTACTGCAAAGTTAAAGGTACACTATGTCACTTTTTTGTTGGAGGTCCATCACCTGCTTTTTCCTATGAATATGTCATTCCTTTGTCTGGAATTTGAGACAGTATAGCATTAAAAAGCTCTACTTTACATTTATTAAATTACAAGTGGTTTACAGCTCATAAATACTTAGAAAAATAGGCATTCTGACTGTGAGAGGGATTGCCTCTCCACAGATCTGATCTGTAACTTGGTCTGGTTTGGTCTCCATGAAGATAGAAATGTTTATTGCCATACAGAAATGTTACACAATATGCCTTTAAGTTAAGTATTGAGCCCACATATATTGTTCCAGCTTTCATGTATTAAACGACAAGTTGATATAGTAATTATCGTGACAGGCCTAAGTCCTAGCAGACCTACCCTCTGACATGCTTTTGAGTATATGTAGAAAACACATGAGCAGGTTTCTGATCTCGTCTCTGTCCAGCTTATCGCAGCGAAGCATGGTGCTACCCAGGGCCGACGCACACTGGTTCTGAGACAAAATGAAATAGTTAGCGTTCAGAAAGGGTTTGAGAGATGAAGAAAAAAAGAAAAAAGAGAAAAAAATTTCAAGTGTTGAGCACAAAAGGCAGCTTTGTGCTTTGAGATAGCAACATCAAACTAAAGATTTCAACTCTATCTTTACAATAAAGTGTTTGAGGCGAAAGTCAAAGCGCACACGCACTCCCTGATGTGGGACAAGCTGAAAGGAGAGATTGTATTGTGCAGACGTCCATAACACACAAACAGTGGTGGAATGTAAACAAAGTAAAAGTAGCAAAGTACTGTACTTAAGTATACATTTTAAGTATCACTACATTTGAGAGCAGGTATCTGTACTTTCTACTCAACTACATTTTTTGAACAGGACTGTTTAAGACCTGTTGAAAAGGCTGAGGGGAAGACACTTGTAGTTTGACCAAACAAAAATATACCAATAAAAACATCTAGGAAAAAATCCAGCACAAATCTTTATTAAAATCACTACATTTGAAGCTTATTAGACCTCAAATATGTGTCAAATACTTTTCCTTTTTATTCTTTAAGCACATTTTTAAACAGGTACTTTAATACTTTTAGTTAAGTTGATTTTTGTTTTTGATACTTTGAATTTTACTTGACTATTCCTTTGCTCTAGTATCTGTACTTTTACTTAAGTAACAAAATTGAGTATTTCTTCCACCACTGCAACACAAATAACTCAAATTATTAGAAAACAAGCCAACTGGGCTCTGGACAGATCACAGCAAAAAGATCAACTCAGCTGTAAGTACTTGTAAGGATGTGTTAGCTTGTCCATTCAGGCCTGGTTTATCAAAGACACTGTCACTGTCTTGTAGTGAGTCTAACAGGGGCACAGAGAGCAGGGAGAAGTCCATGGTGATGCGTTTAGGTGCCCGGTTTGGGGTTGGGTTTTCCGTGCCCGCAGGAAGCACAGGTACATTAACTGAGTGCCTCCGAAATTTCTCTCTTTGGTGAGTTACAATGCAAGAAGCGGTAGTGTGGGAGCTCTGGTGTGATGCACACAAAACTATTCATGAAACAGTCTAAAATACAGAATATGAAACTTATATTATTACTTATTTGTTTGGTAATACCTTTTCAAGTGAGTTGGTTCTGTCACTGCTTTTGTCCAACAGGCTGTTCCCAGAGTCAGTGGAGATGAGGGAGCCTCTGGAGTCTGCATGAACAGAGCTGATATTTGGAGTGGAGCTATGGGGAGAGGCTGCACGAGAAAAAACAGGGAGTTAGATTATAGACCTGGTATAATGCTCTGCAATATATGTGAACTACATATTAACAAAGTAATAACCTGTTCCAGAGATAACCCCAAATACATCTTTGTGGAGAGCATTTTCTATACAACTGCCAGGTTTGTGCGGCGTCACCATAGCATTTGGCACCAGTGAGTCCTCTCTGGGATTCTAAACATATAAAATAAAAATATATATGGATATGCAGGCCAATTAATACATAACATATAACATCTCATAAAGCAAGTCAACAAACGTTTCATCTAAGTGCAGTAATATATGTAATTTGGCATTGTACCACTAGGTGTCAGACTTACACTGTGGTGACTGAAAGGGGGCAGGTCTTTCATGTCCAACCTGTGGACATTCTCCTGAAGCAGTCCAAACATAGGGAGGTACAGAGTGGCCAGCCGGGCCTGGTGGCTCTGTGAAGTGAACAGTATCACAAAGTGTCACATCTCTAAGCTTTGACATGTGAAAAATACATAAAGATAAATTGCAGGTTTGCTGTTAACTCACTTTTGCAGCATAGCGGTCATCGAATGTGTGTTTGATCATCAGAGCTTTGAGCACCTGTATGGCAATCTGTCGGATCTCTCTGTGCTCCTGGAGAGCCCCGCCCACCTCCCTCAGCAGCAGGCCCACCAGGAAGTGGTTTCGACAGAAGTCATCAGTCAAGGAGTAATCCAGTTGGAGATCTGGGCAAACAATATTGAGTTACATGTGGGAGAGGCAGATGATGATGATGCAGGAGACAAAGTGAAGCTGAAGGTCATTTGTTTTACCCTGGAACCTTTGTATTCTCCCCTTTCCAAAGGGCATGGGCAGGTTGAGTGGAACAAAGTGCTCATGACTGCAGACGACGCGCAGGAACTCAAACTTAAATTCATACAGCGTCTGGAGGGAAGAAATTAAATATCACTGATCATTTATCCATTTGAATCTAATTCTAAAATGTCAAACCACAAAAAAGTCTTGAAACCTTGGGATCTCCGGGTACAAAGCAGTTTATGTAATTGTTAATTTGTTTGAACACAAAGCCTCGGTCCATGAAGGTGAAGCAGCGCTAGGGATAAAGAAAAAAAAAAGAGAAAGACAAAATTATTACAACTATTCAATGTGATTTACGTAATTTGAAGGGAATAAGAGGACTAACTTTAATGAAAACTGCCAGGCTGTGATTAGCGTTGCGTGCTGCATCCAGGTTGTCCTTGTACTTCTGTGTGATATGAGGCATCAACATGTTGACCAGAGTCTCCACGGCGTGATAGAAGGAGGCTGAAAAACGCTGGTTTCTGGAGAGCTTTAAAATGACATTAGAAAAACAAATGGTTAAAGGATCAGTATTATTCTATTTTCTGATTTATGTTGTTTTCTGATCACAAACATACCTGGAGTTGTGTTTTGTTTCACACATGTTTAACAAACAAACCCTGCATATTTAGGCTGAGTTCTCCTCTCAAACAGAAAACACTCTGTTTTTGTGATGTCATGTGGTAATACACAAAGTGCTCCACTGTGTTTTGTTAACTCCAACTTCACTAGAATAGTCTGGATAATTTCAGCTCTGGAATTTCCAATCTCTACTGAACTAAAGATAAAAAGCTTTTAACTTGAAAATAACCGTTTCGCGACATCACAAGGTGAAACAGAGTATTATGAGCTTTGGAGATGTAGACAGACTAATAATAGGGTTACTCAAACATGTGTGAATGAGACAAAACACAAGTCCAGGTATGCTTTTGAGGAGGTAACAACATTATAAGATGGCTTAAAGCTCACCAAAGTCAATTTTGTGTAATATAGGACTTTAAATTCAGTATTAATTAGAAGAAGGAACCAACTGTTTTACCTTCACTTTCCCACTTTCTATGAGATAATGAGCCATCGACTTCACTAATGCCTCAAAGAAATACCAGGAGTGCTGAAACACAACAGAAATTTGAACGAGGAAGACAGCCACTGAACCATTAAAATTAATACAGACCCAAATGTTACCTTTAGCAGCTTGTTACTTGTCAGAAAATCAGTGGATGGCTTCAAAATAGCTGTCATCGCTTTTGCTAGTTCCTCATGAACAGTTTTCACATTTAAACCAGAATATGGCTCGGGTTTCAGCACGAACTGTGAAAGATACAAAAGAAATGTCAAAAAATAAACATAGATTCATTTAAAACTGTGATGTACCTTGACGTATGATCTGAGATAGTGCTCCAGCCCCTCCTCGTGGCACTGTGCGACTACATGCACCATCACCCTGTGAGAAACATAGACTAATGATACAAAACATGAAAGTAAAGAGAGATGGCAGGTGTAGTTCACTCTGCACTAAAGAAATATACTCGCTCCATACTGGGAAACAACATTCACCCACTACCTGCAGTGTTCAAAGACTAATGAAGAGAACAGGGGAGATAGAAAATAACAAATACATGTGGTGTTAATGAAAAGTACAGGAGAGATAGAAAATAATATATATATGAAGTTGGCCTATAAGTGAATGTGAAATTATGAAACAAACACTATAACATTTCCTACTTGATTTTGATAAGAAAAAGAACAACATTTTGATTTTGTAATTGAATACAGTCAAGAGAGATACATTCCAGGAAAATCAATACCATCTCCAGTGAGAAACAGGTGGTGTACCCTCCACTAGAAAAGTTACATAGTGCACCTTTAATCAAGAAATTGAATAAAAACTGCAGGACTTAGCAAACTTTTGCAGTTAATATTATGCTACAAACCGTGTAGCTACGATCCAAGAGCTTGATTGAATTTTGTGATAATACTTCTTTAGATTCAATTAATAGTGCACCTTTCAAGGGACAGTTCGAAATTTTGGACATAGGACCTCATTTTCTAGTGAGCCAGAGTGATGGAGATGTGTAAAGACACTTTTTAAAATACTCCATCCAATCCTTGTATTTGCAGAGGTCGCTGATGATAGGCTAGTGCATGTCAATGGTCATAGTTAGCCTGTCACTCCACAAAGCACACCTACTATTACACCAGACTGTCGATGTCAGTGTCTGTGTTGATAGAATAATGTCTGAAATAAAACTAACCTTACATCACATGAATCGTCGCATGTTGAGGGACTGTTTTCTCATATATCAGTCTGCCGCTGACAAGCTTTCTATCAGGAAATACAACTTGCTGCTGCTGCTCAGACATAAATCCTTCAAATGCAAGGATTTATGTCTGACCTCTACAAATACAAGGACTAGATGGAATATTTAAAAAAGTGTCTCCACTCCTCTCCAAGACTCTGGCTCACTAGGAAATTAGGTCCTATGTCCAAAATTCCGAACAGTCCCTTTAATATTTCCATGTGATCTAGTACTAATTCAGATCAAGATCCAGTCATATTCAGAAAATGGCCAACTATATGTCCCATTTATGTGAATACTATTTATGAGTATCTTATTTTTATCTAATTTAATTGTATTTGGCCAGGGATACTATGCTATTAGAAATGTTATAATAAAAATCACCACCTTGTCACGTTGACTGCTACATCTTCATGTGTGGCTCTGGTTAGCACACAAAACAACTGGTTGATTATAGTGGGGAGGAAGTTGACCATGACATGCCCCTCCATTGCATGAAGGCTCTGGAAATAGATTTGAAAAATTGAAATTTGCTATTTTAGGGGCAGCCATTTTGCTCTGAAGAGTAGTGCTCTATGAATGAGTGTGTTTACCTTGAGGTATTTGACCAGCTCGCCCTCCAGCGCTTGCTCTGATAAGTTCATCTTTTGACAGTGGTGAAAGAAGTTGTGCAAATGTTGATCCTGGGGAGAAAATTAGATTCCAGCGCAAATTTAAAACTACTTTTGAAGATTGTATGTATTTAAATTTTACTTAGGTAGAGATACAAAAGCAGAGAGCATACCTGAGTATAAACTGTAGAGACAAGATGAGTGGAGACTTTGAACAGAGGTTTTCCACTGTCAACCCACTTGATCTCTGAGCCTGAGTGCTTAAAATAAACAGACAGGTGAAGTGTAAGACAAGCAATGTGACATTATATAAAATACCCCAGTAAAACAGTGAGAATGTGATGTATGACCTTTATATTATGGAGAAACTGACTTATACTTTAATATTACAAAAAGAGAAATTTGAGAGTATATGGAAAGGTTGGCTAGACTGATTTTATCTAAGAAACGTCGTTATTCCCCAATTTTTTGTAAGTAAAGAGAATGTGTATCAAAATATATGTAATTGTAAATTGTGTATATATTATCTTGCAAAAATCTATAAAAATATAATATAAAACAATAAACAATATCTTTATCTCAATTTCATATACTTTTCGTTCTCTTTAAAATGTACTGGCTTTAACAATGATGACTTATAGACAAAATGACACAGAGTTATTTTCATAATTAGGTTAATTTAACACAATTCAATAGAAGCCATGCATTAGTAAGTAAATGCACTAGGGAGTAATCAGAACCTATTGACCATTGGATTTAAGGATCACATTTTAATACTGATCTAATTCACTTGGAATTCATTGTAAAAGCTTGTTCGATTTTCCAATTTAGTCGTAGCTAATAAAATTCCCTCTGCAAGGTCTTAAAGGTCCTCTGTTATGCAAAATTAACTCTTGTGAGCTTTTAGCCAATCTACAATGTTGCTACATGGAACAAACATAGCGTTTTGTTTCATGGTTTATTAGGCGTCTACATCTCGAAAGCTCCCAATGCTCTGTTCCACCTTGTGATCGTCATCATGTAGTAATAGTTTTTAAGTTAACAGCTACCCTTCAAATTTTTTTCAATAGAGATTGACAATTCCAGGACTGAAATTATGATTCTAAAATGATTCTTGTGACGGTGTATAGAGTTTAAAAATGCAAAATAGCATAATATGGGCCCTTTAATGGTTAAAGACTTATAAAAAATGGTTAGAGTGATTTATAAGAAAAGAGTGAAAGGAACAAAACTAAGCAGTAAAAATAGACCAAAACTGTAACATTTTTTATACCTTGGTGACAGTGTCCTGGGAACTTAGATACCCGGCAGGCAGATTGGCAGCAACAGGCAAAAGCTGCTCGTTCATAATAACCCTGCCATCTCTGAGCAAAGGTAACCAAGCAGATCCCACTGTGGGTAAAAACAAAGCGCAGTCAAGTAAAAAAGAGTGGTAGCGGAACAATAATATGCAAATAACCTGAGCCAGTTTTTACCTGGAGTCTCAATCAGGTCTTTCTTCTTGCTGTTACTGTCACAGCTCACATGATAAAAGGTGAAGAGGAGGTGGTGTTTCTCGTGCAGTTGAGTGGGCAGCTCGATCTTTATCTACAAGAAAAACGAGAAAAATATCCCGAGGTTGATTTCCGAATACAGTTAAAGCTTTAGCCTTACACCGTTGGGATTAGATGTCAGGGAATATTAAGAGAAAAAAGTGGATTTCTAACAAACAAATTAGGCACTAGCTAGTAATAGTGAAAATATACAACTTCTTCATGCATCTATAAGACATAAAATGGTAACACTTTATTTTAGGGTGCACTTATCTAACTACATACTAATTATCATTCATCAGTTGTAAATGGTTTATTCACCTATTAGTTAGACATTTACAAACACTTTCCTATTAATACATTCCTTATTACTTCTTATTAGTATGATGCAAGGCCATTTTTGTCCATAAATTATGATTCTGATAAGCTTTTGATACAAATAAGTAAAAACTAAATTTTTTGTGCTATTAGTCCTTAACAACACCCTTATTACCAAACGCTTAATAGAATCATAATTCATGAACAAAAATGGCCTAGTATCATACTAATAAGCAGTAATAAAGAATGTATTAATAGGAAAGTGTTTGTAAATGTCTAACTAATAGCAGAATAAGTTTATGGGGAACTGGACATCAATAAGGGCTGAATAAATACTAATGAATGACAGTTAGATGTTAATAAGTGCACCCTAAAATAAAGTGTTACCCATAAAATATTATTGTTTATGATATTTTGGGGTCATTATTATCATTGTCAAACTTGGGTAACAGTAGTGCAAAGGCCTGGTACTAAGCATTTTAATGGAAATCACAAGGTTGCCGGATTAATTCCCACATTAGCTCATATTGTTATGTCCCTGGATGAGACACTAAACCACTATTGCCCACTCCTTTCCCAAGTTATGTAGATGGTAACAACAGGTAGGGCATCTGGTGCAAAAATCAGCTAAATCTCTAAATGTAGATCAACTCAACAGAAAAAATTTCCCAAAATGTTAAAGATCAAATTTTCATTGCTTATTATAGTCCATTTGCTAACACACGTCACTGGTCATAATGTTAAAGGTCCTATATTGTGCAAAATATATCCTTTTGAGTTTTAAGCCATGTTAGAATGTTGTTACCTCCCCAAAAGCATACCTGGGGTTGTGTTTTGTTTCATTCACACATGTTTGAGGACACAACATTATAACATAGCTCAGAAAATAGCGTAATATGGGCCCTTTAAGCTTGATCTATGTACATTATAATTACCTCATCATAAAACTCTGGGTTCTGCTGGTGGTGGAGAACAGCGGCATATGCTTGTTTTGTGAAGAGAGGACCTCCTGGACGCCCGTAAATGCACTGCAAGAAATACCATTTATTCGATTTGTTCCTTTTTAACTTTTATATTCAGAATTAAATGTCATGTTACATAATGGAGATTCACCTTTAGCGGCTGTGCTTCATCCTCATCAGAGTCTTTAAATTCTATGCACACTGCGATGTTCCTTGCCTGCACATAAGGTTGAAGTGGCAAATACATATTATATTTGAAATGTAGAAGTCTTTTTTGGACATGAACCAATTTGCTGCTAGAAACTGTCTCTATTCCGACCCTTTGTGCAGTCCAGTTAGCTTTAACTGAATGTAGGAAAATACTTCAAAGTTTGCCAGCTCCCATTTAAAATAAAGGAGGTCAGAGACAGAAAGGAAAATCAAGTTGGTTTTAAATTAATGTTTTAGTCAGATGCTACTACTTTGCCTAAGGATAATTCCTGATCTATCTGAAGCAGCCAGTTGTTATGAAGCCTAACCAAATAATGGAAAATGCACGATAAAAGGATTATAACTTTTAAAACAGATTAGGTGACTGTGAGAGGAGATTTTAAGGTTAAATGGTGCATAGTAAGTACCTTGGCAAATGACTTCTGGCCATCGTATTTGAGATGCTTTGGGTAAACATAAAGGTGGTTTTTGTAGATGGTAAACGGTTGGGAACATTTGGCAATGCAAGGGACAAATTCTTCAACTTCTAGCAAAGCGCTGCCTGGTCCATTACCCTCAAAGTTTCTTACAGGGATGTAAGAAGAAGTAACGCAATCTAAAAACAACAAAAAATATAGCAGATAGTAAAGAATATCATAATATAAAGTATAAACTAAATGTTACTTAAAGCCTTTACTTGTTACATCGGGAGCAACACTGTCGATTGTCACATCCAAGTTGCCTAAAAGCACGGGGAGTTTGGCCATCTTCTCCGGTCTGTAGAGAAAGTGTTTGTTATTCCATATGTGATCTTTGTAATTGTCAAAAGCATTAAAAATTTATTTAATTTGTTTTTCTTTTATTCCCCCAATTAAAAAAATTCACATTTACAAAACATTTACATTTACAAGAAAACAAAGAAGAACAAAACAAAACCCTCTCACACCACACCTCTCTCTGCACTACATAAAACTAAACAAAAATTACACACACACACAAAAACAAAAACCCACTCTGTAAAAATCCCCAAATATCTTACTTTCTGAAGTCAGTGAGTAGTTTGAACATGTCCTCATCTGACAACTTGCTGCTGTCCTGTCTGTAGAGAGCTGAAAACCGAGTGCTTTTGTCCAAAGTCCCTGATGCGTCTTTGAATACAGGCCTGGACAAGACAGAGAAATGATCAAATCAAAAAGACATGGAAGTCAGGTTTTGTTTCTATACAAAACTGAACAAACAGCTATGTTGTATGTTGTCAATTCATTGGTTAGTATGAACAACACTGATTTGCCAATAAACAAAAGTTTTAAAAGTTACAACGAACCACAACAATTAAACACCAGCCTCAATTACAAAACAGTTACATATTTGTTGGTCTGAATTGACGGATTTTAGTTGCAGTAATAAAAAGTGTTCTAAGTCATGGTTAAAGATGCATTGTGAAACTTTTGTGGTGGAGAGGTTGTCATTTACTTGTTTCCATGAAGATGTTATTGCTTTGCCTGGAATGTTCCACAGTATATAGAACTGAATTTGTATCTCAGTAGAAACAAGCGACACCAAAATAAGGCCAAGTTACAGGTCAGATCTGTGGAGACGACCTGGCAAACAGTTACATGTATGTTTTTAAAGGGATTTTTAGAGCAAAAACACCTCTAATGAAATAAATGTAAGATAAACAATTTTAAAACAGATAAAGCATAACATCTCTATGGCGACCAGTAGGTGACGTACCCTCCTCCAGAAAAGTTACATAGTGCACCTTTCAGGTACACTTTATTGTCCCCATGGGGAAATTTTTACTCTGCATTTGAAGTAATATAGTGTTTATATATTGGATATAAAAGTAATATTATGTACAGAAAAAATATTAAAAATGTAATAACTCACCTAGCGGCCCAGGCAAAAGGCATCCTATACTGTCCCAGTCTGCTGCATGCTGTCTTGGCATTTTTCAAAACCTTCTGTGCAATCTATCACAAAACAAAATTAAAGAAAAAATTGAAACAATGAAACCAATCCAAAGTAATTGTAATTGCATATAATAATTGTGTAATGATATGTACCTTTGTTGAATCTGAACTCTTCATGTATGGTTCAGTGCAGTGGGTAATACCTCCCTGAAGCACCTTCTCAATCCTTGCAACCAGGAAGATCTCTGGATGTGGACATGTGACCGAGAACACACCCTGTTTGGGATACTGCAGAGCGGCTTCAGGGAGAGCCCGAGGATCACCGTTGATTTGAACATCCTGCCCCGAACCTGCACCGGTCATCTGTCGAACTAAAGGGTGATTCAGGTCCACGTGGAAATCTGCGGAGATCTTTCTACTGTTTTGGACGTCAAATAAGGACAGCACTACGTAGAACGGCTCCACCTTTGAGACAGAGAAGAAGAGAGGAAAAACAATTGGAAAAGCTATAGAAAACATATCACTCTTCTCTAATGCACTTCTTCCATTTAGAAATGTGCTGTGTATGTAGTCTATCTTTCAAAGCGTGTTTCCATTACGTATGCTAATAGCAGTAGTGGATGGTAAAACTAGTAAAGCACTGTACTTAAGTAGATTTTTAGATATCTGTACTGAAGTGCATTTGAAAGTGGACACTTTTTACTTTTATTTCACTACATTTGACTCCACTAATTTTTTAACTGGACTGAAAAGTAAAAAGCACTTTTCAGGTAATTTTAGAGGTATTTTTTTATCACATTCGTGGTAATAGTTTTAAGTTCAAGCTTCAGCTTTGAGCAAACAAAAATTTATGCGGAAAATTCGTGAAAAAATTAAGAAATAGTTTTGTTTTTTTATTGCAAATGTTGACCAAAAGCTGTATAATTTTTTAATCAATAACATTTAACAACAACACTGAGTGTACTTTTACTTTTTACTCTTTACTCTATTTACTCTATTTTTTACGAGTATTTAAATACTTTTACTTAAGTAGATTTTTTCATGTGATACTTTTACTTGAATAACTTTTTACCTCTGTATCTCTACTTTTACTTAAACGTGCACTATGTGACTTATTGGTTGGGGGTCCGTTATACCTGCATGTTTCTATGGATATGTCATTGCACTGCCTGTAATGTTTCACAGTATTAAACAGTTCTACCTTACATTTATTCAATCAAAAGTGGTTTTATGACTCAAAAATACATTGAAGAACAGGCATTCTGACTGTGAGCTGGCTTGCCTCTCTACAGATCTGACCTGTAACTTGGCCCAGTTTGGTCTCCATGAAGATAGAAAAGTTAAAGCAAAAACATCTCCATGGATAAAATCATTTGATGGACCATCCACCAGAAAAGTTACACAGTGTCGCTTTAAGTCAAAACTGAGTGCATCATCCACCACTGCCTAAAAACCGAGACAGACGGAGAGCTTGAAAACTGACAGCAGGAAACCGACTTCAGACTGGTGCTATAATGTGCAGTGGGAGGTCTAAGATGGTTACCATGGCAGCCAGTGGTTAGAACTGTCATCCAGTAACACCAATATTACAGAGGGCAAGCCAAATGGGCCATCTGAACTGTGAGTGATCTCTATAACTCCTTCAAACCACAAGTCTTCCCACTGTAGACGAGTTTGTTGGTTTTACAGATGAAGTGAAACGTACATTAGTAGTGGGCCCTTCTTCGTTCTCGGCAACGCAACCCTGTAAGTTGAATGAGAGGTCGTGGCAGCTGACCAAAACTCTCTTCCCGAACTTTTCCTCGAATTGCCGTATGTCTGGCTCAATCCCGGAGATGTCTAGTTTCTAGAAATGAGAAAGGAGTTCATAAAAATAACATAGGAGACAGAGATTTAAAGGTAGTGGTGTTACATTAGTTCATTACCTGGGTGTCAGGGTCCAGAGTGAACAGTTTGAGTCGTGCTTCACTTTTCATTTTGGACTCGATGTCTCTGGCGGTCTGTAAAATACATTGGGTTATTTTTTATTTATTGTTTATATTAAATTTGAGCTGTATTAGAGTTAGTGCAATGTTCTGGAGCTAGAATTAAATTTAAGGGTGGTAGCAGTGAATATTCTCTCAAACAAGCTGGCTAGCATGTTGATAAGTTTGCGGTGACATCATGCTTCTACATGTATCTCTACTGGCAAAAGGTTCAGTAGTTACCATAGTGGCATAATGCACATGATAGCAAATACAGACAAAAAAGATACTCAAGAAAAAATACAAAACAGATTTAAACAACTCATTTTCTCAAGCCTATGATCAATACAAGTGTTCCTGGTCCTGTTTGGGTTTTGATTTTCAACAAAAAGGTGCAAGCGACTAACTGAAAAACTATTGACTAATGTGAGCTTAATGATTGAAACGTAATTTGAGAGGGACTTGTTTACACAAATCATCTCACCTGTAGTAATTCCAATCAGCTCAGCTCTTTATGTTCAGATTGTGTTAAAATAAAGCTCAGATTAAGTCTAATTTGAGCTCTTATTTGTCTGACATGCCACATTTTAGATTATAAACAACACTAATTATAAGTAGAATCTTGTAGTGCATTTTACCCTCATCCAATATTGACACAGTCCACATCCATCTCAGTTATGTCCAAGTAATAAATGATTCATGACTGACTGTAACTCAGTTGCAGAAAATGCACAGTCAATACACATTATTGTAATCTCAAAACATTGCATGGATGAATATGTATTGCTTCACATTGAAATAGGCTCTGTGCACAACACCGCCAAACAACCTCACTGTTAGCGTCACTATTTCCTGTCCAATTTTATCTCTATGAAGTTTTTGCAGAGTTGTTCTAAAATGAATAAATATTTAAAGATAAGGCTGTGAACAGGAAACTGCAAGTGAACGTCACTGACAACATATTAAAAAGTACACAAATAAAATGAATACTTGAATGGAGGACATTTCTGTGTTTAGAAAGTGAAATGTTTGTGTCTCACAAAGCCAACACAGCCAACATTTGCTTTGCTGTTCACTGCTGTTCCCTACTTATGGAGTCCAAACACACTTTACCAGGTGTTTGTTGCTTTAGCACCATAAGGGAAATACAGATACTTGTTTGAAAGGAATCCAGCTGTTTAGGTATTCTGCTCCATAAGCCCATTTAAACCAAACACTTCTGCAGGGCTACAAGGGTCTAAACAGCTAATCCATGTGGGCTCTGTGTGGTCGCGTATATTTCTCTTGACATGTCACTTCGAATGGAAAAAACAGATTACCTGAAAGCTGTCCTGAAAACTTCCGGATGAGATGTCTGCTTTTCCGTGTTCTTCGTCTGCTGAAAGGATCAACATGAGGTTAGCTGATTCAATTCTTATCTGACATGTTTGATACTTCTTCGCTCTTGTAGTGAAAAATACAAAAGCATCCTTGGCGGTAAGATGGAAAGAAACTGATCGACAGATAAATAAAAGGCCCTCCTCACCATCGTGTATGTCTCCATTTCTCTTCTCCTGCATGGCCTGCTCGAAACTGCTGTGAAGGATTTTGTTGAGTGTACTGATCCACTCGTCCATCTCTCCCTCACTGTCTGCGGCCAGTAAAAATGTGCTTTTGTCCTGCATCTTCAGCTCAAAAGCAAAGCGCCGCACTTTGCTGTTCTACAAGACCAAAGAGAATCGTGGTTACACAATAGTACATTTATTTTATTGTGATTTTAGTTTCTCACATAATGGCAAGATTGTGTTATTGTTGTCATATTTATATTTTTTTTATAATTATCATACATATTTCACGATTACAAAAAATTATGTGAATGAATGTGCTGTGCGAGTGAGTGCTTGGTGGAAGACAGAGGGGCCATTAAAGCACTTATTATTATTAAGTCAACATTCTCAAAAAATGCCTTTTATCCTCAATAGTCATCATAAGTCATAACTGTTTCTTTAGCCTACCACATTTGGCCTTTACCTGAACTACCCCCATGCAGGAGTCTAAGAAGATGGTTCCTTTGGGTTCCTTGGATGTGTTCTCGTCTTTGTAGAAGTTCAGGTTATAGGAGCCGTCTCCCAGCTGAGCCAGATGGAAGTACCTCCTCTTAAAAGACTGCAGGGTGGAGACGGACAATGTAAACATCCCAATGGCCTCTTTGGCTCTAAAAATACCATAACAGGGCATGGGAAAACTCTAGGGTGCAATGAAAGTTAATGCCAGTTTTCCATATGTGTTTAGAAAGCAAAACAAATGACTGCTATTAGTTTAAGTCTTTCAACAAAGTAGTTTAAAGTGTTCAGACGCGTGTGAGAAATACTGTTATCCAAAAGTGCTTTAAAGGGTCTAGATTCTGCAATTTTGTGATCTATGTTATGCTGTTATTTCCCCATCAAAAATATACCTGGAGCTTTGTTTTGTTTCATTCACACATTTTACACACAAAACTTCCATATTTAGACAGTGTTCTTAAACAGATCATTTGGATAATTTCAGATCTGGAATTGACAATCTATACCAAATAAAAGGTAAATTGTAGTCTAGATTACTGAAACATGTATGAAAGAAACAAAACACAACTCGAAGTATGTTTTTGAGGAGGCAACAGCATTATTATAACATGGCTTATAACTAAATTTTGGTTAATATAGGACCTTTTGTAGGCACAAGAGTGTTCATAAGGTCCCATTATTTGTTAACTGACATTTTGAACTTTTAAACATTTGGATTCTGCACCATTCTGAGAAAAGGTCAAATATATCAAGTCCGCCGTGGCTTTGTTCATTACTAGCACAGGATTGTAATAGCAAGACTTCTGAACAGGATTGTGTAAACCTACCCTCATAGTAACACTGATTGCGCTGTTCATGTTGCCTTTGTACAGCCAGCCATGTTTGGATACTCCTCCTTTCTGAGATCCGAGGGAGGCCGTGTCCTGTGAGAAAGGAGTGCGAACAGACCACAATTAATTACATAAGGCAACATTCTTTACTCTAGTTTAATGGCAAAAACATGTACAGAGGTGGAAGGTAATGAAGTAATAAAGTAAAATTACAATACTTAAGTACAAATTTTAGGTATCTGTACTTAATTTTACAGTGGATACTTTTTTCTTTCTACATTGTATATCTGTACTTTCCAGTCCACTAGATCTGGACTGAAAAGTAAAAAATACTTTTCTGAAATGGCTAAGACTTTATGTTTTTAGCACATTTAATTTGAGTTTTCATCCCAACTTTGAGCATTTTTCTATAAATCTCGGCAAAATACTTTTACTTTTACTTTTTACTCTTTATGTGAATTTTTAAACAAGTACTTTAATAAGCAGATTTAAGTAGATTTTTTCATGTGTTATTTTTACTTTTACTTGAGTAACATCTTATTCCTGTATCTGTACTTTTACTAAAAGGTGAACTATGTAATTTTAGTTACATAGTTGGGAGTCCATCACATGTTTGTTTCTATGGATATGTCATTGCTCTGTCTGGAATGTTCCGGAGTATGATATTAAACAGCTCTACATTACATTTACTCAATTACAGTTGGTTTTATAGCAAAAAATTCTGACTGTGAGCAAAGCTGCCTCTCCACAGATCTGACCTGTAACTTGATTTGGTCTTTGTGATGATAAAAATGTTTAAATCATACTGTGAAACATTCCAGACAAAGCATCCTCAGCAATATCCTCATGGAGAAAAGCATATGACAGACCCTCCACCAGGAAAGTTACACAATACACCTTTAAGTAACAAAATTGTGGACTTCATCCACCACTGGGTAAAAACAGTGAACAAGTTGGTTTAAAATGGTGCAGGCTGATTTTATGACAAATGGGAGGGTAGATTGGCATCAACATCTCCTCTCCTTGAGAGAAATTCACTTCATTAAATTCAACAATGCACTTTTCTAATCTCTTGGGATTTTTGGCTAAAACAATCTGCCCATTAAAGGTCACTAGCTTTGTGTTGAATCATTGCCTGAAGCTGGTAATTATTGAGAAAGGATGCGCCTTAAAATGGGGCTAATGTCATAAGGTAGACAGCCTGCTATGTACTTTGAGAACAGAACATGAAATTAAGGGAAAGATTTCTTGTGGAATAAAAGAGGGAGGTAATTGCAATGTTGGGAGTTAAAATAATTAGGAGAGTAAATTTTCTTTATAACCTAGTTTTAAAGTCCAGCTTGGGGAGATGCTGCTGTCTCTAAGGCAACAGTGCAGCACAACACACAACAATTTAGAGATTTTTTAAAGGGCCCATATTATGCTATTTTCTGATCTATGTTATAATGTTATGTTATAATGAAACAAAACACAACTCCAGGTATTTTTGAGGAGTTAACAACAATTTCCGTAATATAGGAACATTTTGGGTAAGTATTGTTTTGCTTTTTTTGTCTTACCTCGTCTTTTTCCACATCTTCGTCAACTTCAAAAACATGGGGGGCGAGCTGTTCAGGTCTGGGCACTTTACTGAAAGAAATTTAAGATAGAGTAGATGTAAATGTTTGTGGCTATGTAAACAAAATGTGATTTATGTTTTGGAGTATAAATAGTCTATTGATTTGTTTTTAAAAGCTCTTCTAGTTTTACACAATGAAACCAAAGAAACACAGCAGCTCCTAAGTGCAGCTTATTCCCCAGACACTAAGCCTGACCTTTGACCTTTACAAGACCCGGCGTGCTCTGAGGGACTGCTACCATAAACAGAGGCAAGGCCAAGTCTAAAGCTAGGCTAACCTTTTAACATGACAAGGAACATCTGCGAAGAGAATTCCAGGCTGTATGCAAAAGTGGTTTGTCCAAGGACACAGGGAACAGGCTTTTCCTTATGTTTTAATGATCGCAATCAGCAGTGGGCTCGAAATAGGGTTGTTATCTTTGTAGAATAACATAGGAAGCGGATCTATTGTTACAGAGGAGTAACTAGAAGAGCACATTTCCGTGTTTCTAGAGTTCAGCCACAAACATTCATTAGGATGTAAACAAAGGTAGTGTCGTGGGTGTACCGTTTTGGAAAGATCGAAGAGTGGGTTTTTTTGGTGCAGTGTGCAGACACTGACACACAGACACACTAATCTGACAAAAGCTGAAAGCTACTGAGTAAATCAAGTTAAAGCACAACCAAAAATTTGAATTAACAAAAATATGAAAAAAAAATCCATACATGTTTGAGTAATTTAGTGATCTCTCCCGAGCCCTATCTGAACCCTCCTTATGGTTAGTTGTAAAATCCTATAAAAAGCTCATCTCCCAAACCTACGTCACTCATGCTCTAGCCAGTCAACTTTCCATAAATATACAAAAGCAGGATACAAAACAATACACTACAACTTCAGAAACCTCATGCGATGAATGATAGTTTAATTAGCAGAATGCATGCAATAAAGTGATGCACTCTGGAGGGGGGGTGACTTAATCCAAAGAGCAAAGGGGACTTGTCAGAAATGACAGTGAAGCTTATTAAACATGTTAATATATTGTTTTTAGTGAATAAAGCATATTCAAAACAATAAAAAATAACATTGTAATCTAAATATATTATATATTTGCTATTAATATCGCATACAAGTTTAATAATACCCCCTTTTTAAGATCCAAATGTTCTGATTTTGTGATTGTGGTACCCGGTTTATAGATTTTGGTTTATTATTATCAATTATCATTTGCATGGGAACACGCCCTCACATAGTTCTTCAAATTAGGAAGGAATCATTTGCCTGAAATCCATGAAAACAAATACTTATAAATCAATACAACATAATAAAACAATAAAAAACAAAGACATTACCACTATATTACATCACCAAATGCCAATTATTGTTCAAATAAAGTAAAAAATTCTTCACATTGTTGAAAATGGAAAAAAAATCACACAGAAAAATGTTGTATTGAAAAGAGTTGATGATTTGCAGCATTGTTAGTTCTTAATTACTGTTTACATGGAAAGCCTTTGGAGCCACATGACAAAGTTTTGCTAGTTTTACAAATGTTTGGTTCATGTTATTTCACTGTTTTGGTCTGCTAGATTTTCAAACTCTCCTCCCTACAATAACGCTGCCTTCCAGACTTAACATTTCAGGCTGAGATGGATGAAATAGGCACCTGGTAACACTTCAAAAAACATCCACGGCACACCCAAACACACCACGCAAACTCACTTCTGAAGCTGCCGGAAGTCCCCTGAATACTCCTCGTACTTGTAGTTGACCACATGCCAGTCCGACTTGTAGGTCTTGATACACTGCAAAGACAAAGAGAAATTAAATTATAAGATTCTATTGTTTATAGTTTAAAAATCCTATATTATGCAAAATTGACTCTTATGAGCTTTAAGTTGTGTTATAATGTTGTTACCTCATCAAAAAGATACCTGGAGTTGTGTTTTGTATCATTCACTATAGCTTTTACCTTTCGTTCAGTAGAAACGGGCAATTCCAGGGCTGAAATGATCCAAATGATTTTAGTGAAGGTGTATGGAGTTTAAAAACACAGTGGAGCATTTCATGGATTACCATATGACATCTCAAGGTGGAACTAAATAAATAAATATGCAGGATTTGTGTGGTAAATATGTGTGAATGAAACAAAACACAAGATGTGTTTGTAATAAGGAAAACATATAACATAGAAAATAGTGTAATACAGGCTCTTTAAAATGCTTAAAATAAATAGAAGCCTTTATATTGTGAAAATGGAGCTGCTTTGAACTGGTTTATGGATCTCTGTAATTACTGAGCTACTACATGAATACAAACTGACACAAAATTGAGTGTCAGTGCCACAGGATAAGGACATAATTAAGATTAGATTAATAACTGATTAATATATAAACAAAGATAATAGAGATCAACATTTGTGGATTTTCTGTTTAGATATTTCTTTCAAAAAACTGAATGGCCCATACAGTAGATGTGTGCTCTCCATCTTAAAATATGACAACAGATACTGATGAATGTCGTGAACTCAACCTACACTAAAACCCATATGACTTCCTTCAATCCAAATAACGTGTTTTGAAATTTCATAGAATACAGATGTTGAATAAAAGACTGGAAAAAATGTTTGACGCAATCCAAAGATCCCAGCTGTATTAGGGGCCCCAGCTGAGCTGCTCTATGGAGTTATGATGTCATTTCTGGCTGTAGCGATGGGGGACAATCTCGTATCATGCTTTGTCAGACCGCACCCTGATATCACTCTGAAATAACAACTAGCTACATATGCATACAAATGTAGGTTCACATACAGGCCAGCGCTAATCAAATCATCACACGCATACTGTGTTTTCCGTAACGCTAGCTTACTGTGAAAATGACTTTGTGCTTTGTTTATGTTAAATAAATAACAATGTATTATTGGAAAGACTGGAGCTGTGCCTGTGCTGGTGTATCTGATAGATTTCTGAAGCTTTTGAATACACCTGTGTTTGGATAAAAGTGAAGGAACGTAGAGCGAGGATAGACAGGCTTTAGTGAGATACAGAGTGGACGAAGCAGGCATAAATCCAGGTAGCGGTCAGTTTTACCTCCTGCACAAACAGACACTGAGCTTCTTTCTCTGCAGTCTCTGGCACGGTGGAAAAGACAGTCCGGCCCTGGCGCCTAAGGGTGCATATCTGAGGAGAGACAGAGAAAACAAAAGCAAAAGCACAATAAATTCAATATGTTTGTTCAAATGTTTAATGCTGGGTTTTACTGTATGTTTTGGTTATTTAGCAGGGCATTGATGTCCTGCCATTGGAGTTCAGAATATCACAGACAAAAGGATCGGCCAATTTGGAGATTAGAGATTCAATTAAATGCAGCTCTGTGTTCATTTGTAAGCACTATCTCCAAGGCCAAGTTACAGATCCGATCTACTTTTTCCGAAAATGTTTATGCTATAAAAATACCTGTAACTGAATAAAAGCATAATAGATGAGGCTGATGCCATAGTGTAGGACCGTCCAGGAAAAGCAATAATGTCTTCATGGAGACAAGCATCTGGCAGGCCAACAAAAAATTACATAATGCACTTTTAAAGGGCCCACATTACTCTACTTTCTGATCTCTGTTATAATTATATTGTTTCATTCACACATGTTTAACATACCCAAAAAACCCTGCATATTTAGACTCAGTTCTTCTCTCAAACAGAAAACACTATGTTCCACCTTGTGATAATACAGGAAGTGCTCCACTGTGTATTTAAACTCCATACATCTTCACCACAACTATTTAGATATTGTCACCTCTGGAATTGCCTGTCTCCACAGAACTAAAGGTAAAGGGTAGCTGTTAACTTGAAAACTACCACTTCATGACATCACAAGGTGGAACAGAGCATTTTGAGCTTTGGAGATGTAGACTGACTAATAACAGGATTACTCAAACTTGTGCGAATTAAACAAAACACAATTACAGGTATGTTTTTGAAGATGTAACAACATTATAGCATGGCCTAAAGCTAAATTTTGTGCAATATAGGACTTTTAAGGCACTATAAAGCAACTAAAAATATCAAAAATCATGAGAGAATTACAATTGTGGTCCAGGTTGTTAAGAAAACTGAACTGTTCTTTTGCCATATTGCTCATCACTAGTAGATGGGACAGATAAATAAGGTATACTGACATAAGCTAAAGATAGAAAGCCAAAGGCAGCTAAGGGCATATTTTTATTCTATTTTATTCCATTCAAAGAGCAAACACAGCCTTAGGGTTTTAACTCAGTGGAGCTTGGCAACTCTTTCAAGTCACTGGACGATGTGTAAGAAACCATCGCTCCCAATTCTGCTTTTCTACTTGCCCCACAAGAAGGAGCTGGAAACAGTGGCATGGACTGGTGACCTAGTTTTACCATAAATCTAACATTCCCTCACTGCCAATTGATCCTCTGCTCTCATCTGTCCATTTTACAGCAGCAATAACTATCGCAGACATGTCAGGAGCACAGGCAAGCTCATTTATAAGGTCCTGTATTATCTCTATGTAGGTCAAGAGTCCTAAGAGTTTGATAAATGGTAGAATTTGTGATGAGAGGAAATATACTGTGGATTCATTCTGGTGGATAATGTAATGGCCCTTCCAGTCCTTTGTAGCCAATTTATCGTGACTGCTAGACTGTCAAACATATTATATAATTCGACAACGCCCCCAACCATCTATTAAATGTGACTTTGAAACTGCAGGTTGCTAATTAACTACATTTCTTTTGCTGTCATTAATTCAGAGGTAAGACATTTGAGCTACCTTTTACTCGAATAGATAGTAAAGGCCTTAGTACGTGCCTATACTGTATTATACGATATAAAAATGGGCTTTTTCAGACTGTGTACAAATCTGGCCAGCTGAAATTTGACAATTAAAGGGCCTACATTATGCTATTTTCTGATTTGTGTTATAATGTTGTTTCACATACCTGGAGT
The DNA here is from genome assembly GCF_026225935.1 of Boleophthalmus pectinirostris. Classification (NCBI taxonomy): domain Eukaryota; kingdom Metazoa; phylum Chordata; class Actinopteri; order Gobiiformes; family Gobiidae; genus Boleophthalmus; species Boleophthalmus pectinirostris. The sequence goes on along the minus strand of NW_026570994.1, from coordinate 10,654,743 downwards.
TGTGTTTTGTTTCATTCACACATGTTTAACACACAAGCCCTGCAAATCAGAGTTCTTCTCTCAAACTGAAAACTCTCTTCTTCTTACTAAACTAAAGGCAAAGGTAGCTGTTAACTTGAAAACTACCACTTCATGACATCGCAAGGTAGAACAGAGCATTTTGAGCTTTGGAGATGTAGACAGACTAATAATGTTACTCGAACCTGTGTGAATGAAACAAAACAACTTTTTTGATGAGGTAACAGCATTATAACATGACTTAAAGCTCACAAGAGTTCATTTTGTGTAATATAGGTCCTTTAATGAGCATAATAGTGTTGTAACAGCAAAACAAGCCATTAGTCCAAACTGATCCCTCTAGTTTTTCCCTGCCCCAGCACCAGATCGGCCTGTCCAGTGATTACATGTGTGATTCTGTGCAGGCACGTGCAAAAGCTACACCCATAACGTCTGGCTGCCATCGCCTCTTTCTTCCTTGCAGTGATGTAAAACACATGGCAGCGTAGACAGATGGACAGACCGAGCTGGGAGTGCACAAAAGCATAGGGCAGTTAGTAATAGCGCTGTAGACGGCCTTGTAATGAAAACCACCCATCATCTCTTGATTGTGAAACAAGGAGGAGATACAAGTATTCCCACAACTTTGCCTTACTATAAAGCTACTACGAAATTAAACTTTTGTATTTTTCCCCAACAAAGAATTCAGGAATGTCAAACAATAGCGATTCTTTGTAGAGGGAGGAGAGACAGATTGTGGCTTCGTGCTGATGTCATGTTGATACAGACTCTGAACTTCTTTGAAAGTAAAAAAGAATATCCACACATCATGGACACTGAAGAGGGACATGGCAAGCTCACTTATGCACATATATATGATCTGAGAGGTGTTTTGTGATTAAAATTAAAGGTACATTGTGCAAAATATATACCTATTTCCATGGAGACAAGCACAAAGCCAGTTTACAGGTCTGATTTGCAGAGAGGTGGGCCAGTTCCAGTAGAATACATCTTTTCCAAGCTATTGTTTTATTGTGAAAAACAGTTATAGTTAAATAATAAGGAAGTTTAATGCCATACTGTGGTACATTCCAACTGTCCTCTGCTGGACTCTTACTAGTAAAGTTACATAGTGCACCTTTAACTTTGTGTTCTTATAGCAAGCCTCGCCCATTTTCAGATTCTTATCCAAAGTACTTCCAAGTTTCCCAGAATATTTCAGCTTGACACAAAATTGGGTGTTGTTTTTAAAAAAAAAATGTGTAGGAGTGAAAGAGATAGCACAACAATACAACTAGTCATAGGACACTGACAGCAAGCAGTGAGAGAAAATGTAGCAATGTCAACCAAGCAGCCAAAAAGACAACAGAGAGTATTTTACACCAACTACTGAGAGTTGAGAGAGAGTTGACATTTTAATTACAAGGAATAAATGACTATCTAGACGCATGTCACGATAACAAAATTTGAAGCTTGAGATATTGATAAAGTAACTATAGACTATCTATGCCACTGACACAAAAACCATTAAGTAGAATTATACCACAAAAATATTCTAAATCTACAATATTGTTAAAAAGCATTTGGTACAATAAATGAACAGCAGAATGAAACACTTTGAGTTATAGAAGGTATTATTTCAAAGTTTTACGGCTTAAATCTTACCATATTGCCAAAAAATAACCACAAATTTCCCAGTAGTGCAACGAAAATGTACACATGAAAAAATACTGACCCCCCAAAAATATTGTTCCAGCTTTCATATATTGAACAATAAGTCAATTTTGTATTTATTGTGACAGGCCTAGCTATTTAGAAGTAGCAGTTGTACCAGTTTACCTCAAAATCATCTTGTGGGAATTGCAGCATATCCCGTAGAACATCACTGATGATCTGAGTCTTCCTTTGGAGAAGCACATTTTCATAGTCCAGGGGCTCTATGATCTTTGGCTTCACCTAAACAACAAACAAAAAGCACAGTTGTAATAAAATATGTTTCAGTTCATTCTGAGTTCAAATTATAACAAATTTGATGTAATATGTTGATGAAAGAAATATAGATTAAAAAAAAATTATACTGAAACTAATTTATGCCACTGACACTAAACAAGACCTTAAAGCAATCCCTCTTAAAACTATTCTAAATGTATAATATTGTTAAAAAAGCTGCAATAAATAAATAGCAGAATGAAACAGAATGAAATAAGTCATAAAAGTGATTAATTCAACCTTTTACAGCTTAAATTTTGTCATATAGTCAGAACATTTCCCAATAGAGCAAAGAAAATGTACACACAATAAATACTGTTCCAGCTTTCCACAACTGCAATTTTAATTGAACTGATTATATTGGCAAAGGTTACTGTTATTTAGATAGAAAAAGCTCTCCACAAACAAATACCCTGTGTTTTGAGGTGAAATGAGGTTTAGAGTGTTCACTGGATCTTGGAAGTAAAACAAGTAGCTCAGCAGGATGTCTTTGAGATGGAGGGCAAAATAGCATTTCATAAAGAAAAGAAATCTGAGGCATGTCTGATCTTTGCTTACGATTTCAGTGTAAAAAAAATGCCAACGTGTTTCGACTACATACTGTACGTAGGGCAGTCTTTATTGGATATTTTGCCATCAGTTTAAACCTCTACAAATACATCTGATTAGGCCTGTCACAATAAAAAATTTTAAAGCATGATGTATTGCTACAGAGAAACTTTGAGATAAACCATAATACTGAAACTACTTTATGCCACTGACACAAAGCAGGATCTTGGTAAACCAATTTTTAAATATACAGTATTATCAAAATATAATAAAATACATGGCAGAATGAGTCAATAATTAGCAATAAAAGTTGTTTCTTCAGCCCTCTACATCTCAAATCTTATTGTATTACATAAAAATGGCTCAAATCTCTCTACTTTTGCAAAGAAATTATACAAACGATATACTGAGCTCCAAAATATAATGCTTCAGCTTTCATATATTGAATGACAAGTCAGTATTGTAATTATCGTGACAGGCCTACAGCTTATCCTTCTTTTAGTTTTGTATATTTCAATCTCTGCTCAAACAAAATTGCAATTTGATCTTTCCTCACCAAAAATCATGCAGTCCCTTTCAGACTCTGTCAAATCCAAAATATGAATGCAGTCTGGACAACAAAATGCAATTGTCCTACCAAACAATAGAAGGCAACACAAGCCAAAGTGGCACTAAGACAAAAGATGGTGGTTAGGAGTCAACATAAGGGCTGGAGTGTACCATTCATTATAAGAGCCTATGTCATACGCTTACATTACAAAATACAAACCAGACAGAATATAATCATTGTACATTTGATTGTTTTTACACACGGTTTGGATAAATATACGTGGGATGTACCAGTAAAACCTTGTCAGATGATAACTCCACATCTTTGTAAACAGTGCTGTGTTATAGATAGGGAGGAGCTTAGGTCATGATCCCGGCTGGCACCAGTGCTGTACATTCCTCAGAAAGAATACATGGTTTCCTTTAAGCCTATAGTACCCTGGTTAATACAATGGAAGGGTACGTCATGCAAAAATGTGCTTATAAATCAAAAATGCAGCTCATCTTTGACAGACTGTTCCATTTGGCGTTAGTTCAATGACAACACTGCAATTTTATCCAAATTAAATAATATTATGACAGAAATGTAACTCCTAAATAAATAAAAATCCAAGTTTCATGACAAGGTAATGAAGATATCCAGCCATAACTAGTATAGTATAGTTTTTTTTTGAAAGTGAGGAACATCTGATAAGCAGAAAGCAACCGTATTTCCAACTGGACATGTGCCACTGAGACAAAAGGATAACAATACACAGATGTGAACTGTGAACTTCTCAGTAAAAGTCTCAAATGAATATACGTTAAGATAAAATGCTGCAAAAATAAAAGTTAAAGTACAGCTCCATAGTCAGAGTGAATCCTCCAAAAGCAATTAGCCTGGCTTCTAGATCTAGCACAGGAACGGTTAATGACAAAACAGGCCCATTTCCTAAAAAAAGATCAACATTCAAACCTCTGGAGACCTGGACCCTCAAGCTGCTACTTCCCTTTTCCGTCCTGCTGGAAAAAAAGGCATCTCTTCAAAGCTGAGAGCCAATCTAAGATAAAAACTTGCTTAGACGGAGAATTCCTACAAGCAAGCTACTCCCATATAGTAATACAGACAACTAATGGGTTTGCTATAGAATTAAATGTTCTGCAAAAATGTGCTTAAAAAAATTAATTCAAACTTACCACCTGCACTTGTGATGCTGCCTCAGTTTCAGCCTCTATCTCAGCCAAACTTTTGTATTGCTGTGGAGACTCAATGACCATCTCCCTCTTCGGGGCTTTCCCTGCTCGGCCCTGCATAGTCGCCCATACGCAAAGCTGCTACTTCTGCCAACAAAAGGTGGTGTCCTCACTCAAAAGCCATGATACAAAGTTGTCCGTGGCGAGCGTGAGGCGTGAGTAAGTTTTCCAACATCCACTGATTCCCCTCTGTCTTCAATCACACGGTTCAGCCCCCTCTCATCACAAGTGCACGGCCCCTCCCACTCCCACAGCAACACAGCTGAGCAGCATTCTGTCTGTGGGCCTTTCCCCTGTGATAACATTCAAGCATGGGGCTAAACCTTATAAAGGAAGGACAATCCAGAATTACTATTAATTTAAATGGAATGATAACAAAATCAAATAGAGTTTTTGAGTAATATTGCCAGAATTGAAAAAAAAAAAGAAACAAAACAAATCAGCTGTTGACAGATTCTAGTCTGTTACTACAAATTTTACATACACATGGCTGTAAAGGCAACCCAGTTAGAAAAAAAAAATTCAGCTTCACTTCCATTATCTAATACTTTGATCATAGTTCTGCTGAAATCAGATATCAACCGCTGTCTTAAAGTCTAAAAGTCAACTTATTCAACATAAAACAATATATGACACATTTTGAACCAAAAATGGCAAAAATAGTCCTATTTCTATTAATTATTAATGACTGACCTAACCCTTAAAGGTTGTATAGAGGATTTTTAAAGGGAAAAGAAATACAGCGACAGTCCTTTTTCAAATGTTGTGCATGCGTGACACCACCTTCCTCCTCCACAGCTTCCTCAGTACAAACACCTCCTCCCGCCTCTTTACTCTAGAAATCACGCTTGTTTACAGCCAGTGCGCGTTCAGAATTACTGTTGAAGTGACCCGTCTAGAAATAATTTAGCGACCGAGCGTCAGTTTTTAGACCCTTCGCCTGCTTCCTTCGCGCAATCGCTGGAAGGAACCTCCAAGAATCACCTCAGTTTGGCTTTGCTCATTTTCCCCTTCTCTTCTTCCTTCAGTGACCTCAAAAACCGACTTTCTTTTGCGGTGAACTGGTCCTGGATTCTCGTCCGGCATTGCAACAAACTTTAAGCGAACTGCGAGGAAGCGACAGTTTGAAAAAGCCTCCAAGAACCGCCCCATAAACCATATAATCCCCGCGCGCCTGCGAGTCCGTTACACTAGAAACGTATTGAGTTTGATTGACAACCTAACAGCCAATAGAAAATGAGGGAGCCCCGTTTTTTATTGGCTGATGTTTCTGTGGCCTCACTACGCTCACAGTTGATAGATTTTCATTCTTTTTTTTTTTTTGGTCATCATAATTACAAGGCTGCTGTGTCTCTGTAATGGTATTTTAAACTTTCATTGACAATTTGAAACAAAAAAAAATAAATCCTCCATACAACCTTTAACCCAATGGTTCTCAAAGTGGTGTCTTGGGCCATGTGTGTAAAATTGTGATAACACTGATTTATTTGTTGTATTATTGATGAAAACAACAACACCAATAAAACAAGACTACGACGAATTAATCTTTCATCCATACATAGGCATAAACTTGGTTTAAAGTTCTGAATTTTAGAACGATGCCAGCATGAGAATCGGTAAAAGGTTCTAGGATATTTTCTTACCAATAATGAATCCCTGGACTAAAAAACTTTGAGAATCCCTCCCTTAACCAATATCCTGCAACAACAGAATACATTTTGTAAAAGCTAAAGGCCTTAGAAATCTCAAGCTGCACCAAGAGTAGCTATTCTATACATGATCTGTACACCTGCCAGGTCTGTACCAAAGCAAAGCCAAGAGGTCAGAGGTCACAACAATCCTGTGTCCATTGATAAAACTTCACTGCCTTTGATGTGTTCCTGCACCGTATCCGAAGCAGCGGGTTCTCTCAGCAGGCTCTGTTCAAACACACTTCCCCTTCTCCAAATCTTACATACTTAAACTTTTTCTTATACTGCTCTGGCTCTCTTCTCCATCCAATGAGCACTTTCTATGGACACTTTAATCTCAAAGACAGAGGCGCCTAGGTTCAGCTGTTTTCCATCGAATTCACAATGATGGCATTTTTGGAGAGAAGTCCACTAAATGCCTCCAAATGTTTATTTCCTGACAATCTCCCAAACTCCAAAAGCTGGAATAATATGCATCTAATTATTTAGATGCAGAGAAGATCATGATGGTGAATGACATGTACCAGAGAAGACTTCAAAGCTACTCCAATTGCAGTACTATCACTCTGAACAAAGGGCAAACCAAATTCAGAGAGGGAGAGAGAGAGGAGAGTGCCCTATGTGAATTTTAGCTTTGGACTCTGGGCTCCTCTGATGTAGCGTGGAGCTTGAATAATCTGCATAACTTGTTTTAACTGTGAGGGCTTCAAAGAGAATAGGAGAATTGCACCATTCAGAAAAATACACCATTAAAAAACACAGGAAACGGGTCAAAGAAGTGAAACAGTATTACTATAATGACTCAAAGTGAAAGAGAACCAAAACAAATGCAATAGGATGTTTTTCTTAGCCAGGAAAAGATATTGAAGTTTGCTAATAGGTGCTATAATAGACTATGGGCATAGTGCAGATTCAAGTCTAACTCAATAACATCTGTACATTTCCAAGTAATTTTGTATACTATATATCGCGATATTAAGTATTTCAATAGGTTTACAAGCAAAGTGTCATTTGTACTGAACCCCAATAGGAAATAATGTGAAGAACTGGTTGCACTAGGGCATCTGATTTAACCCTATATTCAATAAATCTGCATGCAAGAAGATCTCTTATGTGCAAAATTTGGGAAATGAAAATAAGAAAAACAAAATAAATTAATCATTAAATAAGTAAATAAACTCCTTTTACACAAAATAAACGCAACCACCAATCGGGTATGTGCTGTTTTCTGATCTATGCTATAATTTTGTTTCCTCATCACAAACATACCCGGAGTTGTGTTTTGTTTCATTCACACAAGTTTAACACACAAATCCTGCATATTTAGGCTGAGATCTTCTTGCAAACAGAAAATACAATGTTCCGCCTTGTCATTGGTGGAACAGCTCAAAATGTATGTGTGAATGAAACAAAACACAACTCCAGGTTTATTTTGATGGGGTAACAGAGTTCTATGATGGTCTAAACTTCACCAGTCAATTTTACATAATATAGGACCTTAAACTTCATATAAACCTCTACTCCATCAACAAAATTACAAAGGACTATAAACACATGAAGGCACCAACTTTTGCTAAGATTCTATTTCATTCTCGATCACTAGAATTAGCTATGGATTTAATCAAGCCCTGGCCATCTGTTGTGGGATTTCTTTCTAACAATGCTAAATCAAGCAAATAAAATGCAATCTTTCATTTATGCATAACACATTATCAATGCAGCAATTAAATACAAACTATATAGTCTCAATGACAAGTCTGCAAGCTGGAGACTCTGGCCTACATGCATTCACCATTCACTAGTTTGAGTCTGAGTATACTGTGCTATGCGATCCTCAGAGACAGCGTCACCATCCCAGCGTGATAATCAGCCTCTTGTCAAATGCCCGGGCTGGGACTGAGGTCATCCTGCTTCATTCACGCTCTTCGTCTCTGCTCGTACTCTGCCATCATCATCGTCTTCGCTATAATGACTGCACTTCCTGGTTTCAGCGGCTGGTACTGTGCCAGCTTCTAGTCACGATAAAAAATTTTGATGTTTGAGTGATTATATTGATAAAGAAAATATAGAAGATAAATGATCATATTTAAACTCATTTATGCCACTGACACAGTAACTCTAAAGCAGAATTACCCCCCAAAAATCAATTCTAAATAACAGTACTGTTAAAGAGTCCATATTATGCTATTTTTAAATCTATGTTAAAATGTTGGAGCTGTGTTTTATTTCTTTTAAGCATGTTTAACACACAAATCCTGCATATTTAAGCTGTGTTCTTATCACAAACAAAAAAACACTGTGATGTCATGTGGTAATACAGGAAGTGCTTCCATCGTTTTTTTTTAAAACTCCAAACACCTTCACTAGAATAATCTGCATAATTTCAGCCCTGGAATTTCCAATTTCTGGTAAACAAAAGGTAAAAGGTAGCTGTTAACTTGAAAACTACCACTTTCTTTAGAAATCATGAGCTGCAATAAATAAACAGCAGAATGAAACACTTAAGTACTTAGTTTGTATCCATAATGAGTCAGATGTGAAGAAGTGATTTATTCAACCTTTTATGGCTTAAATCTTATCATATTGCCCTATAAAAGAAAATATATACACAATAAATACTGACCCCCCCCCCCAAAAAAAAAAAAATTGATCCAGGTTTCATATATTGAATGATATAGTAATTACTGTGACAGGCCTTCCAGCTTCATCATAAGTTTGTGTGAGCTTGCCAAAATAAAGTGCAAATTAGTTTACAACACCATCTGCGTAGAGGGTTGACGTAAAAATATGAAAAAAAAAATCCCTCAAAACTCCCAAGTGAATGAGAAAACTGGTGTCCGATTCTTACAGCTTGAAACTATTAGCAAACGTGCACACCCTTCTCCAGAGGCAGTACATATAGACACAAATTCACAGGGGGATTGCATAAGAAGCGGCTTGCTGACGTAATGTTTGGGAGGCTACCATGACAACCACACCTCATATTAAAGTTGGGGGAAGTTTCCTGAAATGCCTGGACCCTTCCCCTTTACAGTGATCCATGCTATTTAGGCTATTACACAAAACCACACTGTAAGGAAAACTAAGATTGGAAAACAGATGCTTGACAAATAAAATCTCTGTGAATTTCAAAGTTTTTGTGGGTTGTGGTCAGTGTTAATAGCTCCAGGTACACTGGGCACACATGGGATCAGTTAGAGGTGATATGTGAGAGGGGAGTTCCACGATTTGGGATGATGTCATAGGTTTTAGAGGTGCTGAGAGCAAGATGGAGGCCCAAAAACTTGAAAGTCCCTCAACGGATTAATCCATAAGACCAGCATGATATGTTCCATAACAAAGTAGAGGTAAGAGAATGACTATATACGTAAAAAGGTGCGTACAGTTTTGTATCCAGTTTCATCAACACTGAAATATGTCAAAATGTTAACTGAAATACATCTACAGTATATTTAAAGGTCCCATATTACACAAATTTGACTAAGTGAGCTTTAAGTCATGTTAAAATGTTGTCATCTCATTAAAAACATACCTGGAGTTGTTTTGTTTCATTCACACAAGTTTGAGTAACCTGTTATTATTAGACTGTCTCTGTCTCCAAAGCTCCAAATGCTCTCACCTTGTGATGTCATGATGCGGTAGTTTTCAAGTTAATAGCTACCCTTCAACCTTTAGTTCAGTAGAAATTGGCAATTCCAGAGCTGAAATTATCCAAATAATTCTAGTGATTCTAGTGTTTTCTGTTTGAGAAAAGAACTGGACTTAAATATGCAGGGTTTGTGTGTTAAACATGTGGGAATGAAACAAAACACAACTCCAGTTATTAAGATCAGGACCAGAAAATACTGTAATATGGGCCCTTTAAAGAAATGTGGTGTAGCTGTATTAAAATATAGTATTAAAGGTAAACTACGCAACTTTTTCTGGTGCAGCCACCTGCTTGTTTCCATGGAGATGTCATTGCTTTGCTAGGAAATGTTTTTACTGTGGAGTGGGGTCGCCTTTCCACAGCACTGTCCTGTAACTTGGTCTGGTGGTATCACAAGTTATAGTGAAACTTTACATGATTATATACTTTCAATGTATGTGTACACTATGGATTAACATAATGAAATGGAAAAAGACAATATACTGTACTTATACTTCCATTACTTCATTACGTCCAAATAACATTAAAATTACAAATGGAAAGACAGAGTTTTATTGCCGGGCCAATGCCATCTCAAACTACTTTCAGTCAAGCTTCTAGAAATGTAAATAACAATATTATTCTTCTTAAATTGAATTTAGCGGTTTCTCCAATCTATAAATACCATCCGCCTCCTAATGCAATAACAGTGCTAACAGATATACAATATTGTTTATAGAATCAGATTACTTCTTCTTCTAAGAAATCAACAGCATGAATGGACATAATACGCAATAGAAATAGTGTCCTTGACTTGAAATCCTACTTAACCCCTTCATTATTGATTACCCATTAAACAGCTTTGATTTAAGACAATGAAGGCTGTGGGCTAATGGAGCTAAGTTGCGGGAATGTCTCTTAATGTGGCCGTGCATAAATCCTGTAAGAAGACAATAGCAAGCTGTGTTTTGTTAGCTAGATAAAATGTGGAAAAGCAATGGATTCTGCTACTCTTCAAAATTCTGCTGAAGCAAGCTCATATTTTATACACTATATCTTTAAAATTTAAGGCTCATTTGCACTCAGAACTAACCCCAGTCTGCTATTGATTAAAGGTGCACTGCGTAACATTTCTAGTAGAGGGTCCGCCACCTGCTTGACTCCATGGAAATGTTTTTGCTTTGTCTAGAATGTTCCCCAATGTAGATTAAACCTATCATCTGGTTATAGCACTATGCTACATTACAATTCAGATCTGTGGAGAGTCACCCCCATTCACAGAAGGAATTACTGTATTTTTGAGCTAAACAAGCACCCATAATAATAAATGCTTGATGGATCTGTTTAAAGTCAAACCATGAAACATTCCAGGCAAAGCAATAACATCTCCAAGGAGACAAGCAGGTGACTGAACCCTTAAATTAGAATACAGAATAACAGAATATGTAGTAGGAGTAGCTTTACCAAAGGAGCATAGTTGGACAGCCAAAGTAGGGACCCTCTTAGGCTGACAGTCTCCTCCTCTTCCTCCAAATCTCCAGGCTCCACCGCCCCTTTAATGTATCCACAGTTTCTCTGGAGGATGGACCGGAGCGACTCCAAAACAACTACACTCGTGGTGCACCCCATGTTACCTTACCCGCAGAATCCCTTACTCCCAATGTGTCCAATTAAGTGCCGTAAAAACAAAACAGTCCCTGGCTTCTTCTCATACTGAGTGTCTGGTCATGTGCAAGAAATAACTGGTATTTTCAAGGCAATTTTCAAGCGCAAAGTCCATATGAATAAGCTGATTCATTCATCGCAGGGCGTCAACTCCACTGCTGTATGGGTAAGGATGCTCAGTGCTTGCTTCACCCTCCCTGACTCTTACCCTCCTCTTTCTCCTCTCCTCTTCCCTCTCTCTCTTTCACTCTCTCTCCTTTGCTTCCTCCCCGCTCAGTAGCTTAGTCATTGCTCCGAGTCCTGCCTTTGCTTTGTCAACAAGAAAAAGCTGTCTGTTAGCAGCAAAGTCACCCATATATTCAGTACGGCAGACAAGGTGCTCACAAAGAGGTGCGAATGCGTCATAAGACAATAGGGACAAAATAAAAATCCGTGATAACAAGCAGTTTCGTCAGTCTAAAATCTGAACTTACATGATGTTAATATTTCATCAGATGTTGGCAAACTCACCTACTTTTAACTCGGTGATGGTAAGACGAGTCAATAACGCATCATTCTCGAAAACATTCATTAATATAACAAAAGGTCTGTTCGTTTATAGCACAAAAGGTAGTGAAGATACTTGCAGATGCGCACTTTCTGATGACAATGAACTAAGAATGAAGAGGTTTAGGCTGGTCTCCTGGCAACAGCACACCAAAATCAAACTGGTATAAAGTTAAATTTGTGTTATTTAGTGAGTTAATGGTCCTATATTATGCAATATTGCCTTTTGCGGGCTTTAAGTCATGTTATAATGCTGTTACCTCCTCAAAAAACATACCTGGAGTTGTGTTTTGTTTCATTCACACATGTTTGAGTAATCCTGCAGTATTAGTCTGTCTTCATCTCCAAAGCCTGCAGTAGTTTTCAAGTTAACAGTTACCTTTTATCTTTTATCTTTAGGTCAGTAGACATTGGCAATTTCAGGGCAGAAATTATCCAAATGATTCTAATGAAGTTGGAAGATGGAGTTTAAAAACACAGTGGAGCACTCCTTGTATTACCACATGACATCGCAAGGTGGAATAGAATGTTTTCTGTTTAGGAGAAGAACTCAGTCTAAAGGGTTTCTGTGTTAAGCATGTGTAAATGAAACAAAACACAACTCCAGGTATGTTTGTAATGAAGAAAAAACATAATAAAATAGATGAGAAAACAGCTCAATTTAGGCCCTTTAATAAATAATAGGCTTCAATTGAAGAGTCAGTCAAACCAGATAAACTTAAATTACATCAATATTGCATGTGGTGTGACTAATAAATGAAAAAAGCAGTCCAACAAAAATATCCAGGCTGAGTCATTTGGCATAAAGAGCACCCTCCTGCTTCAAGTATAATGACTAATAATGGCAATGCCGTAAGTATAATTGGAAAACTGAATGGACTAGCAGTTCATCAGAGAATAGCAAAGCAAGGGAGTGAGTCATGGCTGCCCCCAACAGGCCACATCTGCCACTGCAACAACACTGGGACCTGGTGACTCACTGGAAAAACTGCAGACAAATCTTACCTCATTCGTTCAAATAGTTTACCAGTTTTGTCTTTTATTTCAGTACATTTAATTAATCCTGCATATGACTGTCATCCTCCTCAAAACTCAAAACCATCTGCCCCCCTCTGTAACATCATCGGATGGTAATACAGTAAATGCTCATATGGTTTTCTACTCTGATCATTTAAATGTTCAAATTACCTTTACTAAGATACAAGTTTAAAGTAGGCAGTTATTATTTTAGCCTCATTTAAATTGCTTCGCTCTTCAGTGCACCAGCAGAGGAACGGTTCCTATTGTCATTTATATGCCTAAAGGTGGATTGTGTAAATTTCGGGTGAAGGGTCCACCACCTGCTTATTTCTATGGATATGTCATTGCTCTGCCTTGAATGTTCCAGAGTGTGACATTAAACTGCTCTACCTTACATTTATTCAAATACAGGTGGTTTTATTGCTAAAAAATACCTTGAAAACACATGCATTCTGACTGTGAGCGGATTGCCTTTAAACTGATCTGACCTGTAACTTGGTCTGGTTCGAAAGGTTTAATACCACACTGTGAAACATGCCAGAAACATTACACAATGCACCTTTAAAGCTGCAAAAAGTCCAAAAAGGATTAAACAATACACTTTTTTGCAGAGATATCTTACCTCATTCTTTCTAATAGACTTTAAGTAGCACAGTTTCAGTATACAGTAACCTTGCAAGACACAGAATGTAGTGGAGAATGAAGGAATGAAGTTCAGCTAGCTTTCATGGGTGCACTTAAACCTGGATGGAAAAACTTCAAATGTAGAGTCAATGTGCAGCGCAATTTGTCACTAGTTTAAACAAGTAAGAGCAAAGAAGGTCTTCAAATTTGGGTTGCACCATTGAAGGTTATTTATATTCATATAAAAAGGCCTGCAGGTAATACTACAAAAACAGAATCCTTTGTGCGCTTATGCAGATACATCTCCACTGCAAACCTATAGTTGTTGTAATTATACGTATCCTAAGCCAGAACTTTGAAATGGAAGAACTTTAAGGTAGCCAGGAGAAGATTGGTGCATTTTTTCCACACAAAAACGTAACGGCTATTTTTACCACGGAGAGCTGGATGTGCAATTTCAGCAGCAATTGGGGCAAAGGAAATTTTCATGGTGGCTGCTCGATTTTTGCAGATGGGCCTTGATTGAAAATAGGACAGCATTGTTAATCACGAATGCAGACACTTTCATAACTAAAGGGCTGTCAGGCTGTTTTAACTGATTAGGCAGCCAAGTTCCCATGCAAAATGCCCTGTTTGTACGTAACACAATTTCATGATTTGTTGAACTTATAATGTAATGTACTCCAGGCACCCACTGTAAACAACTTGGACGGCCACAGTACAGATGTTGCAACAAGCTGAAATCCCTATTACATGCTTGCATAAATCAACACCGCGAGCTACGGTGCAGAAAAAGAAATAACTATCCAATCAAAAAAGTGGTACACGGACTGCATACACAAACATTCATACTAGGGCCTGCAGGGTAAGAGAAGCAATGACAGCGGTGGTTGCAAAAATCTGTGGAAACTTGTCAAACCTATGTCATGTAGCAGGAATTTTTTAGTTGATCAGTTAGGTCTTACAGCCAGTCCTACAGAAGAAATGAAGTCTGGGAAAGAAGACAGGCCGAGATATGCTAGCACTGGTGTATCCAAAAGTGTGGTTTTCAGTGTTTATGCCTGTGTAGAATGGAGTAGCCTAAATAAAGAGGTGGTGATGGTGTGGTTGAAAAAAATCCCAGGGTTTTCTGTCAGCGGACAACAAAGCCGGAGCTGGGTCCCCTCCGCAGTCCTGTATCACGACACACATATGGGTCAGAGGGAGTACAAAGCTGAAGATTATCTGCTTTTATGCACCGCTACAACCAAATCCTCCAGAGACTAGTCTACTCCTATGTGGACTGGACTAAAATAGAAGGTAGTAGTAGTAGTAATAGTACACTCTACAGTGAATGAGGTTTGTTCTCAAAAACATACCAAAGTTTTGCCTTTTAGTTCAGTATATTTAACTAATCCTGCATATGACTGTCACTATCTTCACTCAAACTCAAAACCCTTTGTTCTCCCTTGTGACATCATCAAATGGAAATCCAGTAAGTGCTCATATGTGTTTCTCATCCATTTATTTATATGTTCAATTTGCCTTCACTTAGTGCAACTTTAAAGTCAGCACTTATTGTTTTAGCCTCATTTGAATTGCTTCACACCTCAGTGCATCAGTAGACGAAAGGTTCTTGTTGTAATTTATATACTTTAAGCTGCTAAAAGTCCAAAAAAAAACTAAAATAATGTACAAATTTCAAGGTATTAGGTAAGAGGCCAAGTTAGTAGGTACCCATGCAAAGTAGAAGCTGATTATAGAAAACATCTTAGCCAGCATTTTCCCACAGTTGGGAGTCATTACCACAACTACAGCGCCCCCACTTTGTTTACTAAAGTCTAGCAAAATATCTCTTACAATAACTTAACCTTAGACACTTTAAATCCACATACGCTTAAATATTCATAATTGATAGTCTCCCGGCGCACGGTGTGTCACAGAGGAGAAAGAGGGCGCATTTAAAAATAGCCAGGACACCTACCATCATCTCATACATTATTAAACATAGTGTGGAGATCCGATCTGACTGCCATTATGCAACTCCATGCACTGTGGCCTACGACTGAATTAATAGCCTGCTCCAAGCTAATTGACATAATTGTAATGACGATTATGGCTAAATAATGGATTGAGTTTCGACTGAACTGGAAAATTTAGGTCTTCAAAGCAGCGCTGGACTATTTTGTCTAGGAATTTTGTGTGTTTCCATTGTAGATATATTTGCTTTGACCATACCAGCGTGTCAGTATCCATGTCAAAGCAAATGGGCACTTGAAACAGCTGTGACATTTCCAGACAAGAATAGAATGTATGGTAGACGTGAATTTTTTTCTCTCGACAGAAATAATGGCTCACAGATGTCTACCTTGTGATCCGTAGCAGGGTTTAAAGTTAATTGCTTTGAGTTCACTTTTCTGCTAATACTGCATGAAATGAATTTGTTGTAGAAGTCACCTGCCGGATGCGCTTCTGGCTTAACCCCATTTGAAAAAATCTGTTGAAGCTCACATGGGAAAAAAGCTGGGAAGTCAAGGCATGATAACAAAATTTGAAGCATGATATAGTGCTATAGAGAAATATGACGATAAACCATAGTATTAAAACTACAATAATAATAAAGCAAGATAATCCAAGTTAATTTTAACATATACAGTATCATTTCAAGGCTTGAACTGCAACAAAAAAATAGCAAACAGAAACAATAATTAGCCAGAAGAGTTACTTATTCAACCCTCTACAGCTCAAATTGTATCGTATTATAACCAAAATAACAAAAAATCGACCCATTATTACATAGAAGTTATACACACGATAAATATTGATCTACAAATATATTGTTCCAGTAATCATATATCGAAATTGTAATTACCGTGACAAGCCTTTCTATAGAGACAAAAGTGCTTATCTGTGAAGCCTAGAATAGACAAAAATTTTCAACTTAATTACCTCATACAAAAATAGACTACTTGATGTTTATAGCAACATAAACACAGCCCCTTCGTTGTCAAGTAATTATGACTATAGCCGGTCCTAATTCAGTTGATGATAACCAGATCAGGGAGCGCATCGGGACTGTGCAGCAAGACAGCAGCTGTAACTGACAGCAAAAGCCATTAGTGGCAAACGAATGGCGTATTGATCACCATTATGCAACAAGAAGACACAATGTTAGTCTGGGTTTGGCCTCTAAAGACAAAAGCAGACTAAATACTAGGCTATTTCTCAAAATTTTTACATAAAGGCTTTTCAAGTGGCTAGCAGAGATGGATGCAATTATTGAACCAAGATGAAGAGGTCTAAAAACTATTGCTATCACAAATGGGGTACAACTGAAATCCATAGTATCCATAGTTTGAAAACCACAAAGCAACTCAAGAACCCAGTCAATCAATGGGGGTATAATAACAATACATTTACAAATACAGAAATTAATACCACAATAATCAATTATCTTTGTCCCTCACTGGCTACTCATCTGTTTTCTATGTCACCTATTCAGTTTCAAGGTGGACTGGTGGGATCACATAACAGGATGCACAAAAAACTGTGTGTGTTGTCATTCTGTCTCTTTAGTGATGGTGGTTTATGTTACAGTTACCCAGCAACCTCCTTTGAGAAAGTTGTAGCAATGGATAGCCCTGTGCCTATATGCAGAATCCAACAATAAAGGAAGCAATTTGAGTTGTAAAGGTATAGTTACAATAGTGCTATAATAAATAAATGGCATAACTACTACAGGTATATTATTGTACTAGGCCTCTTTAGCCTTGAACTTTGACCTCTCTTGACCCCTATGCTCCCAAAATCTGCAGCATGGTCGAACTAGTATTAGAAAGAAGGTAAAACTATAGGCCTAACTGACACAGTAGCCTATTTCAATCTATGTTTTATTCTTACCACCAACACTGATGTTCTGACAGCTTCCGACACACTTTGTCTCAGCTCGGCGGCGGTCCCAGGTTTGTTGAGCCCCCGGGTGAACTTCCTCGCCTCAGGTGGAGCAGAAGCCATGGCGTAGCGCACCATTCATCACACCAAAAGCACCGAGGAGGGGCGCACACGCTGAGCCGTTCGAAACCTGCGAAAGTATCAGATCCACTGCTATTTTTATCCACTCATGACCCTCAGGCTAACTTTATTTGAGCTTCGTCATTTCTCGAGAGTTGTTTCCAAAGGTGATCGGGTCCAGCTTGGGGGTAAAAGGACATCCCTCCTCTCGCGCTCTCTGCTCTTTCTGTCCTCAGTCCTGACAGCGGAGGAGCGGAGGTCCTGAGTCGACGCTCACGGTCTGCAACGCCCCCTTGGCTCGCTCTGGTACATGGTGCAAAATAGTCTACGGTCCACCCATATTTTGGAAGCTGCAGCCCGGGCTAGTTGCGGATAATCATTGTCGTATGTTATGTAAAAGTAATTTCTGCAGGTCTAATTGGGTTCAGTGGCAATTTTCCTCAAATGGCTCAAAACGCAATCTAGGTGCTAATCTAGTGTACTTAAACCAGTCATTAAGTGATTTTTTTTTTTTTTTTTTAAGTTAGTGTTTAAAAGTATGTTCACAAAGTAATGTATTTCTAGGACTACACACAAGCTTACACTGCCCTCTGGTGGTGCTTTCCTAAACATGCATCACTTGAAATAGAGTTGTTCAGCCACACAGAGGCAGTGAAGAGACACGTTCAAGTTCAGTAAATAATTATTGCATTAAATTGCCATCATTACCATCATCATTTAGGACAGGCTTAATCAAATAATAAGTATATGGAACGTTTTAATTAACTGGGAACATATAGTAATTATCTAACATATCTGACGTAACGTATTTTAATGCAGTATGTATTTGTCTATTTTGCCTCAAGTTCAACCATGGAAGTATTGCCTGTCAATATTACTTATGAGAACAGTCAGTCAATTAAAACATATTTATAGCCAGTATGTTTTTGTGTGTAAACATTGTACTAAAATTGCGAACATAAGAGTATTAATAGTTTTATGCAGCATGTTTATGTATATTTTGGCCCAAAAGTATAATGTAAATGGATTATCATCATAAGGATATAAGCAATGAAAACAGACAGCACTGCAACTCATTAAAAATTTATTTATAGCCACATATTTTGGTAAATCTAAAAAAAAAAAAAAAAAAAAAAAAATGCGTGCCTACCCTATGTCCTGTCAATCAACATATATTTTTTGCACTGCCTTCCTATGAGCTCTTGCATATAGGTGAGATTTTATATTTTATTACTTATTTTTCTATTTTATTTTTTGCCGTGTACATATACATTTAAATAATTATGCCTTATTTGACACCTGTTTCTTGCTATCTTTTTGCTACTTATTTAGAATGTATTATTACCATTTATATATTTTTTTACTCTTTGTTATTATATTGTGATGAGTGAGCTACTGTGTCTAAATAATTTCCCTTGTGGATCAACAAAGTTTGTATAAGTCTAATTTAATACGTGTGAGTATTTATGCAAAAAGTTTATTTAGCCTATACATGTCCCCAAGTTCAACCGTGGATTATAAAAACAATTTATGAGTTTACCACGGTAAATAAACTTGTGTTGATGTTGTTATACCCCCAGTCTGCGGCGTGGCGGCGCTGTGGCACTCTCGCACTGAGCTGCACGGTCCTCCACCCCCAACACCAACCCACAGCAACCTGATACCGGAGACGAGCGGTCCAGACAAGCCTGCAAACGCCCAGCCTGTCTGTCTGTCTGCCCAGCGGAGCTCCGAGCCGCCGTCAATGTGAAGCGCAGCCGACCGCCCCGGGGAAGATCACCCCCCGAGATACCCAGCAAGTCACACCGGACTAATAGTCTTCGTCTCGGACCTGAAAGGCTCGCTGCGGGCGCCTCCTGACTTGTATTTTTCCCTGTGCAAAAGATCGTGAAGAAATGACTCGGGACTCGGGGAACTAACTGGCTAGCTATTATGCTAACACAGATTAGCTTCGATAGCAGTCAGGTTGTAAACTAGCCGTCTAACCAAGTCAACTATTATTTGCGATTTTTTTGTTTTGTTTTTTTGCAGATCGGCATATTCTACCGGTAAACACGTCGCGATGTTGTCAATTTAGGTTAGCGCATTTAGAAGCATTAATTTATGGCATTTTCTCTTGTTTGCCTAAGTTTTCTAGTGCCAGACAGTCGTGAGGGCAGTTAGCATGTCGGCTAGCAGAAATGGTCGGTGTTTGCGGGCTAGTTGTAGATGGCACATACGCCAGCCGAGTTAACCGCGTCATGTATCCGCACTTTCAATGTCTGGATCACTACTAGAACTAGCCCAACTTTCTACTGCGCTTAGACAAAAATACCTCAACACCCAAGCCTAATTAAAAAGCACTGTTTCTCCTCTTTTCCTCGATGAGTAGTTTCATGTACGCAAGACCTGTTCAAGTTGTGGAGCTGACGTGAGGAAAAAGTGGCGAAAATCTCATACTTGCTGCTACATTTTTTGGATCAGAAGTGAATCAGGACTTTTATCACGAACTTCGAGGCTAATGTCGGTGGAGACAGTCTCTGCAATGGGCCGCATCACCTCCAAGTCTCTCGCTAAATTTGGGATCTGTCTGACTATCCTCCTGACTTCCGTGGCTGGTAAGTGCTCATTACATTTTGTCAATAGATTTTCAGAAAGTAGAAAGTGTGCTTCAGATGAATTTTTAATGGGATGTTTTGCGTATTTAGAAGGATTGATCCAGTTTTATATCATTGCCTGTGGGTTGATGGTGTTCTAAGAAGTGGTTGGCTGTTTTAACATTCCTTAATCCTCTTTTGGAAAAATCTGTATTGTCCTTTTGTTTGTCTGTGTCTAGCATACCTATCCACAAGTCTGCATTCCCCATGTAATCTCAAATCTTGCTTTTCCTGTTTATTTTGGTGCGCTGATCTGTATAATTCAATGTGGATGACTAAACCTTCAGAGATATCTGTCCCCTCCTCCAGTGGATTAAATGCACTCCTTGCTCCATTTTAATCATTCCCTGTACAAAGGCTTGGAAAAACACTACCCGCAGTCGTTGTCTGCCAAGTTGTGCCCCCTGTTTCAAGACTTTGGGCAGTAGCCAGGCTTCTGTGAAACCTTGAGCATGATAAGATAGTGGTTTGGTGGAGCTGTACTCAGATGGGGAGAGAGGAGAGAGAAAGACTGCATGGGGGGAGTAGGAATTTAGGAGAAGACAGGAAAGGTATTTTACAAGATGGGTAATTTAAGTGGCGGTGCCGGCACTGTGCTTGAAAATAGGCAGTCTGTTGTAGTGCTGAATGGGTGTGAATGCCTCTTGTAAACAGCCTGTTAAATCATATATTATTTCTGTGGCTATGTTTTTCTCAGCTCTGCTTTATTTTCATGTGGTATTATATTTGAATACTTGAACATAAGTTGTTGTTGAACATTTGTAAAGAAAGTCTGCCTGTATTTATCTCTATTGTGTTGAGTTCAGATTTTCTCTTTTGTGTCGTGACAAGCAAACATTTTCTATCTGATTGCGGAATGAAGTTAGAATCTACTACAAAGCTGTAAATATGTCTCTCTTTTAAATTTAGAACATCAAACTAGAAAGATGAACAAACTATTTTTGCAAGGAGACAAGAGAAGAAATAAAAAGCTGTCAAGGGATCAAGGGAAAGGTTGTGAAATATTAACTCAAATTTTGTACGAAAGCACAACTTGTTCTAATCAGCAAAATGTAAAACTTCTCTTGGATCCACCCCCAGCACAGCAGCCCTGCATACTGAAAGCCAGCTCATGACTAAAATATGACTATAGATATATGCACACCTTTATGAAATATGACATTGAAATCATAGCTTCCCTTTAGAGGAGTTTAACAGACTACGATGACAGGCTGACGATTGATGCGCCCGTTCAATAATCAGTACGCGGGCGATTAATAGATACTTATATGCATGTGCGCCATGTAAACAGCCAATAAAGGCAAATCGCTGCACAGTGGAGAATTAATTAGGGGAGCAGTCAGAAGTTGTTGTCGTAATGACTGTAAAGAGACAGGAGATAAAGCGCTCTCTCTCCCACTCTCTCTCTGCTCCTGTTGAACTGCTCATGAATGAAAAGCAGAGGCATCCAATTCTGCCCAGGCTGCTGCTTTCTGGTGCTGCAGATGGCAAGAGCATAAGGATGAATTTTTATGCAAATCGTGATCATTTTTAAAGTTAATTTAACAAGTTTGAGATGCTTTCTTCTTGGAAATGATTTTCTCTTTGTAGCACATATCAACAGTAGGCCTGCCACGATAACAAATTTTGAAGTGTGATATACTGCTGAAGTAAATATAGACAATAAATGATAATATTGAAACTAATTTTGCGAGTGACACAATAATCTAAGAGGAGATTTAAACCACAAAAACAATTTTAAATGTGTATAAATATTGTAAAAAATTATGAGCTAAGAGTTATACACTTTAGTACTTAGTTTGTATCTGTAACGAGTTGTTGAAGGTATGTATTTAAACGTTTATAGTCTAAGTCGTATTGTATAGCCAAGAAATAACCAAAAGTTTCCCAGGAGTGCAAATAAAATGTAAAAATGATAAACACTGACCCAAAAAAATATTATTCCAGCTTTCGTATATTGAAAGATAAGTCAATATATAATAATTATTGTGACAGGCCTTATTCAATAGTCTGGTTTCTATTTTCAAACTACAAAAGTAAGTTATTTATAGAGTTATTTTGAGAATATAATATTAACAGCACACCCTGTTGCTAATGTTGCCTCTATTTAATCTTCACAAACACGTTCTGAAATGCATGCTATTATTGTATTAGTTTAGCCGTTCATATTTCAGTTCCATCTCAGTGCTAATGCCAATATATTTTTAGACATTTTGAAGCACGATATAATCCTACAGAGAAATATTGCGATAAACGAGAATATTAAAACTACTTTATGCCACTGACACAAAGCAGGATAATTCCAGTAAACCAATTTTTAAATATACACTTTCAGTAAATGGCAAATAAATAGCAGAATTTACCAGTAATTAGTCATAGAATTTATTTATCATAGGACAGAAAATGACCAATATCTCCCCACTATTGCAAACTAGGCCTGTCGCGATAATTACCATATCAATTTCAATATATGAAAGCTGGAACAATATTTTGGGGGTCAATATTTATCATGTGTACATTTTCTTTGAACTACTGTGAAGTTTTTGACTAAGCCATAAAAGGTAGTATTAATATAATTTCTATGACTGATTACAGAAGCACACTAAATACTAATGTGTTTCATTCTGCTTTTTATTTATAACAGCTCATGACTTTTTGACAACATTGTACATTTAGAATACTTTTTATGGTTTAAATCTGCTCTTGGTTTATTGTGTCATTTCTCCAGAATGGTACTAATTCCTAACCCTTGCTTACAAATGTCAACCATAGCTTTGTAGTCTTGTCAAACTGATATACTTCACTACTAATTTCTCTCCTGCTGGAATTCTTTGTGGCGCTGTCAGTCTTCCTGACTCACCCACTATTGTTGTCCCACATGTTTTTTTTTTTCCAATCATTGTTCCTTTCTCTTTCCAAAAGCGCAGTGCATTTTAACCTGTCAAGAGCTCCGCTTGCTTGGTTCTTCCTGTCTGTGTCTCCTGTGACTAATCGTATGTGGGTGTCCGCCTGCTGTTCACAAATCTGCAAGAGGCGCTCCCAAAAACATCATAGCCTGAACACTACCTGTGCCAGACTACAGGTGGATCACTCATATAAAGTTTTTTTTTTTTTTTTTTTTTTTTTTTTTTTTTTAACTGTTTTTTTTTTTTATTAAACTTAACAGAATATAGCATTAAACATTACAATAATAAACATTAAAACAAGACACAAAAGCATAAAACAATAACTGCTTATATAAAGTTAGGTTAGTGCTTATATGATAGTTGGATATACTGTGAAAAATCTGATACTAATTAATACTAAAACCTAGTATTGAAACTAGACACCAATATGAACAAGGATTGATACTGAAAGTTACATTCACAGGACCGAAATGAACCTTTCCTGAATAGCTTTATAATAATCTTGAGTTGTGTCCAAACAAATATAAGAGCACATAGACTAGTATACGCCCATAGACCACTATGGAACCTACCTGGACAACAGGGATTACAGAGATATAAGACCACATGGTAATAGAAAAGAAAGTACTATGATTTAATGTTGAAGATCATATTCTGTTGTCTTAAGAAAGAGTTTTTTTTAATTATCATTGTTGTATCAGAATTAGTATTGAGTATTGATATTCTTTAGTAGTAGAATAGAGTTTGAAATTGTAGTATCATGACAACACTAATACTTTTCTTTGGCTGCTGGTGATATAAATATATAATCAAATATGAAAATAGAACTTAAACACACAACAGCTGTAGTAATCTAATTTTCCTGGTTAGAGAAATGGGAGCACTGGCTTGAGAATCAGGATATGTGCAAATGTTAACATATCAGTGGTTAAATGCTCACTGAAATCCTGTTGCTATGGCGCTGGCAGGTCATAAACAGTTCTTTCCCCTAGAGACTTTGGCGCACAGGTGAAATAAAAAAATAATAAAACTGTAATTGAATACTGGTTTTGGAGGAAATATGTTGCCCTTTCAGTGATGTAGTATTTTAGGTTGTCAAATTTCCAGCTTGATTTTGATAAATAGGAGAGGACCTGGTATTTACAGATTTTGGTATCAGAATGATAATAAAAAACACTACTGGTAGACTAATTTTCAACACTGACTAATTACTATAATTTTCTCTTTATTACCTTGTGGTCTTATATTAGCTCTGATATAGACCCAAACCCTGCTTAAAATTACACAGCGAAACTCATATCTTTTATTTAAATTAGTGTAGATTAGCTGGTTATTTTGACAATAAAAGTACATACATACTTTTTGCTGTTGATTGAAAACACTGCATTTTATACTTTGTGCCTTGACTGCCCCTGAACTGCGTATGCAACATCAGTTATATAGAGTCTTATTCTTAATTCAGAGGTAAACCTAATCTCGGCAGTGCTGTGAGGAGTGGAGAATAGGGCTGGGCATCACAGGGTCTATCATGATTTAATATGATACTCGATACATGGCTTGCGATACGATATAATCACAATATGGCGTTGAATGCGAGAATTGATATATTATTCTGTGAAAAATGCACTGTGTAAGTTTTTTTGTTGGGTTTAGTCACCTTCTTGTTTCTATGGATATGTCATTGCTCTGCCTGGAATGTTCCACAGTATGACATTAAACAGCTCTGCCTTACATTTATTAAATTGCAGGTGGTTTTATAGCTCAAAATGACCTAGGAAGACAGCATTCTTACTGTGAGCGGGGTTGCCTCTGACCTGTAACTTGAAAAGCATTTCATAGACCCTCCACCAGAAAAGTTACACAATGGATCTTTAATAACCTAATACATTTTAACCACAGTGTTTCTTTGTTAAATCTCTGCTTGTCCAGTTATTATGAAATACATCTACTTTTACCATCAAAACAGTGAATGTGTCAAGTGTATTGCATAAACAAAACACAAAATAAATAACAAAACTGTAGTGTGGTCACAAAAATTGTATACCAAAAAGTACTCTTGTTGATACTCCTATAGTTTTGCACACCCCTAGTCATGAAGTACTGTTTTTGCACAGTGTAAAAAGCGTTCACATTGTATCAACTTGTCCACATCCTAAATCTCTGTCTCAGGGGCTCTACAGCATTGTGTTGACAGGCCCCACTGTTTATTCGCCCTCTCTCCCTTCAGCCCCTCTCGTGCGCTGGGGACTCCTGAAGCTGTCACCTCTGCGCTCACATACACGCCTCAAACTGAAACTGAAGTTATTGGCTCCAGATTACACAGCTACAGTGAATGGCTGCCCTGCTATGAGGGATGGGACAATAAACAAGAATCTTATTTATCGTGGTAAAAAGGGGACATTTTATATAATCGTGATGAACGGCAACAAAGATAATCACCATTGTATCATCAAAATGTGTAGAAAAAACCTACTTATCCATCATGATTTCCACTAGAATCATGATATGCATATCATGGTACAATATTTAGTGCAATATTTTGTTTTGTTTTTACTATTACTGCAGCATAATGAATTTAAGCAAAGACATATTCAATATCATCCAATGCCTACTTGCTACAAGATTCATGTCTAGCCAGGTACTGCTAGCCTTGGCAATGGATGTATTTTCAGTGGTAATTTGAGCATTACAGTGACAAGAATGATACAGGATGAGCTGTTTGCCAAGAGATGTAATTTAGCTGAGAATTGCCATCACATTTTGGACATTTTAAATGCATATCAGGAATGTTAGATATGATAAAACTAAGATAAATTTCTAAAAGTAGAAGTTGTAATAAAAAAAAGGCTATTGCGAGAATCGGAAAGCTCTATATAGCCTGAAACTATCACCTAAGGACTTCATCACACACTGCTGAATGTGCATTTCAGATGTACCTTTCTACTATAAATGGAGCGGTGTAGTAGTAAATGGCTCCATCCTGGCTTTATTTCCAAAGCTACTCTGCAAAAAGAGGTAATGTGATGATGCGTATGAATCTCAGCCATCTGCGAGGAATGCACTTTTTATGAGGATTTCCAGCGACTCCACGGTGAAGACAAGCTCACAGATCCATCATATTTGTGCACTTAGGCTGGACCATTATGTAGCCGGAGGACCCAAGATGACACCGACTGCAGCTCAGAAAGGGCCAATGAAAACCAGGATAGACAGAGGTGTGGAGGTTCTGTAATGCAACCAGCCTCATACTCTATTAAATGAAAAAAAATCAATGCCTGTCTCCCAGCATTGGAGTTCTAGCGGAGGTAAAACGCAGACGCACAATAGCGCAGTGTTCTGATTTGGCAAAAAGAAGAAATTAGTGGAGGTTTTGGAAAACAAAAGGTGCATCCTTGAGATAGTAACTCGGAGTGACAGGCTATGATTAGCACCAGCGTTCTCCTTGGCCAGCGCAGACAATAAGGCCAAAGCGCGCTAAAAATGCTGCTCAGTCAATGTGCAATTTGGGTTTGGAACCATTTTAATTGCCATAAATCTGACAGAAAATTGCTTTGTTATTCAGTATTTCAATTAAACTCTGGTTACAAATAGTTTGAACTAAGCTTGTCATGATAATTACTATACTGACTTATTATTCAATATATATTAGATGAAACTGTAGTTATTTAGGATCAATATTTAGTGAGGCATTTTTGGTTATTCTGTCTGCAATATGCTAACATTTGAGCTGTGGAAGGTTGAATTGTGAAATAAAATGACAAATTTATTACTTAAGTGTTGCATTTAGCTATTTATTGAGATTACTGTAGAATTGTAGACTCCTTTTTGGGGAAAATTTAGCTTTAGGCTTTTTTTCCCAGTATTATTGTTTGTCTATATTTGCCTCTGCAATATATCACCCTTCAAAATTTCTTATCATGACAAACCTATTTCGAACAATCGTTTTATTTGTCAGTCTTCAATGGCTTTTCGGAAATAGTTTCAAAAAAGCATACCCTGACTTTCATTTTTGGTGGGAGAATTGGATCATGGTGAGCTGCCTTAGTCTTGATAATTAATGAGAAACACTGCAGTAACCAAATTATAGTGTTTTGAAATGTGTAATTAGAAGATCATTATGGGCCCATTACTGTATTTCATTTTGACAAAGTGCTGTTCAACATCTTTATGGTGATGGGGACAAGTTCAAGTTTCGACTCCATTTCAGTTTTGCAGCAGAAGTATTATTCTTGGATGTATTTGCAATTCAAAATAATTGTACCACCATATTGGATGCTAAATCATTTTATTGTGCTTTTTTATTACTAAGACAATTAGTTTGAATATAAATTGTGAGTTAAATCCAGAATATTTTAGTCTTGTATCATTTGTTTCTTATTGCATTAAATAGTAATTCAAGTCTCAGTCAGAAGAACAAGTATAATGTTGTTTTAACAAGCTTGGGGGCTGCCTAACACCCAACTTTTGCTTGTACATATATAATCTGAGATTATGTCTGACCCTTGCCTCTTTGTCATCTGTGTTTTCATTGCAAATTTGTGAAAGTTAAGTTATAGAGTGCCACGAGGGGGGCAGAGGGGAGACTCGGATTTGGGCATTAATGCATGGTGGTCAATAGTGGCGACTTGTAAGCTCAGGGGGCAGTCTAAATCCTGGGATTAGCATAACTGTACCAGACCCAGACAGACACAGACTGGCGTGCTGCTGGTGCCGATGGTGTTTTTGGGCAGAGGGAAAGGGGGAGGTGAGGTAGATGGGGGTGACTGGGGGTGAGTGATCGTCCCAGGACAACAGATGGGAGAGATTAAAACCCACTCGCCCTGTCTGACATCTTTAAACTCCTGCATAGGGACTAGCAAAATTGGGGGTGTCAGCAAATCAGACCCAATCCCATGCAGCCTGCCTCAGCAACATGCGTCCACCCAAACATGTATTATTTTGATTAGGGGCCAGCTCACTTCACTTCACTCTCCCATCATACCAAGAACATGGAAGAAGGCATCATGGCCCACTGCCCTTTTTATATACAAGAAAATCAAGTGCAAGTGGTTAAACTTTTGGTTGCAGCATACGTGGTCTGCCAGCAAGATAACTGAAAATGTCATGAGTGGATTTTGATGGCATTTCCAGTAAATGTCACTAATAGGCTAAAGATCAAATGGTGTATGGATATTGGACAGTGTTGAGTGCTGAAGTTTTATTAAAGATCGATTGCGAGATAGGGCCAAATACACTACATGAATGGATAAGAAGTAGGGCTGTGTTATTAATAGACTTCTTAATTTTTATGGAAATCCAGTCATTTCTAATCTTTAGTGATATCCTTATTAGGTGTTTTTAATGGAGAGGTTTACAGCCAGTCAGAGATCAAACTATAGAGGAACAAATTTCAATTTTTTATTTGCTGACTGAATAAAATAAACATAAAAATCTTTATATATCATCACACTTGACCAGAAGATCTATGATCCCTTGCGTGGACAGGCGCTGTCTGTTTTTATTGCAGTCGGAGAGCTACAACTGCATGGAGATCATCGCAAAGCAGAGGAATTTTTAGTACATTATGGATAATAGAGAATTTATTCCTGAACTAATTAACTTATTTGAAGAGATTGACTGGAATGGGTTCATAAAGAGTGTAGCTTGGGTGCGCTAAATTGTTTTAAAAATAAACACACAATCCCTCCTGTCCGGTTTGCGTCTCCAATCAGGAATGTCACTCGGAAATGGCTGCTTGGGTTCGTTAAGTTGTGTACGACTTTTAATCAAGACTGCGCCTCCTCACATTGCTTCTCTTTATGGGCCTTGGCGAATGAGGAAAAGAGAGAGAGAGAGAGAGAGCGCAGATTAGATCGCTGTTGTTTTTTAGTCGAGAGAGGCGATGGGGTAGTCTGGTGGGGGGCGGGAGGGTGCAGTGAAGGCCAATTGGGGGAAGGGAGGGAGGGGAGCGGAGATTAGCAAATAACTGGGCCATGGGTAAACACTCAGCAGCGCCTGGCATCATCCAATCAACGACAAGCAAAGTACTCCGAAAAAGCTTTTGATATGACTATAGCCTCCCCTCTCTCTCGCTCTTTCTCTCCCTTCTCCTCTCCTTCGCTCCAATGGCCTTGCCTGCCTGTAATGCCCCTGACCCACAATCCAATACTGCGGGCGAGATCCAGCCAAGATCCCACATAGAGAAGTCCGTGGAGCAGAACCGGGGACACGAAGAAGTGGTTTCGGCCAATCACAGATCAAACAGAAAAGATTGGCAGCCAACCAGAAACGAAGAAAGACAGGACAGCAGTGCAAGAGCCAACCTCAGTTAGCAAGCAGACTCCATGCAAACTAATCCAAGGCTACCAAAGTGCTCCCAAGTGTTTTTTGACTATTAACCCAATATATCAATTTGGATAAAGGAGGAAATTGGGTAAAAGTAACTGCTGCTCGATGCACAATAAAACTATTTAAACGTGCCAGCCAGTGTGTTGTAATATTATTTAAAGGGCCCATATTAAGCTAATTTGTGATAAATGTTATAATGTTGTTTCCTTATTACAAACGTACAGAGTTGTGTTTTGTGTGTGCTGCATATTTAGGCTTGAGTTCTCCTCTCAAATGGACACTCTGTTCCACTTTATGATATCCTGGTAATACAGGAAGTGCTCCATTGTGTCTTTAAACTTATACACCTTCACTAGAATCATTTGGGGTCATTTCAGCCCGGGGATTCCCAATCTCTCCTGAATTAAAAGGTAAACGGTACATGACGTGACATCACAAGGTGGAACAGAGCATTTTGAGCTTTGGAGATGTAGACAGACTAATAAACCAGGATTACTCAGACATGCGTGAATGAAACAAAACATGAGGTAATATAGGTAATATAGGACCATAAAAAAGCAAACGCCTCAATGCACAATAAGACTATTTAAATGCGCTAGCCAGTGTGTCATAATGTTATTTAAGTCTGAGGGCAATCACGGGGGAGGCTGGGCAGGGTACGTGTTGTTTCTGAGTGGAACAGAGTTAAGGGGGGGCTTACGGGGGGAGGGGGGCATTTTCCTGGCAATAAGGCCCAGCGAGTGATACCGAGACAAAGTGGAGGATGGTAGTTCCAACTATACCCCTCGCATTATCCTGATACGCGATACCTTACATTTAATAGTCTACGCGGGACCCTGGGTAATGCTATAACGCAAGAAGGCAGGAGAAGAAAAAAAAAAAAGCAGAGATAACCATTTCAGCCTAGAAATCGATTTTACTATTGTGAATGAAGATTGCGCGGTGAGATGAAATTCAGAACTAGCATTGTTATGAAGTTTTTGATTTCACAGGCTTGGATGGTAGCAGAGACATGAATATTTAATGCCGTGTGGAAAAGATAGCAGAAAGTCTTGTATGGATTTGTACTCCGCTAACTGAACGCGTAGAAGGTCAGTGTTAGTCTAAATGTCTCTGGGTGTTGTCACTAGCTTTGCACTTCCTTCTATTGTCCAATTCTTTCCATTTTTTTTCCCCCTCTAGGAGTCTCCAGCGCGGCTCCTGACTTTTTCGCCTTTCCCCACAACATTAATCAGAAACGATCTTTGTGTGCGCGCTATTAAGTCTGCCCTTGTTTTTTAAAGCTGTTGTCAGAAACCCAAAGAAGGGCAAAAATCTGTAATTACTTTTTTTTTGTCCTTTTTTCAAAATGGCTTCCGGCTCTTTGACCTTGTTCAAAATACTAAAAATGTAAATTAAAAATAGTCTCTGCTTGAGTAGAGAGAGAAGCCAGGACTTGCTTCAGATAAACAGATTATTGTGAGTATGCAAAAGCTTCCAATTAAGCTTTTTTGAATCAGGAACGTTTGAAACTGGTTGAAAAGTCATAATAAGTTACTATAGGCAATTAAACCTTATACAAAAACTGGCCCTCAGCTAGTGTAGATTATTATAATTGGAAAGCCTTAAGCAAATATTAAGCCGAAGTTAAAGTCATATTTAAAATGAATGTATTCCATCTACAATATTAGAAGCCCTCAAACAGCATTTGTACCTCAGCCCATTAGTGACCTTTCCAGAAACGCTCATTAAATTCCACCTGCTAACATCAAGTTATTAGATAAAACCGCATAGTCTCACAATGGTAAAAATATGCTACAATATAATATTAACCTTTGTGAGATGCTCTCTATAACTAACAGAAAAAGTACGGTATGTTAAGTACACAAGAATGGATTTCTTCATATAGCAAATAAAAAGAGAGTACATTCAATAGCTTTCACAATTTGAATAGATAACATAAGGCTATCTCAATACAAGAATCAATTGGTGAATACATTTGTAAAGGTCCACTATGTGACGTTTCTGGCAGCTGCCGGCGTGTATCCATGGGAATTTTATTGTTTAACTGCAATGTTCCAGAGTATGGCAGAAAACCATAAAGGTGCACTGTATATCATTTTGGTTGGGGCTGCATCACCTTTGCTCTGCTTGGAATTATCATCATCATCTTTATTCCGGACTCATGGTCCACTTTTAAAACAGACAATCATACCAGTGTCTCCACATATTGGTTTTATATCTTATTGCACTGAATCTCACATTTGTGAGTGACATTATTATTTCATTGTCTGATTTGTTCAGTCTGCAGATAAAACTGTACATTCAAATTCTAAGTGCAGCTTGCAAAGTCTTCACTCGTGCAGTAACAAACATTTCAGTCACACTCGTCCATCGTGGCCTCCTCAAAAGCACCCTTAAAGCGTCATTGTAGGCCACCTGCAGTCTTTGCAAACTGGCTTTTTTATAATTAGTCCAGAGGTGAGCTCTGTACAATGGTGTACAATAAGATTTAAACAATAACAACTTTACATCCTTTGTACAAGAACCAAACTTACACATAAGAGTATTTGCCTGAGCATAAAGTGTCCTACACTGTCTATACATATCATCATCATGTGACATGTGATGATATGGCCCAGATATTAAATTTTTGTTGTAGCGGCAAAAGTCAGAGAAATCTCATGTGCTTATCTTCTTTGGTCCTACAGATCATGACCATACTCTTGGTTGCATTATACTTTATATCGTGCTCCACACTGTAAGCTGAACAGAGGTTAAGTAGCAGCTGGAGACCAGCGGAATGTTCCACAGTATGACATTAAACAGCTCTACCTTACGTTATTCAGTTACAGGTGGTTTTATGGCCAAAAAATACCTACAAAACAAGCATTCTGACTGAGTGGGGTTGCCTCTCCACAGATTCCAGACAAAGAAGTAACATTTCCACGGAGACAAGTGTTTGATGCACCCTCCACCAGAAAAGTTACGTAATGCACCTTTAATTACATTGTACTGCAAACTTTCTGAACAAAAAAAACAAGGCTAGTTATATTTCCCATACTGTGTAGTTTAAATCAATACAAAATGTTAAGCAATTAAGCAAAAATAGTCTAGAGTTAAAAATAAAGCTGCTTATTATTTATATTTTCAGCTTATCTGAAAAGTGCTCGTCTAATAATTATTCCTTGTTGTGTTCACATAATTGGGTGACCACTTTAACCCAGTGCTTGTTAATGCTATGTAAGTGCTTGGAACTTAAAAGTGCGCTTCTGACAGCTGGGAGTTGAACCGCTAACCCCAACCAGCGCATCCTCCACAGCCTCAGCCTCATTGTAATGCATGGAAATTCTGGATTCCGCTGCGCACTTAACCCCTTATTCTGTACTGCTGTGAAAAACGTTGCTTTCCTCTAGGCATTGTCACTCCCACCAAACAGTAGCTAGCAAAAGCCCCAGAGGTCGTGTCCGGAGTAACCCAGGATCACTTCATCTCTGGGGGGGATGAGGAGGAGAGAAACTTGGCTCTTCTCCAGGACTACCGCTACCTTCTCTGGTTCAGCGTCACCCACTGCCCACACAGGTTAGCTTGACATTGGGCAGGCCACAGTCAAGCTAACCCCTGATTTTATTTTCTGCATGGACAGAGGAACAGGGAGGAGTCTGAGGAGTAACCAAAACAAAACATAGCACATCTTGTTTTCCCTTATCTCTCCTGTATACACAAACTGACTCTGGCATTGGCGCTGGAGGACTGTGGCTACCCCTTTAGTGCGAATCAACAAGACTGTCCATTTCACCACTGCATTTTATATGAGAACTCTGCCTCTGCCTCTGCCTTCCCCCCACAGCCTATGTATTTATGTGACAACCAAATAGTCCCTCCCTATTTTTGTCATCTTCACAGTGAGTTCAGCACTACCCACAGGCTCAGAAATAAATTACTTAGAAATGGCCAGAGAATCTGACATTTCATTTTCTTGCGTTTATTTATGTTTTAATCAGCATTTGGTGCGTTAAAAGTCCATGCCAGCGCTGTATGTTTATGTACTCTCTCCTGCAGGCAGGTGTTTTTTGCTGAGCTCTGGGTTGTGAAAGGAGCTAGACCTTGAGGGCAGTTATTTTTCAGCTGTATGGACAATCTGTCTCAGTTTTCCTCTGACAAGAACTGTCTGTATGTCCGCGTGAGTTTTCAGATTGATGTGAGCTAGCTCCTCGGTGTCAAGAGCTAAATCTATATATGTTTTTCGCCTTTTCATTAGAGCTGCAGAATATATTGCAAAAGCGAACAGAATATTTAACACAAACACTAAAGATATTGCAATAATAAAGGTATTACCTTGCTTATTCCTGCGTTCTATTCATAGCTTTGTTTTAGACCTAGTCCTGTCTGGTTGAGCTTTGACAACATTTGAATTGCAAATAAAAATATATATATTTCTGTATAATTTCACAGTCTACTAAAATTGTAAGATTGTATATTACTGCAAAGCTTGCCTGTTCAAAAATGCCTTCAAACTGCATCTTCTTTTTATGTTTCTTCATTTGTGTTGTGTCTTGAACTGTGTGAAGCATCTTTAAGTGAGAGAAGTGCTATTATTAAAAATATTTGTTATTGATTATTATATTTAACGGTTATGAAATCTAGCATGCTTTGTCCCTTTTTGTATGTGTAATTTTTGTACATTTGTGTGTTTGCTTCACAGCTGCCCAAGGAGAGGAGCGGGAGTGTGCCTTCACAGACCAGCAGCAGCAGTTGGAGGTGGAGCGCGTGGCGGGGGGCGAGGGCAGAGTCTCTCCAGAGAACACCACCATCCGCTGTGCCAAGGGCAACCACTGCTTCGGCCTGTGGGAGAAGAGCCCCCCGGGCGAAGTGCGGCCGGTCAAGCAAGGTACAAACAAAAGCGCAACATGTGACCAAGGCCACACCATGCGTTCACTGTTTACATACAGAGGTCATTGAGGAGGATTGTAATAGCACCACTTCCACTGTTTTTATGGTCTGGTCTGGTTTGATATAATAAAACTTCATCATTGGTTAAACATTGAAATGTATACACTACCAGTCAAAACACCCTCTCATTCAATATTTATATTTTTATTTTTTATATGCTTACAAATTTTACATTTGATATACATACAGAAGACATTAGGCATGATATATGGAATTATTTGTAAAGAAAAAAAGTTAAATAACTCTACAAAATATTTTTCGACAAAGCAAAAGATGGGTAATTTGAGGATTTGGTTAGTAGTAAACATAGAAAGAACTGTGAATTAGAAGGTGAATCCAAATCTTTGACTGATTGTGTATGTTTAGTCAAGGAATTTTTTTGTTGTTTTTTTTTTTTATTTGGGCAGTGTGAGTTCAATGTTCAGACTATTTATAAATTAGCCTACTTAAATAAAACACTTGACATTGCAAACACAATTTTATTTCTTTAACAAAATCCCATTCCAAAACTAGCAAATGGATGGAGTGAGAAACCAACTCAAGTGCCCTATAAAATTTGTTAACTAGTGTTGTGTCTTTTATAAAGTCAAAAATGTGAGTCTTTCTTCAAACACAGATTTTCCTGTTTTCTCTGTAATTGTGTTAGCCCGTGCTGCTGTCTGTCTCCGGAGCATGCTCACAGTGCTTAGTCTGTCTTAATCTGATTAAACTGTGTACATACAGCTATAGTTTGACATTAAATTGCATTATTCAGTTGTGTTAGTCTGATTAAGAGACATTACGGGCCCCCAATCTGACTAGGACCTTCACATTCATTTAAAAGTGGTCTCATCTGAGTAATGTGAAGTCCAGTCTATCTACATACATATTACAGTCAATATAATTGGTTAACTGGAGTTGTAACTATACTCAGAATGCAATGGTGCAGTGTTAAAACAATTCAGCATTTATTATATTTAGTAGTTCCTTTGTAGTTCTGCGTTTTTACCATTCCTCTGCAGCAGCTAAATACACTATTGTAGCTGTTTTAAACATAACCTTGCAATGTTAGTGCAAAATATATTCTAAATTCTGACCAGCCAACATTTTACTGATACTTTGCTGCTGATGCCATCAACATTCCCAAGGGGTATGATGTTAACTATAGGCATTGCTCTGGCTGAGGCTTGTTAGACTTTAATCTGAGCTTTATTTTAACTTAATCTGACCAGAAAAAGATGATTTAGTTAGATCTACAACAGTGGAGCGGATGTGTACTGTTAAACATGTCTCTCACACATATAATTACAGTGACAGGCTAGCTAGCATTATCCAGCAGTTTTTCAGTTAGTCACTCTCACAATTTTTGTTGAAAATCAAACTCCTAACAGGACCATGAACACTTGTATTCAGCACAGGCTCCTGGAAATTTGAAAATTGTTTAAATTCATTTTGTATTTTGTATCTTAAAACATTTTTGACAGTGTTTGCTAATGATTGCATTGTGTCACCATGGTAACTGCTGAACATTCCACCATAGAAATACATGTAGACTATAGACTAAACTATCAATGTCCCAGTTCACTAAAAATGTTTGTCGCGTTTCTCGTCTCAGGTTGCTGGCCCTACCTGGGTGATCGTCTGGAGTGCCGTGAAGACCGCTGCGTTGTGACCAACCTTCCCCCTCAGATCCAAAATGGCACCTACCACTTCTGCTGCTGCGGCAGCGACATGTGCAATGTCAACTTCACCGAGGACTTTCCACTGCCCAGCCCCACCACCGCACAACC
The DNA here is from genome assembly GCF_026225935.1 of Boleophthalmus pectinirostris. Taxonomy (NCBI): domain Eukaryota; kingdom Metazoa; phylum Chordata; class Actinopteri; order Gobiiformes; family Gobiidae; genus Boleophthalmus; species Boleophthalmus pectinirostris. Next base: position 10,618,692 of record NW_026570994.1, on the reverse strand, counting down.
CATTAGTAAGTACCAGGACTACTACTACTACAACTACTGCGAGATATGTAGTTGCAGTGGGCTACTTGTATGTTACTTTATTATACCTTTTAATACTTATCATTGAATATATGGCAGATGGGACAATAATTTAGGGGGTTAATATTTATTGTGGGTACATTTTCTTTCTACTAGTGGGACGTTTTTGGTAATTTTTTCAGCAGTATAATAAGATCTAAGCAGGTTGAATTATGAAGTAAAAGTATACAATCTAATATACTAATATACTAAAGCGTTACTCTAATATACAAAAGTGTTGCAATCTGCTATTCATCTATTGCAACGATATTTAACAATATTGCACATGTAAAATACTTTGGGGATAATTCTGCTTTCAGGTTTGTTTTCAGTATTATCGTTTATTGTCTATATTTACTTGAGTAATATATCTCACTTGACAAGATGTGTTGTTATCATGACAGGCCTACTCAGTAATGGAGCTTGGAGCCAGTTAATAGGGTAGCCAGAAGTTTAATAAGTGGCTCCGAAGAAGTTTTTAACAATACAAAAGCTGCAGTACTCATTTTTTATAAACAGCATCTATAGCATTCAATTAATCTTGTGCTATGGCATTCTTCTCATTTGTCCTGAAATATTATAACATTATAATCACATTACTCAAAATCCATGTCTCTCGCTGTCTTCTTGGAATACATTTTACCAAAAAGTGTGAAGCTTGGAATCAATATATTTATTCAATCAAGATAGCATTGTGCATACTATCTATCGTTGTGAAACTATCTTCACCCTGTTTCTGCTGTGTTATATACAAGTATGCAGCATTAACTATTAATCTGACTGGCATATGTTTGATTTTTTTCCTGTTTTAATCCATTGTTGTCAGCCTGTCACAATAACAAATTGACTATACTTTATGCCACTTATTACAACAAAATACCCCAAATCTCCCCATTTTCACAAAGAAAGTGTACCCACGATAAATAAGGAGCCCCAAAATATATTACAGTTATCATATATTGAATGATAAGTAAATATAGTAATTATCGTGACAGGCCTACATTGATTACATGAGTTACAATACATTTTGCCACACATTAGTTATAAAACAAGTTATAAACCTCGATATTGTAAACCTGCTGAATACATTGAAAGGAAATCCGTTTGACTTCCTCCTGGTGTTTCACTGAAGAGAAAGCGTCATAGGAGCCCTCTGTATTCACAAATAGAAGTTTGATTTGAGATCATGTTCTCATTTATAGAAAGTGATTAGAGCACTGCGCAAAGACCACCTGCTCCAGCCCCCACCTGCTCTGCCGCTGTGAGATCATTGCACTAAAGAGCTTCACTTTAAAAAAGCGCTATCTAGATTAGCATAAACTATTACACAAGCACTTACGTAGAGATGGTTCCACCCAATGTCCTTTCAAACCATTACAGCCAGTTCCTTAGGGAAAAACTAACATGTAAACAAACATTTCCTCTCTGCAGTCGGACTGGGAGGGTGGTATGTAACAAAAATGTACACAAGACAATGGCACTGGTCTTTACAGTATGGAAAGGCAAAGCTCCTAGGAGGAAATAATGAAAGGATGTCTGATATAATCTCAAATCCACACCTACTTAGCAACTTTGCACTCCCCCTCCACAAGGTGAATTCAAGCGCCTGTCGATAGGTGCTTGCAATGAACCTTGGCATCTGTGAATCTCGGAGAGGAGTCGCTATGTGCGTTTCAGAGATAAGCTGGAGGTTTTCAGCATCTTGACTTTGGCTAAGAGGCAAATGGGAAGAGCTGATAGTGAGCTCATTATGCACAAGGTACATTCTGTATCTTGTTTGTTGTATGAAGAAAAAACAACGTATTGTTAATTGTTCTTTCCTCTCAGGGTTTAGCTGTGAAAGAAGTGTGTGCATGAAGAAGGGGAGGGGTGCTGTCCCATCTCTCCTGCCCACACACACACACACACACACACACACACACACACACACACACACACACACACACACACACACATACACCCACACATAGACACACACGTTAAAAGTCCATGTCGTCGCTCTGCATTCCGCAGATTACAAAGCGTCTGCTGTATGGGGCTGTCTGCGGGTGTGAGGGTGACGGCTGCCCCTCGTGCATCAGGGCAGCAGAGCAACCATGAAGTTACGCTAACAAGGCAGAAAGATCAGTGTCGTCTTACACTAAAGTTAGTCATGTTTTGTTTAGAGTGCCTCATGACGTGTCTGGACATGTTACAGAGAGCTAATGGGTGTCGGAAATAGTTGTGTTTTTGACTGATCCTGTGCCAAGTGAAGTGGTGACAACATTGAATGTAATGCGATCGTCTGAGTATGTTACAAATGCACTGTTGTTTTCTATAGAGATGGTGCTGTTGTGGGATCTTCGCTGTGTCTGGGGTGTGTCTGTTAGTCACAGGGCTTCCTGTGCGGGCCACCTCTTCTTTAAAACTCATTGACCTTGACATTTGAGGGGGACTGTTGGGGTTGTATATGCGTGTGTTGCCCCCTGTGTGTGCTCATGCGTGCTCATGTTAGTACGTCAGTCAAAGCTACCCTAAGGCTCTAGAAGCCATCAATAATAGATAGAGACGGTGTCTCTCAGCAGCAGCCCCACTCTATGCACTGTACCAATGTGTTTGTGCACAGTGCAGACTTTTGGACCAGGAGGGCTGGAGTTTGTGTGGAGTCTCCAGAGAGGCTCTTGCAGCTGATGCTCTCTTTCATTAATCACTAAAAGCAGACAGCTCAAGCAGCAGCAGTTTCAGCTCTGCTCTTACTTCCATCATCTGCCCATACTGTTCTGAATTTACATACTTCTCTCCATTCGCTTCTCACACACTGGAGATCCTCTGTCTTGCTCAGCTTTCCAGTCTGTTGACCAGGCTTCATGCTTGTTTGGCTTAATTGGCTTTTTTCTCTGTGTGCTTTGCCACATGCCTGATTGTCCATAAACATACTTCACACACACATGTAAAGTATTGACTGTTAAAAGAGTAAGGCTGTGTGAAAACTGCACAGTTCAAGCAATTACTGTGCTACTTTTGCAGACCGAGATGGAGAAATAATACAGGAGTTGAATGTTGATTCAGTAGTGAATTGATATTTCAGTCAAACAAACACTGATGTTTGATGGGTTTGTTGGAGCCACAGTGCCTCACTCCAGACTCATTATGGTAGTCTCTTCTCTTTATTACGCCTGTTCACTCTATGAGAGGCTTTAATCAATGAACCAACACAACATTAGCATGTTAGAGTGCACATAGACAGTTGGTGGGTCTGCCTGTACTGCTGCTTATGCCTGCTCATAGATTAAGCCCGGAATGCTGTGGATCATTTCATCTTTCCTTTCAAAAGGTCAAACTTTGATTTGCACTTGTGTTTTGATGTGTCCCCCCTGTAGCCACCCGCGCCCTACGCTGCGAAGAGACAATAATTATCGCCCTGGCAACAGTCACCGTAATGGTGGTGGTTGCTGTAGCAGCTTACTTTGGCTACCGCATGATGCACGGTGAGTTACATGGCATTTATATTCTGTTCGTGTTTTTGGTAATTTGGCGTTTCATAAATGGATTTCATTTGGAGGTACGTGGATTAAATGTCTTGTGTAATTTTCTCTGTGTGTGAGCAGGAGATGGTAAACAGGGCCTGCACAACCTGAACATGATGGAAGCTGCCGGATCGGAGAGCTCCCTGGACCTGGACAATCTCAAACTGCTGGAGGTCAGTGGTGGTGCTGCCGCTTAGACCAGTCCACAGTATTTATAGTGTGTGTTAAAGAAGCATCTGTTCTTCAATTGAATCAGTTGTGGCCCAGACAAGAGCCAAAGCTTAGAGTGCAGTGCTGCAGCCTGCTAGCACTCTGTACTCTGTAAATCTAACTCAATATGTCTATGGGGATTCAGGCCTGCAGTTAACCCAAATTATTTTATGCCAGCTAAAACATTTACTTTTAAGACTGCTGATAAAATTTCAGTCTAGCTTGTATGCTTGTATTTTGAAAACTGAAAGAGCTTTAAAAAATCACATGACAGCAGCATTAAGGAATTAAAGGTGCATTGTGTAACATTTCTGGTGGAGGGTCTGTTAAATCCTGTTCTCCATGGAGATGTTATGCTTTGTCTGGAATGTTTCACAGTATGGTATTAAACCTTTCTATCTTCATGGAGACCAGACCAAATTACATGTCAGATCTGTGGAGAAGCAGCCTCGCTCACATGCCTGATGATGATATGATATTTTTGAGCTATGAAACCACTTGTAATTTAATAAATGTAAAGTAGGGCTGTTTAATGTCTTACTGGGGAACATCCCAGGCAGAGCCATGACATATGCATTGAAACAAGCAGGTGATGGACCCCCAACCAAAAAGTTACATAGTGTACCTTTAAAGAATTCAAGAGAGAATCCTCTTTTAACAGCAGATTGGTCCTTCTCTACACCCAAAAATCCAGTTTGCTCAGATCGACCATTTTCGGAGGATAAAAGAATGTAGCATTGATTCAGATGTGCAGTATTCTTTACCGTCTGCAATAGCTTTACATGCAGCGAGTGTTCAAACCCACAGGAAGGAGACCGGAGGGAGACAGGAGAGGAGAGAGCAAAGGCACTAGTGAAAAAACGCCTGCCCAAAATACATCAAGGTGTACAGTTACTTTTGTTGTCTCAATGTGACTTTTATCACCTGATCACAACAGCTCAGATTATGTGACAAGTCCTGCTGCAAAAATAGGAGTTTGATTACGCTGAAATAAAAACTTTAAACTGGATACGGATGTGGTAGAGCTCAAATTGTGATATGAAGTCAATGAGATCTAATAATACCATTAATGGCAGGAGAAACTGTGAAATAATGCTACAGTGTAATATAAAAGCATCGCTCCCATCAAAGGCGTATCTGACTTTGTCCAACAGAAAGGCGTTTACAAGGATTTTTCAGTGTGTCAGATAAAAGCCACTGTCACAGCTGTATTCACTGTTATAAAAATAGTTTAAGGCCACATGCAGTCTTATCAGCTCTGACAAAATATGGCAATTACAAAAACATTTACGGCTGGTATAATTTCTTTTTAATCTATGTTTTAACAGTGGTTCCACATCGTTAGGTTACTCTAAGTTGTATTTTGAGTATGTTCTGAATTTCAAGTTTGATGCTTGCTGCACTGAAATGCTATGAGGTGGTGGAGTCTGTAGCTCTACAGCTCTGTAGTGTAGAACAGAAGTCAATGGATTATTGTTTTATTACTTTGTTTTTAGATCAGTGTTGTGGTTAAAATTGGTAATGTCATTAGGGGTTTGCAAAAAATATTGATATATTGTGACTAAATATGATGATACAGTATCAATATATCGACAAGGGTATATTTTATTAAATTAGTTTGTAAGAGTGCTACAATTTTGTTGCTTGTTTAGAGAAAAGTAACTTGTTTATGCAATAAATTTGAAGATGTGATGATACCCAGCCCTACCTCTCATGTTAAAATTTAAATACCTGAAATATCAATATGTCTTCTGTAAGAGATAGACTCACCATTGCTAATCAACAAACCAGACAAACAACAAATAAATGTGAAAATAATGTAATGTACAAAACTTGTTGCAACATTTATGCACAAACTCCTACCTTCAGTCCATTCGAGAACACTGGTATCTTTTCAGGCAGGAGTTGAATTCAGAACTCGTCCTTGCATCTTATCAATACACGCACACAGTCTCTCACATCCCGCTCAGCGCAGAGGCAGCTCTTTTTACAGACTAAACAATGGAAACTAATGAGAAATGAGAGCTTTATACAGAACATTAAGGGTATCCATGTATTTTAAAGGTGTGCTATGTCAAATTTCTGCTGGACATGTTATTGCGTTGCCTGGTATGTTCCACAGTACAGTACACTAAGTTACAGGTCAGATCTATGGAGAGGCTACTTCCATGTTATTCAAGTTCTTTTTTCAGAAATAAGAACACTACTAATTGAATAAAAACAAGATAGATGAATTGCAAGTTATGAGTTAATACCATACTGTGAAATATTCCGTGCAAAACTGAAACATCACTGGAAGTTACACAATGCCTCTTTAAAGCCACTATTCAGAAAGTAAAAGCAATTGGCATTTTTACCAGATTATTTTGACCTTAAGGGCACACTGCGTTCTTGCTAATTCTATCTCTCACCGAAAGACTTGTTTATAAATGCTTTGCTAGGACTCTCTGTTCTCCTAACCTATTTCTATTTTCTAAGTTCATTCATATATCTGTATTGATTTATTTGCAGCTGATTGGGCGTGGTCGCTACGGCACGGTATACTGCGGTTCCCTAGACGAGAGGCCAGTAGCTGTAAAAGTCTTCACTGCAGCCAATCGGCAAAACTTTCTCAACGAATGCTCCATCTACCGCCTCCCCCTGCTGGAACACGACAACATTGCACGCTTTGTGGCCGCGGACGAGCGCACGGGACCGGAGGGGCGGACCGAGTACCTGCTCGTCATGGACTACTACCCTCATGTGAGTATTTTGGCTATGGAAAAATCGGCACCAGCGAGCAATTTCAAACAGACAAATTGCAGCTATTAACATTTCACCCATCTGTTTGTCGCATATGCGCTAACTGCATCAGGCGTGATTGTTCAAAAAAACTAAGTGCTTTGAGTGTGTGGAGCCTTGGTGCTAAATGGGAACATCAGCTGACCACAAGCCAACCAATCAAAATAGCCCTCTCGTTGTGTTGCCTTCAGTGTAATTCATTGGTTTTCTAAGTAACGCGGGGCAAGTGAGGACAGCGAGACCACGGGCATGCCTCACTCAAGTAAATGATAATATAATTTATTTAAAAACGAACAGATGCAATTTAATCTTGTTTAGTGGCGGATGCTCGAATGGCCGGTGATTGATTTCTGGAGTGAAAGAATGAAATGTCGCTATGTGCGTTTTTCATTTTGTAACTACGGGTTAGTGCCAGAGCTGGAATTGATTATCCATTCTGTTGGATAATAATTAGGGAGGAATGCAGCGATTATCGATAATTTCTGGTAAATGATTTCATAGCGTTGATTGACCTTTCATATGCCATCACGGCTAAAACTACTAAACTAAAACTAGCAGACATTTTTACGAGGAAAATTGGTAGTCTCACTTTGCATCACTTAAAGGTGCACTGTCTAACTTGTCGGTTGGGGCTCTGTCACTTGTTTGTTTCTATGGATATGTAACTGCTCTGCCTGGAATGTTCCCCAGTATGACATTAACAACTCTACCTTACATTTATTCAATTACATGTGGGTTGGGGGTTTTTATGGCTCAAAAATACATAGAAAAACAGGCATTCTGACTGTGAGCAGTGTTGCCTCTCCACAGACCGGACCTGCAACTTGGTCTTAGTATGACCTCTATGAAGATAAATGTTTAATTCCATGCTGTCAAATATTCCAGACAAAGCAATAACATGGAGAAAAGCATTTGACGGACCCTCCACCAGAAAAGTTACACAATACACCTTTAAAAACTGAACCCTACGCTGTTCAAAAACACTGCTTAAATATGAAAAACACGCAATTAAGTGACAGTTTAATTTGATAAATTGTGTAAAAGAAAATTATTAATCTGGAAAGTATTTGTGCCACCATTGTTTGAACGAAATCTGTGGGAAACACTGAACTGTATTATGAGATAGCACACTTTTTCAATCATATTTTGTGTTGGCGATCTGCCCACATTGGCCTTTCGTGTGTCTTTTCCTGGTGAAAGTAGTACTTGAGGGATGCATAACTGGAGCCACTCAAATCTAATATATGGTTAACCTTATTCTAACTTTTCTTTTAAAATACCATGTTCTGTTGAAAAGCTGAATAATGCATAGCCATAGTCTGCCATTTAAAAAGTCTACCTCAAATCATTTACGCAATTTTCTCTGACAGTAAAAAATGTATAGCGCATTTGAACAAAAAAGATTGAAGGATGTCTTGGTCACTTTATCATCTGTAACCTTTTTAGATGTGTTTTAAATAATCTCTTTTTCAGTTCTTTTTCCTTCTTCTTCCATTTAAGGGCACAAAGCAGCTGGGGGCTAAAACGTCAACTTTGTGTCCTAGGCGGGGTGCTTCCAGTTTATACAATGAACAATTGGTCACAGGAAAACCATGACATGACAACTATTTAGAAGAATAAAAATTAACCATTTCCGCTAACCATCAGTAACACAGGGAGGACTACCGTGATCGTAACAAATTGCAAAGACTGCTGTTTTAACACTGATGGCCTGCTCCGATTCCGAAGTAAATTTTCCATTTATTTTTCCCCATAGACTTTTCAAAAAATTCTAATATAAAGAGTTCAAAGGCATACTACGTCATAACTTAATATCCATAATGCGGATGTGTTATGCTACAAAAGCACATTTAAAATGCAAGATTCTGAAAAAAAAGAGATCTTTAATAAAAATTTTAGTTATTATGGATATTTGTTACCACATTCCCACATCTATCTCAAAAATTATTGAGAAATTTACTTGTGGAACTGGGAGGGTGGGCTGTCACTGCTGACCTCCATTAAGGTAGTAATTCAGTATTATCTGTGCAAAACAAAATTATGTCTCCTAGGGATCTGATAAAATCTGCTTAACCTGTAGACCTTTAGACCTCTACAGACATACTCTGAAATACATGTGATTCTAATTAGTTTAGCAGTTCATATTTCAGTCTTCTCTCAAATGTTAGGGCTCTTGGATATATCCAGAGTGCTCACAGAATTTTGATACCACAAATTGAAAATCAAATCGCCATACTTGTCTGGAAAATCACAACTCAATATTTCCCCACGATGGTTGAGCCCTGGAGGACATGCATGCACACTTGAAGGAAACTGCTTGTGTTTGAAGGGCTGCACTGCTATCATATATTGTCTGTTGACTCGTCTTTGAAGTGACAATCCCGCAGTCAGCTCTTTCTCTCCCCCTCCTCTTGCTCTTCTCAGCTGTCAGTTGTGTAAAGCCATGTCTGATTTTGATTTCCTCTGTTTCTTCTCCACCTCCCTTCATCCTTTCTCGCCCTTGTGGACCCGTCTGTCGGCCATCTTGCCCAGGGCTCCCTGAGTCACTTCCTGAGCGCCCAGACCAATGATTGGGTCAGCAGTTGTCGTCTGGCTCATTCCGTCACCCGCGGCCTGGCCTACCTACACACGGAGCTCTTCAAAGGAGGTGAGTGAGGGGCGCTGTTAGATTTTTATTACAGCAAGTCCAATACTTGTGTGATAAAGTGCAAGCAGTTTTGACTAGATCCCATTCAGGAAAAAATATATTGACTGTGGAAGGTTAGGCCAATCAATTACAGGTGCTTTATGTAACTTTTGTGCAACATGGTTGTTACCAGATATTCCACAATTTGGCTTTACACTTACCTATCTTATATTTATTTCAACATTTTATTGCAGAAAGTACATTCAAAAACATTAATTTTCACATGGAGCACATTGAAAGATTCCAGGCAGAGCAATAGAATCACCATGGAAACCAGCAGGTCCATCCGAAAATACTGAAAGATATTAAACAGTTTGAAATGCTTGCTAATTATGGATGTTGTCAGATACTGGGAAAAAAATCTACATTGAGAGTAAAAATTATTATTATTATAATTTTTTTTTCCATATTGACTTTTGTTGCTGGCTTTTGTTATTAAGAAATCACTTTTCAGGAATGTCAACATTTATTTAGTATTTTACGGGGTCAGTTCAACCAGTAAGTTGAGAGTGTAATTGATCATTTTATATAGAGTATTCGTTAGACAATTAATAGCTTTATGTTCAAAATTTGTTTATATAGTGTAGTCAGTACAATGTAGGGGTCTGTCATGTGCTAGCAAAAGTGAGTGCACATTTAGGGTAATGCAGCTTTAAGACCCTGACAGCGTCGCTCCACGTGCGTTTTGTTTGGCTCCGAGCTTTTCTACATCCCCACATTTTCTACACATACTAAGTCACCGCATGCACCACAAGCCAAGAGTATTTATAGACTAGCCCCAAGCCTGTGGCCTCAGAGAGAGAGAAATGGAGGGAGGATGAAGCAAGGGAGCGATAAGGATTCAGATGACAAGTGAATATCCTGCGGTTCAATAAAATCATTCTTTAAAGGCTAAAGCTGACAGTTTTTTTTTTTGTTTTTTTTTTTACAATCCTGGCCAGGCATTTCGCCCCTTCTGTATTTTGTTCACAGCCAAACATCAAATAGACAAAGTGCACTTGGAGAGACTGGGAAAGTGGAGACCGGTAGTTATTCTGTTTGTGCAAGCTTGTGACAAAAGCAAAGCTCACAAAAAGGAAAGAATGGCGACCTACAGTGATCACCAGAGCGGTCGGATGGCACACAGAGACCACCAAAAAAAAAGAAACATAGAAAGAACTGGCTTTCTGTGGAACCAATGCCACTGTCTCCAAGCATTTCCCCTCCACGCATTCGTCATCCTCCCCCCTCTGCTCCCACACATCAGCAGTACACACTTGCAGGAGCCTGGGTACTGTCAAAAAAAGTGACGGCTCAGTGTGCCCTCTGCTGGACTGTTTTATAACACAGGCACAGACGACCACGCAGCGTCTTAATCCCATTGTTGATGATTAGATTAGAGGCTTTAGCTGTCTGTTGACATTGCAACTTGGTTTGCTGAACAAAAAGTAATGAGGGGATTTGTTTTCATTAGCAAATAAGTCTTGTACATTGTAGCATCACATCCGCAGAATATTTGGGGAGTGATGCAGGGTTTTAAATATTTAATAGGGGATGAATTAGCCTAGTTAAGTCTTACTCATTTCCATGTATTTTCCAGATTTGTACAAGCCTGCAGTTTCCCACAGGGACCTGAACAGTCGGAATATTCTTGTCAAAGCAGACGGCACTTGTGTCATCATTGATTTCGGCTTGTCTATGAAGCTGACGGGTAACAGGCCAGCACGCCATGGAGAGGAAGAAAACGCTGCTATTAGTGAAGTAAGTGACTAGATCTCTGTATGATTTGTTCTCATCTATGTTTATCCTTATGTGTGTCTTGCTTTTCTGATTTATAGGTGGGTACAATCCGATACATGGCTCCCGAAGTGCTTGAAGGAGCAGTGAATTTGAGAGATTGTGAGTCTGCTCTAAAGCAAGTGGATATGTACGCACTTGGACTGGTCTACTGGGAAACTTTCATGAGATGTACAGATCTATTCCCCGGTGAGCAGCCCCATAAGCATTCCCCTATAGTGCAACGTGAATGAACACAGACTACATATTTATCATAGAGAAAAATCACTGCGCAGTCATAAGTCCAGTCAATATTTCTGCCAAAAAGGAGCTTTTCTAAATACATTTTATTCTCGCTTTTGCACAGGGGAATCTGCGCCAGAATACCAGATGGCCTTCCAAGCGGAGGCAGGGAACCACCCGACGTTCGAGGACATGCAGGTCCTTGTGTCCAGGGAGAAGCAGAGGCCCAAATTCCCAGAAGCCTGGAAAGAGAACAGTCTGGTGCGTTTGTGTGGGAGATAGAATCTGGGTTATAATAGGCAAAGAAGCATCAGCAAATTATGAACTACACCTGTGCTGTACTCTCACTTAACAAAATGCATGTCTAGGCATTGTAGCACCTGGGAATGACATGTCAAATTTAGCCACTACAGTTACTTTGGCTGGAGAGAGTTTCTGTTGCAGTGGGATTTATGTGGTTGCTCTTTCAGGCTGTGCGCTCACTAAAAGAGACGATGGAGGACTGTTGGGACCAGGACGCAGAGGCCCGGCTCACTGCTCAGTGTGCAGAAGAGCGACTTGCTGAACTCCTTCTCATCTGGGACCGATCGAAATCTGTCAGCCCCACCCTCAACCCCATGTCCACCACACTGCACAATGAGAGGTACAAGACTGGAGCATCTGTAGTATACTTTTAATGTGTTTAACTTGAGTTCATTCATACATTCTCTGTGTCTTTTAGGAACCGCATGACACCAAAGTCTGGACCTTACACAGACCACCCCTCCACCTACATAGAGGAGCACGAGGGAGTGGCCAAAAACACACAGGCTGACAGCACTAATGCTGTGAATGGCAGAGCAATGACTGGAACAGGGGAGAGGAACCGCAACTCCATCAACCAGGAGAGGCAGCAGCAGGCCAACGCTCGTCTGCCCAGCCCAGAGGGCAGCAGCACCAGTGGGCCAGGAACCAGAGGAAGTCCCTCAACCACCACCACTACCACCATCTCTGAGTCTGAGGGGCCCACAACAACTGCCACTGTCCCTGTGTGTCTGCACCTGACCCAGGAGGACCTTGAGACCACCAAGCTGGACCCCAAAGAGGTGGATAAGAACCTCAAAGAGAGCTCAGATGAGAACTTGATGGAGCACTCCCAAAAACAGTTCTGCTCTCCAGACCCTCTTAGCCCTGGCAGCTCCAGTCTGCTCTATCCTCTCATTAAGATGGCCAGTGAGGCGTCCGGTCCCTCTGAGCCCCCCGCCCCCATTCCAAGCACCATCTTCCCCCTGCCCAAGCAGCAGAACCTGCCCAAGAGGCCGTCCAGCCTTCCCCTGCGTAACAAGCCTGCTAAGAAAGAGTCCTCTTCCTCCTCTCTGAGGTTTAAGTTTGGCCGCTCGGGTAAGTCCAACCTACGGCAGGTGGAGGGCAACAAGGTGAACACTGGAGGAGCGGTGCCCACTAACACTGCAGTAGAATCCCACAGGCCCAATGGCACCAACAACCTGCCCGTCCTGAGAGACATGCACGTGAACGGAGCTATGAATGGCCATGCCAGCACCATCTCCACCATCAGCAGCGGCTCCACAGGATTCAACCAGAGCTCCGGGGTCCTGAGGTCAGACGACAGCCGCCTTAGCCTGGGGGTCATCACCGCCAGTCCAGATGAACACGAGCCCCTCCTGAGCAGGGAGCGTGAGCAGCTTGACCCTTCCACGCTGCGCTCTGCTCGACCCAATACTAACAACAACAACAGTAACACAGGCCACGGCCAGGGCAACGGAGAGGGTGAGGGGGAGAGTGACACGGAGGAGGAGGGGAACAATACAGAGGGACCAGGCAGAGAAAGCACAGGAGCCCCAGGAGAGAGTTCCGGGTTGGGCAGCACACACCCCCAAGGGGACGCTCCCGTCACCATGAGAGGGGAGGCTCTGCTCCGACAGCCACGAGCTCGCCGGCCCGAGAGACCCAACTCCCTGGACTTGTCCTTCACCACTATGGACCTGGCCTCTCTAGGTGATTTTTAAATACTTGTTATAAGCTCACCACCACAGACTGTGTTGTACAAAGACACATTCAGGCACTCTTCACACACGTAATGCATGAGGATTCCATTTTTTACACTACAAAGATATTTTTCTACATTATCTACATTAGTCTGTTGCATGCCCACTGGTTTGTGATGTGCCACTTTAGAATCTGACCAGTGTCCTTCCTATTCCCCAGGGGAGGGCCTGGTTCAGCCAGATGGGGCCCTGGGTTCAGGAGATAAAATCAAGAAGCGCGTCAAAACGCCTTATTCAGTGAAAAAGTGGCGGCCGACTACGTGGGTCATCCCCACAGACACGCACGAGCCGGAGGTCAATAACAACGGGTCGACCCGTGGGCCAGGGCACAGGGAGAACCGGCCCAAGTCCAGTTCAGCTCTGTATCTGCGAGGGGGGGGCAGTGACACCCACGTGTGACTGCGGACCCCCACAGGACTGAAAAGCACCAGAGCGGTTGGGTTATGTCTGAACTCAGCGAGAGGAAGCTACAAGTGTGGTGTATGGTGTACAGTTTAGGTCTGTTGCTCCTGTGTGTCTTTGACGATGGCATTGCTTTAAATGGAATCCAGCTATGCAGCATTCTCATCTGCTTCTGTTGTCTCCATGCGTTCCTTCATCAACCCCCTTTTGTTCTCATCACTTAAACAGTTCCAAACACGAGCATAGCATCATTTTAAGTGGATTTCCTTTTTTGTATGTGCACTTTGAAAATCAGTGTTTTTTTTAAAAAAAAGTCCTGTCTATCGCGACCATGACAAGAAGTGGTCTCTAAACTTACAAAGGCGATAAGAAACAATCACAAACACTGAGCGTTCTCCTTCCTTTTGTTTTGCTGTATCACGCTCTGTAAAAGAAGTGTCGGTCTTAAAAGACAGAACAAACCATTAAAATTTTGTATTTCCTTAATTTGTATGCAATCTCCTTTTGTTTATGTATTCATTTTGTACCATAATTTTTAATTGTGCAATAGGATGTAGCTTTTAGATGCTTTTTATGTTTTTTATTTTGTTTTACCCCCTCGTCATGTTTTGTTAATCATTGTTGCACTTACGAATAGTCACAATCATATGTAAACAATCTACATTTATCCCTAAATCAAGAGGAGACCAAGGATGACAATCCCTTACTACATCTTCTCTGGACACCTTTTTAAGTACAAAATATTCAATCCTTATTATCAAGAAGTGGATTTTTCCTCTTAACTTCTGCTTGCACAATTCCACAAGAATCCTACTACTACACTACAATCACCAATGTAATCTACGGCGGGGTCTTTTACAATGGCCCACTGTTTAACTTGCTGTACCGCGATCACCTGACCTCACTGTGGACTCTATGTGTGACTGATGAACACTATATAAAGCCCAGATCTGCTCCTTTGAAGAAAAAACCAAACCTGTCTGAAGCACGCTGGATATAAGGTTCTCTGCTTCTCCTTTTTTTTTTTTTTTTTCATCCTGTTTTTGAGTGATTTATTTGTGTGTGAGCGTCTGTGAGGACTGTCTGAGCCTTAGCGCTGTACAGGCGTGCTAAAACATTGTATTTCCTTCTGTAATCTCAGCGCTGCTTCAGGGCATATGAAAAGATCTCATTTATGTTTTTGTAATCTGTAATTTGTAAGAAAAAAACCTTATGTATGTGTATTATTGCATTCATATTTGCATCATTTTTATGAAGTTCTGTTATGCATTCAATGGACATGGCCTTTCCATTGCTATGCGTCCTGTTCGGTACAGTTTCTGTAAACATTTTTGAGTCAATATGAAAATAAATCTCAATAAATGTATGGAATAATTGTTCCCAAGCGTTGGATGTGACTTATTTGCACTTTTGTTTTGGCTTTGCTGACTTTGTTCGTATTGCTTTTAACACTAAATTAAATGAATTGATTTCGACATATTGATTAACCGTATTGGAGTACTCAAAAGTAATCAATACAGCTCACTGTCACTGACTCTTATTTCATAAAGCTTTGGGTATTAAATATTTTTGAAGGAACTCAGTTATCCTTTTTAAGTTTAATCAAAAATTCACACTTACCATTTTGCTCTACAGATTCCCTGTGCAAGATACTCTTATTATCTTTTAAAGTGTTGTCAATACATAGCCCAAATATCCATTTGTCAAATGTTAAGACATTTTGGTCATTAAGGACTGCAATAAATAGCCCATAGCAAAGTGTTTCACAACATCGTGCAGCCAAATGTCTAATTTATCTAGATTTTTGTTCTACAAAATATTACTATGCAGTTCCGTATTTTTATTGGACCATATAAGCCTCGCACAATGAAGTAAAATGAATTTAAACTTAAAATAAATAATAAATAAATATAAATATATATAATATATATATATATATATATATATAATATATATATATATATATATATATATATATATATATATATATATATAATATATATAATCATAATTTATACAAAAATGTGTCATATTACGTATTTCTAAACCCGTTCACCCCGCTGAAAATCCCTGTCAATGTGTCGGTTGCTGATGCCGACACTAGGGGCGACATTTCTCCTGTGCTCTTGTTTATACCTGTCCTGTCTGCTCCACGCGCCCTAGCAACTGCAGCATCAGCACGAGCGCCAGCGACGGGCCTTTACGTCACTCTGTCTCCTGTGCGTCAAGCTGCGCTCACGTCCAGCTCTAAACCACCGGAAACAGCGAGACACTCAAAAGATGGGAAATAAAATCAAACGTAATGAACTCCAATTTCCAGTCAGATCTGTAGAAATATATAACTTTTAATAATGCTATTTACATATAGACTTTTGAAGCTAATGCAGGTGCAGTCTGTAGGCTACCCATTTTTATCTATCAATTTGCTATCTATATTTACATGATGCGAAATTGTGAGTCTATCTATAGCTTAGTTTGGCCTGTTATAAACCCATTAAACAGTCTACAGTTGATATTATTCACCAGGCTATATTTTTCGTTTTATTCTTCCTTACCGTTGCAACATTGAAATTCCCCATTGAGGAACATTGTTAGAATAAAGGTAGCTTATAGCCTAAATGACACATTGAATAATAGACAAAATTAATGCATTATAGTATGATAATCAATAAAGGTGCACATATGTTAGTGTAGAGTGACCAGACGTCCCTATTTACCGGGACAGTCTCAGTTTTGAGCCCTGTGTCCCCGGCCCAGTGGATCTATCTGAAACCAATGATTTGCCCCAGTTTTATACATGAAATGTCCCTGCTGTCCTATTTTTGACCACTTTGATACTTGCCAAGAGTAAAGAGAAGCATAATTGTTATTTGTTTAGGTGAAATGACAGAAAATACAAAGAAAATATGACTATACTGACTAACATGTTAGTCGTGAATAAGTCATGAATGGGCCAAGTGCAGAACAATTTTCCTTAATGGTGCACTCGTTTCACTATTGAATTATTGCCAGCCACTCCTGATTTTAAAAATATGGTCACCCAAAGTTAGTGGCATTTTTCTATAGAGTCACTGAGTTGTTTAAATGTTATGAGACTAATCAAGGTTTAAATCAAGTTTCAATAGAAGAAAATAAGAATTCCTGTAAGATAAATTCCTGCAATCACTGAACAATTTTCAGATGTGTTGTAGGTTAGTTATAATGTTGCACAGTTTTATTTTGTAGCTCAGTTCCGGTTTGCGCGCTGCCTCCACGCGACTTGACCGTGGTCCTCTCTGTCGCGTCAGGCGCAAGGCTAACCAGCATCATCTCCGCCCTCTTCTGCCTATCTCTTCTATTTTCTGTCCGTCTCGTCTTTTTTATCGTCTTTTCCTCGCCGCTAATGCAAACGCACAGATACATTTGGCATTTCTATTCTTTTCTACACCTCATGTTTGGACCTGATCGTGCGAGATAGCCTTTTTTCCGCCTTCGTGCCGCATCAGCCGGGAGAGAAAAACATCCATACACGACAACGAGGAGGAGGCTGGCTGCAACACAGATACGCCCATTTTGACACCTACTGTATCAATACTAAGCTATTGATAAGCTTTTTAAACGTTTTCTTATTTATTTTAAGAGGGCTATTTTACTTGTTGCTTGCTTTTTCTCGCTTCTACCATTTTTTCCACATTTTCCAAAGCGCTGTGTGTCTGTATGCCCCAGTGAGTGCCAGCGCGCCAACCGTGCGTCTCTCTAAGGTAAGCATGTTTTCCATAAATCATTGTCTCCGTAATTTGCCTGTTAAATATTTTTTTTCCCCTTTTGGTGGTTAAAATGGAAATATGTTGTTTTTTTTTTTGTTGGATGGATTGTATGAGTAATAGCACTGTCTGGGCTGGTAAGGTGCACGCTGTTTTTCTAGTAAACACAAATGGCCTACATTATTTGTTTAGCGCACACTGGTGTAAAGGGCACCAGTTGGATTATTTTTTAACATAAAAGCAGTTTTACAATCATCCTCTATTTTAATGTAATTATTATTCAGTGTAGTTACATAGCCAGGGCCTGTTATGATTTTTAAACAATTCATAATAATGTTAAATAAATGTAGGCTGAGTTTAGTACCAGTCCATATTGAGAATCATTTGGTGATAGACTGTGTATTCCAGTTGGCTATGCATCCTCATGAAGCTGTACACTGGACCTTATACAATATGTAGTGTTACTATGAGCTCACTGTTTGTTGTCATGAACTGCTGACTGGCACGCAGATCAAATACCAGTCTACTACAGCTCAATTAGCACTGGAAATACAGTATCCGGCATATTACTAGTACTACAACTATTGAGGCCTACCTCCTCCTGCCCTGTTTACTACATGCACATATGCTGCTGTGTTAATGAATATCAGTCGGGCCGTTCCTTAGCAACAGTGATGTGGTCTGGCCCCCATGCCAAATTTAGCCCCTGGATGTGCACGGCTAGTCCCCCCAGTGCCGCATGTTTGTGTGTGTTTGTCTGTTGTTAGGACAGGGGTAATTACTGCTGAATTTGGGTCTTTTATTAATTAAGTGCATTTGTCATTTGGAATGGGATTCCCCATACACATAGGATATAGTTTGGGTAATGTTGTAGTCTTTTAAAATGGGCAATGGACAGCGTCAGATTGCATATACAGTGTATCTGTAATTAGTGTTTGCGTAAACCAAATCAATAAAATGCACTGTATATATAATTATTTCAACAAACCATTTCAATAAACCTTTAAATTAGTATCAATAGAAGTGTTTCTAGGGCACCTCAGCCTTTCTCCTTATTCAAGCACTTAAGGCCCAGATCTCATGAAATAAACATGAGAGTAAATGTGCTGATGCGGTCCGACACATAGCGCTGGTTAAACATGCATTCACTTAGAGCAGAATCAGGGTCAGTCGGGCAGCGGGCACATGCCCTCAGTGCCCCCCACACTCTGTCCCCATCTAAGCTCTTTATTCCATTAACCAGGGGCCCGTGGAGCCTTACGGAGGGGCCATGTCCACTCTGAGCAGTGCAGGCTGGATTAGGATCAATCTGGAAGTGCTCCCAAACCTAGACAGACAGCCCTTGGCTAATCCCAGGCAGCACCAGCTGCGGGTGTCTCATTTGTTGACATGTTGTTGTTTACATCCTCCTCTTCCTGTATTGTTCTCTGTAGATATCAGCAGCTTTGGTGCCCACTCTGCTTCAGTCTTGTGCTACGTTGCATCGTGGATTCCTCCCAGCCCTGCCCCTCCTCCTGCCTCCCCATTCTCCTGTTGGTCTCCTGCCATCGCGTCCAGCTGTGGCCCACACAGGGCGCGACCGCTGGTGCTCACCTGATTGGTCCCTGGCCTCAGGACGACAGCCAGCACCAGCACGTTCCCTACATGCGGGACAAAGCCACGCAGGTCAGCCTCCTCCATCCTCATGTCACAGAGGTTATATATGTGGTGTTTTCTCGAGACTCAGTGTTTGTTTCTGTCGAGTGAGTTATAAAATGGTGATTAATGCATAGAGGTCAGAATCCATTGCAGGCAGTTGCATCATCTCTGAATAGGTGAACAACTGTGTTCTGAAGCTCATGCTGCATTAAGACATGGGCTCCGCGTTACACCAACAACCTACAAAATCAGCATCTTTACACATTCTATCAGATTTTTTCATTTAGTATGTTGGAAAATTAGTTGTTTCTGCATTATGGTACATAACAGTTTTAAACAGACTTTTATTAGTGTAATTGATTGTCTGTGTTTGTGTTTCAGACCCCCAGGGCCTGGGCAGATGAGAGGAGGAGGGGCTCTCACAAACGCTCGGCCTCCTGTGGGAGCACCGACCAGCTCAAAGAGGTCTGTGTCCCCCTGTCTTTCTCTCTTGTGTCTCTCCTGTGTCTCTCCTGTGTCTCCTGCCTCTCTCTCTTGTTTCTCTTGTCTCTCTCTCTCTTGTGTCTTCATTGATCCTCAGTGGATGTGACATTGCGGTCCTATCTTTCAGATTGCTAAATTGCGTCAGCAGCTCCAGCGCAGCAAACGCAGCAGCCGCCATCGAAGGGATAAAGAGCGCAAGTCCCCTTTCAATGGCAGCCACACTATCATCCAGTCTCAGGTGAAGCCCTGTTAGGAGGGACTAGGTTTTATTTAGCTCACAGAATATGGAAGATGCTCCACTTTTGAGTGTGTCTGTGACTGTGAGGGTTTATGGCCCATGACCCTCTCAGCGGGCGCTACAGTACAGTGTTGGACACCTGTTCCCAGTGGAGTCTGTGGAGCAGCTGTCCTGCTTTCTCTGCCATGACACAATGGAAAAGCACAACTGGCTTTACCATTCAGCCCAGGGATAAAAGAGCATCTGATACTGGTGCTTTTAGATTCATGTTAGTATCTGTTGATAATTGGAAGCTGATTATGAAAACCAAATAATCCACCTATGTATTTAGGACAATAAACGCAACAGCAATTGATGTAGTTTTGAAAAATGTTGATCAAACTTGTTGCAGACTGTACATCCACTTCATCAGGCATTTTTTCTGTTTCTTTTACAGTCCCCTATGCCTAAGACCATCTTGATACCCATCCCTATCGCCAAGTCATCAGCCCCTCGTTTCCGTAACAGTGTGGAGGGGCTCAACCAGGAGATCGAGCGACTCATCATCCGGGACACCCCTGAGAAGGAGGAGCCCATTGTTGTGAGTTTGGTCTATTTTCGTTTTTAATAAACCTATTTTAGAAGGATTAGCTATCACACAGTTATTTTCATGTTTGTACCCCCAGCCTCAGGATGTCCCAGATGGGCACCGCGCTCCCCCTCCCGTGGCCCCCCAGCGCAGCAGCAGCACCCGGAGTATTGACACCCAAACACCCTCAGGGGGCGGGCTGAGCGGTAGCCATAGCAACTGCAGCAGCCGCCCCGACTCCATCTCGCCCTCCTACCTCACAGTTCTGAACGACACGAGTGGAGGCAGTCCGTATGAGGACAAAGGTAGACCCCAGCGCACATGCCCCCCCTGCTGGGAGGATCAGTTACTAACCCTGACCTCCTCTCTTTGCCCCCCTCAGAACTGGGCCCCTGCTCGCCTCTGCCCAAATATGCCGCATCGCCCCGGCCCAACAACAGCTACACCTTCAAGAGAGAGCCTCCGGAGGGCTGTGAGAAGGTCAAAGCCTGTGAGGAGAACATGTGAGTGCAATCAGCCCACACCTCTGAACTTATGCAGAAAACTGTTTTATGAGATCAATGCACAACTTACTGGGACATGGTGAAAAACTCCTGTGTTAAGAGAATTTGGTGGGCCTTCATAGACTAAAATTATCCTCCCATAGTCAAAACAAGCTTTATAACAAATCATACTTTTTGCTCTTTGTATTATAATAAACAATCATATAAAAGAAACTATACTTTACTGCACGTTATATAAAGTAACATTATTCATATATCAATCACTACAATAGTCTCAATACAGATCGATAGGAATCTGTGAGTAAGTAATCCACTTTTGTAGCTATGATAATCTTCTATTCTTCACATTGTATTCTAGTTCCATTTATTATCGCCCACCAGTTTAACCATGTCAACAGCTCCTTCTTCTCTGCTTCTTATATCAACAGGATCCATTGTTTTGTATTGAGTGTTTTGTCTGGTGCTTTCAGACCCAAGCCCCTGCAGGAGATCCCGCCCTTCCTATGTCCCGACCGAAACAAGGTGAACTTCATTCCCAACAGCGGCTCTGCCTTCTGCCTGGTCAGCATCCTCAAGCCCTTACTGCCAGCCCCCGAGCTCAGCTTCCGTCCCGGGGTGGGCCTGCGCAGTCTGTCCCCATCCCTGGTGCCTCTGTCCACTCAGCCCTGCCTGCTGGAGGAGCCTGAGAGCTTTTGAGGTTCCCCTTTTGACATCAACAAAACGTTTGCTCCAAAACAATTGCCTTCAGCATGCCAGCTCAGCTCTTTCTCTGATGTCCTTCTATTGTTGAAGCACTACCCACTGCCTCTCCTCAGAAGTCCGCTCCTGTGCGGCAGTTTGCAGTTCACATCTCATCGCTTTCTTCTACCTTTAGTGCTGGTTATGTTTTTATTTTAAGGCGGAAAGGGCGGAGGACTGACTTTTAGTTCATCATATTATGCCATAGCGCCTTTCCACGGACATATCTCTTTTTCTATCTGTAGTTATTTCTCTTGTAATGAAATATGCCTTCCATCAAGAAAAAAACTTAACCGGTTTCCTTTGGCGACCAAAAAATTGACCACGGAGGCGAATTTTGGTGCTGCCAAATGTATTTTCGTAGCAAAACTTGAAAGGTCACAAAAGAAGACATTTTAAAACGTGCCTGATACTTTGGACCGATCCGTTTCCCAAAACAAAGTGCTTGGATCATGTTTCTATCTTGATCTGTGCACTCTGTTACCGTAGATACACAGAAAAGGGGGGCGTGCTGAAATGATACTGTTAAACAACCCGTTAAGAGCATCTGTGAACCAAATCCAAATATGTTTTATACTTTTCAAACCACTCCACAGTCTGTTTAAGATTGTAAAGTGGACAGTCGTTGCCTTCTTGCAGTAGTAGCAGTGAAGCGCTCCCCTCTCTTTGCTGTGTATCTATGGGGAACTGGCCAGGGCTAAGAAACGTGCAGCTTGTTCGACCTGCGTCTGCTCAGCCCCCATTGCTACAGAAGTCCCCCTCTGTCACAGTCCCAGTCACTGCCCCACCCCCCCCTCCTCTGTTCCTCCTCTGATCTTTCTCTCTTTTTTGCTTCCCCTCTGCAGCTAGCTACTGCTCTTGTTCCTCATGTGTTGCTCAGCTTGTGTTGTTGTAGAATGTTAATGCTCGGAAGAACTTGCCTCCCTATGGCCTGCAGGGACAGGAGCGCGGAGAGGTCAACCAAGTCTATCAAAAAGGGACTATTAACATCTAATTTTGTATTATTATTATTATATTATACTATGTTCTCCAAAGAATCAATCAAGTAAAAGCACATGTAAATTTGGACAGTAAATACACATGAATAGTGCAATAGAATGTAGAGTTGTCGAAAGTATCAAAAATCTGATACTAATATAGAAACTAGATACTCATTTAAGCAAGTAGTAACAGTTATAGTATGATTTTGGGTGTTATTAGAACATGCATAAGACCTAATGGTAACATAAAGGAAGTTCTATTGTTTTGTGTGTGAAAATTACATTCTATTTAAAAAAAACAGCATTTTATCATCATTGTAGTATCACAATCTGTATTGAGTACTGAATCAGTCAATCAGTCCCTAAAAAATTTAAATTTTATTATCATGACACAACACTACTAGAAAGCAATGCAAAATATATTTATTATAAGTATCGAAAGTTTTAAATGTTAATTTCATGGTAAATTATCTTTTCCTACTGTGCTGCTTTAGAAAATGTGGTATGTTGATATGGGATGTATCAAAAGACATTACATGTGTAAGGTGTGGCTTTAACTTGACTTTATTTCAATATTTAAAGAAAATAACATTATACTTACATAATTACCAATGAATGACAAAGTAATTCCCTAACATATTTATTTTAATTCCATATAGTAAAATAGTGGTATAGCGAGCAGTGTGTTCTGATTGGTTGATCACCTCCCCACGCTCCGCCCCTTCCCCTTGTATATGTCCATGCTATTGGACCGTGCCTGCTGAGGTGGGTTAGAAATGTACCGGATTGTAAATAATATGGAGGCACACTGTGTTTGTATTATTGGCTGCAGTAGATATGTAATGGAATGAGTCAACAATTGTACTATAAAAAACCCTTTCCCATGACCTTTGACCCCCTCCTCCGCTGAGTACTGTGAATTAACTACATGTGTCATTGTGAAGAATAATATTGTATTTATTTATGAGACAGGAGGAGTGTAATTGGGGAGAGTTATTAAACTAATCTAGATGACATTGTCCATCTCAGGTTGTAGTGGTAGATTACTAACACACTAACACTATTCGAGCAAACCTGCAGCTGCTATCTCTGTAGCCGAAGTGGAAGTTTCAACTTGTAGCAGAGAAGTAGAGAGATTTGTGGATGTCTTCAAATCAATTTAACAAGAGCTTTTTCCTCGATGAAATCCACTGGCTGAAAAACAATCATTATTTTAAAAAAAACAAAAAAAACAACAGATTTTGTAAATTTGCAGTATTTTCACAGTGGATGATTTTGGAATGAGGCTCCTAACACATAACAATTGTTTGCTTGTCCAGTTTATTGGAAACAGAACTGCCAAGATTTCATGTTTAATCCCTTAAATGAAATAAAAGGCATAGTTGAATTAAATAAAGCGTCTGTGATTCATTATAATACATTCTTGTCTTCAGTGTTGAAATCAAAAGTAAACAATGACTGAAAATATAAAGCAATGACCAACAGTTAAAGGTGCATTATGCAACTTTTCTGGTTGAGAGATCACCACCTGCTTGTCTCTATGGTAATGTTATTGCTTTGAGTGGAATGCTCCTCTGTAAAGCATTAAACTTATTGATCTCCATGGTCACAAGCAGGTGAAGCCGCCAAGCCAAGTTGCAGGTCAGACACGTGGAAAGACGCCCGCAACAAGAAAGCATGTTTTCAATCTAGGTTTCTACAATAAAATGTCTCTAACAGAATAAATGCAAGATAGAGAGATATGTTTAATGCTTTACCATGGAACAACATCTCCATGGAGACAAGCAGGTGGCTGACACTCAAAGAGAAAGGTTATATAATGCACATCTAACGCATATATTTTTCTTTGTAACCATTTCATTTCCTAAAGTCAAACCAAAAATTGCAAGAAAATTTTGATTTGACATTTCAATATGGCCTGATGCATATTTGATATACAGCAAACACAAGGTGAAGAGATGCATAAACATTCACAAATGTCAGTTGTTTTGATACAGCAGTTTCTAATCAGAAGTAGAATAATTACAAGAAATTAACAGCAACATTGATTTTCCCTTGCCCCCCAAATGTATTCTGTGCAATACATGTCACAGCTGAAAAAATAGTGTCTTATAATGTTTGCCAAATAATATAGAAATAAATACTTAGTATAATTAGGATTTTAAATAGTGTTTGGTAGAGCAGTAATAGCAAAAAAAAATCTTATTAATTCATTCTTCACATGATTTCCTTTAACATTTCACTATAAAACAGATGGTATAGAACAGTAGGTGTGTAGTATTTTTAGCTAGCAAATGTAGATTCTAGCCATAGAAACCTAAATAATTAACCTATGAAAATTCCTATGGTAATTAGATGAATATGTAGGACTTTTTCGAATGGGCACATTAAGACATCATATATTGAGTTGCAGCAGCTTAGGCAAATAGGAGTTAAGTATTTGTGATTCAATGTTCAATATACAGCATGTGTTATATTACTACATAAAATTAGGGACATGTAACCTTCCCTTATAACCTTTACAAATGTATACAAAGCAAAAGGACACACGCCCCAACAATGCAAACAGCAATAAAACAAGCTCACCACACGCTCCAAAATAAACACTGTAGTCTCACATAAGAACCCTGTGTGCATATGACTTAGTAGCTTGGTGCAGAGTTAACAGTCATTTGCAGATAAAATGGGTTTGGGGATTTACAATTTAGCTTTCGCAGTGAATCAGTAGAAATGGATATTGGGAGTTTAGGCGTTGAGCAGCTCGTCTGCAGAGCGTCCAATGGCATCTGGGTTGGAAAGTGGGTCCAAATCTGCAAACAAGTTGAACCAAGCGGACATGTCTTTGGATGATCCTGGGGCACCTGGAAATAATTGTAATAATTTTAGCTCATGAGATCCACATGACAATAAAATAAGTTGGACATTGGGTTTACCAGGCTTGGCTGCACTTTGTGGAGGCTGTGCTGAGTGGCTCTGGCTTGTAGGCGGCTGCATTGGTGGGGTTTGGAACATAGGAGGGGTTGCCCAGCCTTCAAAATGAAAGACATCAAAAAGTTAAATAAATACAGTAGACAGCTTTTTATTGCAGTTCTGTTTTAGATCTGCAATAAAAGTTTATTATCTATGTGAACTGTTAGGATTAAAAGATTACTCTATCAATGACTTTCAAGTGGTGTAAAATGATAACTTTTGCCATGGCAATTAAAGGGCCCATATTACACTATTTTCTGATCTGTGTTATAATGTGGTTTCCTCATCAAAAACATACCTCGAGTTGTGTTTTATTTCATTCACATACGTTTAAACAGACGAACCTTGCATATTTAGGTCTCTCAAATGAAAAGCACTCTCTTCCACCTTGTGATGTCATGTGGTATTAAAGAATGTGCCCCGATATGTTTTTAAACTCCATACACCTTCACTGGAATCATATGAGATCATTGCAGCCCTGGTATTCCCAATCTTTACTGAAGTGAAGTTAAAAGGTAGCTGTTAACTAGAAAACTTGTGCTTCATGACATCACAAGGTGGTACAAAGTATTTTGAGCTTGGAAGATGTAGACAGACTAATAATAAAAGATTACTCAAAAGTGTGAATGAAACAAAACACTCTTGTTCTTAGTGATGTAATAGCATATTATATGCCTTAAAGCTCACAAGTGAATTTTGTGTAAAATACAAGCTTTAACAAATCAAAACTAAATATTTTATCCTTCAAAATAATGCCTATAACTGGAAAAAGACTAGACTGAGACCAGTGATTATATCTCTATGACACAAATAGCATCACAATGCAGTTAGCTAATAATACAGGTTAGATGTATCACATGCAGTGAGTACACTCTACCAGCAGAGGGTAGCTTAACAAACCTGTGGAGCTGAGACTGTGGTCGAGCAGCTGTGAGGGCAGAAAGCCTGTGGGGCTGGGGGGATTTGATGGCGGTCTGGTTGTTGCTGTGGAGGCCCCCCCACTGTTAGCTGATACTGTTGCAGCTCCAGATGGGACAGATGAAGGGGTAGTGGGACTGTCGAAAACACCAAAAGCATCCTGCCACTCTTTGGTGAACTCATCTGAAGAACCAGGACCAGGGCTCAGGAGGTCTTTGAGGAATGCCATGTCTCCTTTTTCAGTGTCGTCCTCATCTTGTCTCAGGCCTGAAGCAGAATTACTACTATTAAAAGGGCCCATATTACGCTATTTTCTGAGCTATGCTATAACATTTCCTTATTAAAAACATACCTGGAATTATGTTAATTATGTTAATTATGGTATGTTATTCACAAATGTTTAACACAAACCCAGCATATTTAGTCTATGTTAGAAAATACCATACACCTTCACTAGAATCATTTGGATAATTTCAGCCCTGGAATTACCAGTCTCTACAAAAAGTAAATGGTAGCAATTAACTTGAAAACTACAACATGACATCACAAGGTAAAAGAGAGCATTTTGAGCTTTGGAGATGTAGACAGACTAATAATAAATTATTAGGTATGTTTTTTATAAGGTAACAACATTCAGACTGATTAACTAGACTAAAAGCTGGCTAAAAGCTCACAAGAGTCAATTTTGCATAATGTAATATTAACAATTCAACCAAAGAAAGTAACAAAGCAATCCACATCACATTTTGAAAGATGGAGGAATTGGAGCAAATAGAGCAGAAATGTATAGCTTTTTATATTTATATTTATATTTTTATATAGCATTGTACTAACAAACTCATACTATGTTCCAGGAGCCAGACCCCTCCCCACCACCATCCGCGTTTTTCTTACTTTTTTTTTCATGAGTGTACATCTCGGGACACTACGAGTTCAGGGTTTCAACTCAGTCACAAAAGCTCTGAGTGAAATTATAGTCACATCCTTTGTCAAATACTCATGAAATGTGAAAGAAGATGAGGAATACAATAACATAACCTTAAAGAGGTTCATGCATTTCTGTCTACAATTATTAGACCATTTACAGAAAAAATATATCAAAAAATTGCATTCTCAAATACAAATCCTCTCCACAAACTAATTTACTGTGACACATTGGCATGGAATTGCAGTTTCATATGTAAACAGAAAAATTTCCCAATTTGCAAGCTTCAAATGAACCCAAGCCAAATTTTAAAAAAATTATTGTAAGAAAAAGGTTGCAAACTAATAACGGAGAAGGAGTCTGGCTCTCGGACTATTACAACATACCTTGTTCATTGGAATAGTAATAGTCCTTTACATAGTAGTGAAAGGTTTCTGCTCTGAATGATTCACTTTAGTAGTCACCCAGATGTTACAGCTTAGCTTCCTACAGGTCATCACTTCATGTTAATAGAGTTAAGGAAACAAGCAAGGTTTATCCCACAAGAAACTATGTTAAAAGTGGTAAAAACTGTGTGGTTAGTGTGCCCGAAAAGAGGTTAGAAAAGCAGCACACAGATCCAGCTTTTTTAAGTTTTACCGGTGGTGGGCTGTTGTGTTTGACTAGACTGGAAGCCCCATAACTGCTGTGGGAGTCCGGGCTGGGGAGGGGGCAACAAGGCAGGCAAAGCGGGCTTGTTTACAGGATCGGGGAGCAGTGGAGGAGGCGCTTCATCACAGGTCATAAGCAAAAGGTCGCCGTCACCTTGATGTGTCGATACACTGCTAATACTTTGTGGAGCTGGAGGTGGAGTGAAGGGATGGAGCGATTCTGGAGCTAAGATGTCAAAATGAGTATCCTAAAATATTTCTCAGTAGTATTAACACAATCAACTTACCAATGTCACTAATCTGGCTTAGTCCGTCAATGCTGGGGTGCGGTCTAAAAAAGAGAAACCAAACTTGTTTTTTCTTTTCTTTCAAGGCTGCATTCACACTTGGTTTAGTCCTGATGTATGTACACTAGTTTGGTCCAGTGCTTGTCCTGGTTTAGTCCTGGTCCAGCCACATCTGATATAACAATACTTATTACGTGGCAGTTTAGTGTACATACCTGCATCTGAGCCACTTCCTGGTACCTTGTTGTCATCCAAAGACACCAAGCTATGACATAAACAAAATATGTTATGGTTTATATTGAATAAGAGAATACATTCTTATTATTTGCCTGAGCATTCCTAACTAAATCTTGGAGCTAGTGAACAAGACTTGCTACTACCTATTGATACTTTGCAGCTGGTGTTATCAACATTCTCTGGGGGTGTGATGCTAACTGAATGCGTTGCTACATTAGAAGCTTTATTTTAACACAATCTGAACAGAGGGAGCTGACTTATTTGGAACTACAGCAGGTGCGCTGATTTGTGCTGTTTAACCAGTCTCTCAAACATAACATTAGAAGCTAACTAGTATTAGCCAATAATTTCAGTTAGTGACAGGATAAAAAATGCTTGTATTAATCACAGGCTCCTGAAAATGAAAATAAAACATTTTGGCAGTGCAAAATATCAATAAGAGCACTATAACTTACTTGTAGCTGAACACAGGCATGCATTGGGCCTCATGTCTGATTTGAACATAGCTGACGTGATTGAATGCAATATAACAGAAATAACAAACACAGAATGAAGGTAATGAAGCCATGAAATGTACAGATACAGGTAGAAGAAAAGGAAGTGTTGAAATAGGACAGGGCTTATTACTTTAGGGAGCTTATTTTTAGTTGTACCTATCTGTGTTTCTTTGTAAGGCCTCCTCTTTCTTATCCTCTTGACTCTCTGAAATCAGGTCTAGAGGGTCTCTCAGGTCCTAAACAGAATAGAAATGTTTGCTTAAGTCTCATGGTTTAATAGATAGGAATGCATCTTAATTTTATTATTACCACACGTGGTTATATCTGGATTTACCTTAAGCGTTGTGAATTGGTATGTTACATGGCCTTTGAATGCTTCGTGGATCTTTGACATGGCGTGAGCAGTCCTCTCCCAGAACTGGAGTAGAGTGGTCTGTCAAACAAAATACATTTATTTATTTTTCATTATTTGTGTGACTATATATTAAAATTCAAAGTAAGATGTAAAGTACCTGATATGTGCAAAGCGAATGAGACAGCATATTACAGCGGCTGGCTCCAAGCATGTCTACTTTCTGACAAACATCGTTCTTCAGCTTTTCAAATTGGGTTTTCGTTCCTCTGACTTGAGATTGTACCTAGAGATAGGAAAGAGAGTTAAAGGTACACTATGTAACTTTTCTGTTGGAGGGTCCACAATCTGCTTGTTTCCATGGAGATGTGAATGATTTTCCTGAAATGTTCCACAGTATAGCACCACTTCCTAATCTCCATCATAGACATAAATAGACAGAGCTAACCCGCTACCCGCAGTATTCCAAATAGAAAGGGAGCATGCTTTACATTAAGCATTGGGCCTGGTCATGTTTATCTTAAAATGTTCATATTAATCTGCTCTGCATGATCCTGCTGTTTTTATTTAGCAATTTTGTCTACTAGCCTCATGAGCTTCATTTGAGCTTTCATTTTCTGGAGCCGAATGCTATCGGCGACGTCACACTCTCTTAGTCCACTTCTTTAGATAGTCTATGATCTCCATCAAGACAAGCAGGTGAAGTATAATTATGATAGATAATTAGATTTGGTTAGTATTTTTGAAATATAACTAGTTTCTTTGTACTTTGCGAAACTTCTCCATCTGTTTGTATGTGTCCGGGTCCAGTTCTTGTGAGACATCCTTCATCCACAGCAGAGCTCCTCTGTACTCTGTGCGGGCTTTCTCCATTCGAGTGACTGTTATCAAAGTGTCCTGAATGGCTCTCCT